>NC_138317.1:33735000-34242500 GCF_965601325.2 Salmo salar
GTGTCTGCTCAAACGGTCAGAAACAGACTCCATGAGGGTGGTATGAGGGCCCGACGTCCACAGGTGGGGGTTGTACTTACAGCCCAACACCGTGCAGGACGTTTGGCATTTGCCAGAGAACACCAAGATTGGCAAATTGGCCACTGGTGCCCTGTGCTCTTCACAGATGAAAGCAGGTTCACACTGAGCACATGTGACAGACGTGACAGAGTCTGGAGACGCCGTGGAGAACGTTCTGCTGCCTGCAACATCCTCCAGCATGACCGGTTTGGCGGTGGGTCAGTCATGGTGTGGGGTGGCATTTCTTTGGGGGGCCGCACAGCCCTCCATGTGCTCGCCAGAGGTAGCCTGACTGCCATTAGGTACCGAGATGAGATCCTCAGACCCCTTGTGAGACCATATGCTGGTGCGGTTGGCCCTGGGTTCCTCCTAATGCAAGACAATGCTAGACCTCATGTGGCTGGAGTGTGTCAGCAGTTCTTGCAAGAGGAAGGCATTGATGCTATGGACTGGCCCGCCCGTTCCCCAGACCTGAATCCAATTGAGCACATCTGGGACATCATGTCTCGCTCCATCCACCAACGCCACGTTGCACCACAGACTGTCCAGGAGTTGGCGGATGCTTTAGTCCAGGTCTGGGAGGAGATCCCTCAGGAGACCATCCGCCACCTCATCAGGAGCATGCCCAGGCGTTGTAGGGATGTCATACAGGCACGTGGAGGCCACACACACTACTGAGCCTCATTTTGACTTGTTTTAAGGACATTACATCAAAGTTGGATCAGCCTGTAGTGTGGTTTTCCACTTTAATTTTGAGTGTGACTCCAAATCCAGACCTCCATGGGTTGATAAATTGGATTTCCATTGATTATTTTTGTGTGATTTTGTTGCCAGCACATTCAACTATGTAAAGAAAAAAGTATTTAATAAGATTATTTATTTCATTCAGATCTAGGATGTGTTGTTGAAGTGTTCCCTTTATTTTTTTGACCAGTATATATAACAGAAAAAATGTTAGCTGATATCCTGTTTATCTCACTCTTAACAACTTATTAGTTAGTAGTTACTGTATTTCTGACTGCTATTCTTTTTTTTTGCAACATGAAATCGCTATCAGTTAGCATGTGGAACATTCAGGGCCTAAACTCATCAACCTTTGGACTGAAGAGTTTAGCACTGGAGTTCAACAAAAATCTTAAAGATGTTGACGTCATCATTCTGCAGGAGACATTGTGTAAGGCTGACATTGTCACTCACTGTCCCACAGGCTACAGAGAGGTCATTGTGCCATCACAAAAACACAGCTCTGTCAATAGAGGCAGAGACTCTGGAGGATTGATCATTTGGTACAAATCCGAACTATAAAATCTAATTGATCCCCTCAAAATTGGCAAATATCACATTTGGTTAAAACTAAAAAAAGAACTTGTACTGACAGAAAAATATGTTCCTTTGCGCAGTATATATCCCCCCTCAGAATCCCCATATTACTCAGAGGAGATCTTCCCCATCCTTGAGGAAGAGACGTGCCATTTCCAGGCCCAGGGAAATGTGCTCATCTGTGGGGACACAAATGCGCGCACAGGAACACTACCTGATCTAATGACCACACGAGGGGACAGCTTTATTACAGGCTATACTGTTTCTAACTGTCTTCATCTCCCCCATAGAAACAACAGTGACAAAAACGGAAGGGATCTTTTGCAGCTCTGTAGAAGTCTGGGTCTGTACTTTGTCAATGGTAGGTTACGGGGGGACTCTTTGGGGACTCTTTGGGGAGATTCACCTACTGTTCACCTCTTGGCCACAGTACAGTAGACTATATGATCACAGACATGGACCCTTTCTCTCTCAGCTCATTCACTGTCAAGCCACTAACACCTCTGTCTGATCACAGCCAAATTACGTTGTTCCTCAAAAGAACAGACATGGAAACAACCACACATTCACTGCCCAGTAAGCTGTACAACATCAGAAATTCATACAGATGGGCCCAAAACAGCACAGAAGAATACCAGAAAGCAACCTGGAACCAAAATATCCAAACACTCTTAGATAACTTTCTGGATACCACATTCAATAACAGTATAGAAGGCATCAATCTAGCAGTACGAAACATCAACTATATATTCAGGCAAACGGCAAAAGAAGCACAATTGAAATTGATAAAAAACAAAACAAAAAAAAAATCACAGATGACAACTGATTTGATGCAGATTGTAAAATTATAAGGAAAAAACTTAGAACACTATCCAACCAGAAGCACAGAGACCCAAATAATGGTGAATTACGCCTTCATTACTGTGAGACTTTAAAACTCTATAAACGTACACTCAGAGCCAAAAAAGCACAGTACAACAGCAAGCAGCTGACACTAATTGAGGAGTCCATAAACACAAACAACTTCTGGCAAAATTGGAAAAAAACTTTAAAAAACTCTAAACAAGAGGAATTAGCGATACAAAATGGTGACATATAGACAACCCATTTCAAAACACTCTACAACACCGTTCAAATTGTCACAAACGCAGAACAACGGCAAATTCATGAGAAGTTGAATGGATTAGAAAAACCTATAAAGGACAATCAAAATCCATTGGACTCCCCAATTACTGACCTGGAGCTCTATAAGAAACTTCAGGCCCTCAAATTTAAAAAAGCATGCAGACCTGATGGCATCCTAAATGAGATGCTCAAACTCACTAGTGCAACATTTCAATTGGCTATATTAAAACTGTTTAATTTGATCCTGAGTGTAGGTTATTTCCCTGACATCTGGAATCAAGGACTCATAACCCCAATCTTTAAGAACGGAGACAAATTTGACCCTAACAATTACAGAGGCATTTGTGTGAACAGTAACCTGGGGAAGGTTTTCTGTAGTATCATCAATGTAAGAGTTCTAAACTTCCTTAATAAGCACAATGTCTTGAGTAAAAGCCAAATTGGATTTATACCAAAACATCGCACAACCGATCATATTTACACCCTACACACCCTGATAGATAAACATGTCCACCAAAATAATACCAAAATATACGCTTGCATTATCGACTTCCAATAAGCATTTGATTCTATTTGGCATACTGTTCTACAAAGTTATTGAAAGTGGTGTAGGGGGTAAAACATATGACATAATTAAATCAATGTATACTGGCAATACGTGCAGCATTAAAATTGGTAAGAAAAGAACATAATTCTTTAACCAGGGGCGGGGCCTTCGTCAGGGTTGCAATCTGAGCCCTGCACTCTTCAATATTTACATTAATGAATTGGCCACTATTCTAGAAAAATCCTCAGCCCCTGGTGTTAGTCTCCACAATTCAGAGGTTAAATGCC
This sequence comes from Salmo salar, assembly GCF_965601325.2. Classification (NCBI taxonomy): domain Eukaryota; kingdom Metazoa; phylum Chordata; class Actinopteri; order Salmoniformes; family Salmonidae; genus Salmo; species Salmo salar. Next base: position 33,738,340 of record NC_138317.1, read on the forward strand.
TACTCTTCGCAGATGACCTATGCCTGCTGTCACCCACAGCACATGGCCTACAGCAGAGCCTGGACCTGCTAGAGCAGTACTGCCAGACCTGGGCCCTGGCAGTAAACCCCAAAAAGACTAAAATAATGACTTTCCAGAGAAGATCCAGATCTCAGGGAATTAGACCAAAGTTCTCAATTGGTACAAAATATATAGAGTACTGTACACACTACAATTACTTAGGTTTAAAAATAAGCTCAACTGGACACCTTAATGAGGCAGTGAATGAACTGAGAGAGAAAGCACGCAGGGCATTCTACGCCATTAAAAAGCAAATTCAAATTGAAATACCTATTAACATTTGGCTAAAACTAATTGAATATGTCATTGAACCAATTGCACTTTATGGCAGCGAGGTGTGGGGTCCACTTGCAAAACAAGATTTCATCAAATGGGACAAACACCCCATTGAAACCCTACATGCAGAGTTCTGTAAGATTCTCCTACGTGTCCAGAGGAAAACTACAAACAATGCATGCAGGGCAGAATTAGGCCAATATCCACTAATAATAAAAACTCAAAAAAGAGCAATTAAGTTTTGGAAACATCTAAAATACAGTGACCCCCTCTCATATCATTACCAAGCCCTGCAATGCCAAGAGCTGAGCAAAGAAGAGAGTCCCCTCATCCAGCTGGTCCTGGGGCTGAGTTCACAAACCTGTTCTACTAACACACTGAAGCCTCTTGACCAGAACATCCAATCAATCAGAATAAACCAAATTACAACAAAGTCAAAACAAAACTACATTACTTATTGGGAAACACAAGCACAAACATATCAAAATGCAGTGCTATCTGGCCCTAAATCGACAGTACACCGTGGCTAAATATTTGACCATGGTTACTGATCAAAACCTTAGAAAAACTTTGACAAAGTACAGGCTCAGTTAGCACAGCCTTGCCATTGAGAAGGGAAACCTGGCTCCCTGTACAGGAAAGGCTGTGCAACCACTGCACAACAGCAGAACCTGAGACGGAGCTGCATTTCCTGACAAAATGTAAAAAATATAAAACAATTAGAGAGTGTCATTTCCCCAAATATGAATCCCTTATTCAAGGTTTCAAAGACCTCTCTGATGAGAGTAGGCTACCCGTCCTGTTGGGGGAGGACGCAGAGAGCTGTGTGTTGGCAGCGCAATACATTGCTGCCTGCCATAAGTTGAGGGACAGTGTCTGACAGACCAATAAACCTGCACATGTACTCTACTGTATGGTTATTGTTGAATGTATGGTTATTTTGACCCTTGGTTATTGTTGTTACTGTTGTCCCGTTGACAATTTTGATTCTCATTTTTATTTATTTTTATATTGTAAATATCCAAAATAAGCTTTGGCAATATGTACATTGTTACGTCATGCCAATAAAGTGAATTGAATTGAATTGAATTGAGAGAGAGAGAGAGAACGAACTTTCGGGAAATGAAGACCGGGTGTATCTCAAGCGATGAATGATTTATCGACCTGAATTAAAAATAACGTTGTACTTCCAACAAAAGACTAAAAGCATTTTTCAATACATTTCAAAGTTAAAAAAGGGAGTTATGCTATGAAAATGGAGATAGAATGAGTCGACGTAGAGGGACTAGAGAGAGCGTCTCTGTGTTTCCGCCGCCCGCTGAAGCGAGGATGTTTTAAATAGCGCTTAATCAAGCGGACAGGGTTAGACACAAAGTGGTATCATTATGCTCTCTCTGTGTAAAAGGCCTTACACCACTTTAGCCTCCCGAGAAGAGCGGATCTCTCTCCCTCTCCCCTGATCCGACATGCGTTTGTGCACTGTTTTGTTTTACAGCCCCTCTCTCCAGTCTGCACCTCTTATCTCCCTCTCAGAGCTCAATGTCCCCGGTCATGTGATCTAACAGCCCTGACAGACATCCCTCTTCCTCCTCCCTACAGTATCAACAGAAATGGGCTATGCTGGACCACACAAGTGTGTGTACGTGTGTGTGTGTGTGCCTGGCGGTGTGTGTTCTCTCAGACGTTTTTTTCAGGGCTGACAGTTTTCAGAAATGTAGAGGCCCCTTTGCTAACAGTCACAAAGCCCACCTTCAGTGCCCCCTTCAGTGTGCTGCTGGTAATGGATCAAATGAATCAGCTACAGCAGATGAATATGAGGAGGATACATAACTGTGTGGTTGTCCCTGGCAACACATTATCTCGCCCATAGTGTGTTCATGAGAAGCACTGAATGAAGACTGAAAACTCACCCGTGACCTTTCGTGACCTCTTGCAGCCATCGACTGACTGATAGATCGACCTTACGTCATCACGCTTTGGTGATCGTCGTGACAACCGGTTACTTCAGCATTACCCCGAATTGACCGCCCCTTCCAGAATGTTCTACCGCTAGGGACCTAGTGGTTCAACTCAGAGGAGACTTCTTTAAAGTGAGAGATAACCACTGAGTAATAAGCTACTTCAAAGATGTGTTCCAAAATGAGAAAAATACAGGAAGAACTAGAAATGGAAGAAGCAGAATACACAGCATACAAGAGAATGGCCTCCACTGAGTCTCATCCACCGTTGAAGTAGAACCAGTGTGTGAAAAGTGGTGGGTTTATGTTGGTATTCTTCTGGCCATAGCCTTCTTTCTCAGATGGAGTTAATCACAAGGAGACAGGAAAGCAAGAGTCAACACAAATGGTTCAGTCGAAGGTTGAATTGATGGCTGGATTACATTGTAGCATATGTGAAACTGAGGTCAGTAGGGATAAAGGAGACAGAGAAGGGTGAGAGAGAAATAGAGACATATAGAGAGAGGAGAGGGGAGAGATTAAGAGGGAGAGAGAGAGAGGGAGAGGGACAAGCGAGTGAGAAAAAGGAAGAGAAACGAGCTAGAAAAAGAAAGGACAGTGGTGATGAGCATGAACACCCAGTAATGACAACCCAGGGTGTTGTTGCATTGTGGATCGTCCCTGGTCTGGTGGTCTCCTGAGAGTTCTTCATGGAAACTGTTGTTGAGTCCCAAATGGCACCCTATTCCCTACACAGTGCACTACCTTTGACCAGAGTCTTATGGACAGGATATAATGACCTTTAATGAGGGTAAAGGCCACAGACGGTGAGCAGCGAGCACTCTCGCCCCATTTCCCTCTTAGACACCACACACAGGCAGGGTTGGAATGGATGGACATTTAAAGCAGGTTAGAGAAAATAGGTGCATTAGAGGAAGAGAGAGAGATTGAGGGGAGAGAGAGGGGGGAGAGAGAGGGGAGAGAGAGACAGAAATAGAGAGAGAGATAGAGGGGAGAGAGAGAGATTGAGGAGAGAGAGAGGGGGGAGAGAGGAGAGGGAAGAGAGAGGAGAGAGAGAGTGAGGAGAAAGAGGAGAGAGAGAGAGAGAGGGAGGAGAGAGGAGAGAGAGAGGGAGGAGAGAGGAGAGAGAGAAAAGAAAATATAGATTTAGAGTTAGATAAACTTGGATTTTTTTGTCAGGGACATAAACAGGATGCTACCCTCTACAACATAACCTTCACTCCAAATCAAAACTCCAAACCTACAACATGATTTTGGATGGAATTACAGAATCCCCTGGAAGGCTTACAACTACCAAAGATTATTATTCCAACGCAATACAGCAAATGCTCTGGAAAACCACAGAAACCTGAAAACGCCATCCAACCAGGAACTGAGTGAGTAATGTTTAGTCTGAAGCAATATTTTATTTCCAAAAGCCAAGAGGAAAAATACATGACATTACTTTAAAAGGACTGAATTAGCACTGACGTGTCAAGTGAGAGGTGTCAAAGCTCTTTAGCCCAACAACGGCAGGAGAGTCGCACAGTCTACTCCGACCAAATGGAGAGGTAATTCAAATACAGTACCCTGTGTATGTAAAGAATGATAAGACAAGAAAAGAGCACAAAATAAAGCTCCTTATGGAAAATCAAGAGACACTTTTTGCTGACTATTATAAAAATGGGAACATCAGCAACTTCATCTTCCACACAGACCCTCCCCTGGCACAGTGCTATATTAACCAGACCATCCCCTGGCACAGTGCTATATTAACCAGACCATCCCCTGGCACAGTGCTATATTAACCAGACCATCCCCTGGCACAGTGCTATATTAACCAGACCATCCCCTGGCACAGTGCTATATTAACCAGACCATCCCCTGGCATGGCACAGTGCTATATTAACCAGACCATCCCCTGGCACAGTGCTATATTAACCAGACCATCCCCTGGCATGGCACAGTGCTATATTAACCAGACCATCCCCTGGCACAGTGCTATATTAACCAGACCATCCCCTGGCACAGTGCTATATTAACCAGACCATCCCCTGGCATGGCACAGTGCTATATTAACCAGACCATCCCCTGGCATGGCAAAGTGCTATATTAACCAGACCATCCCCTGGCACAGTGCTATATTAACCAGACCATCCCCTGGCATGGCACAGTGCTATATTAACCAGACCATCCCCTGGCACAGTGCTATATTAACCAGACCATCCCCTGGCACAGTGCTATATTAACCAGACCATCCCCTGGCATGGCACAGTGCTATATTAACCAGACCATCCCCTGGCATGGCACAGTGCAATATTAACCAGACCATCCCCTGGCACAGTGCTATATTAACCAGACCATCCCCTGGCATGGCACAGTGCTATATTAACCAGACCATCCCCTTGAATGGCACAGTGCTATATTAACCAGACCATCCCCTGGCACAGTGCTATATTAACCAGACCATTCCCTGGCACAGTGCTATATTAACCAGACCATCCCCTGGCACAGTGCTATATTAACCAGACCATCCCCTGGCATGGCACAGTGCTATATTAACCAGACCATCCCCTGGCACAGTGCTATATTAACCAGACCATCCCCTGGCACAGTGCTATATTAAACAGACCATCCCCTGGCATGGCACAGTGCTATATTAACCAGACCATCCCCTGGCATGGCACAGTGCTATATTAACCAGACCATCCCCTGGCATGGTACAGTGCTATATTAACCAGACCATCCCCTGGCATGGCACAGTGCTATATTAACCAGACCATCCCCTGGCATGGCACAGTGCTATATTAACCAGACCATCCCCTGGCACAGTGCTATATTAACCAGACCATCCCCTGGCATGGCACAGTGCTATATTAACCAGACCATCCCCTGGCATGGCACAGTGCTATATTAACCAGACCATCCCCTGGCATGGTACAGTGCTATATTAACCAGACCATCCCCTGGCACAGTGCTATATTAACCAGACCATCTCCTGGCATGGCACAGTGCTATATTAACCAGACCATCCCCTGGCATGGCACAGTGCTATATTAACCAGACCATCCCCTGGCATGGCACAGTGCTATATTAACCAGACCATCCCCTGGCATGGCACAGTGCTATATTAACCAGACCATCCCCTGGCAGGGCACAGTGCTATATTAACCAGACCATCCCCTGGCATGGCACAGTGCTATATTAACCAGACCATCCCCTGGCATGACACAGTGCTATATTAACCAGACCATCCCCTGGCACAGTGCTATATTAACCAGACCATCCCCTGGCACAGTGCAATATTAACCAGACCATCCCCTGGCACAGTGCTATATTAACCAGACCATCCCCTGGCACAGTGCTATATTAACCAGACCATCCCCTGGCATGGCACAGTGCTATATTAACCAGACCATCCCCTGGCACAGTGCTATATTAACCAGACCATCCCCTGGCATGGCACAGTGCTATATTAACCAGACCATCCCCTGGCACAGTGCTATATTAACCAGACCATCCCCTGGCACAGTGCTATATTAAACAGACCATCCCCTGGCATGGTACAGTGCTATATTAACCAGACCATCCCCTGGCACAGTGCTATATTAACCAGACCATCTCCTGGCATGGCACAGTGCTATATTAACCAGACCATCCCCTGGCATGGCACAGTGCTATATTAACCAGACCATCCCCTGGCACAGTGCTATATTAACCAGACCATCCCCTGGCATGGCACAGTGCTATATTAACCAGACCATCCCCTGGCATGGCACAGTGCTATATTAACCAGACCATCCCCTGGCACAGTGCTATATTAACCAGACCATTCCCTGACACAGTGCTATATTAACCAGACCATCCCCTGGCACAGTGCTATATTAACCAGACCATCCCCTGGCACAGTGCTATATTAACCAGACCATCCCCTGGCATGGTACAGTGCTATATTAACCAGACCATCCCCTGGCACAGTGCTATATTAACCAGACCATCCCCTGGCATGGCAAAGTGCTATATTAACCAGACCATCCCCTGGCACAGTGCTATATTAACCAGACCATCCCCTGGCATGGCACAGTGCTATATTAACCAGACCATCCCCTGGCACAGTGCTATATTAACCAGACCATCCCCTGGCACAGTGGTATATTAACCAGACCATCCCCTGGCATGGCACAGTGCTATATTAAGAAGACCATCCCCTGGCATGGCACAGTGCTATATTAACCAGACCATCCCCTGGCACAGTGCTATATTAACCAGACCATCCCCTGGCATGGCACAGTGCTATATTAACCAGACCATCCCCTGGCATGGCACAGTGCTATATTAACCAGACCATCCCCTGGCACAGTGCTATATTAACCAGACCATTCCCTGGCACAGTGCTATATTAACCAGACCATCCCCTGGCACAGTGCTATATTAACCAGACCATCCCCTGGCATGGCACAGTGCTATATTAACCAGACCATCCCCTGGCATGGCACAGTGCTATATTAACCAGACCATCCCCTGGCACAGTGCTATATTAACCAGACCATCCCCTGGCACAGTGCTATATTAAACAGACCATCCCCTGGCATGGCACAGTGCTATATTAACCAGACCATCCCCTGGCATGGCACAGTGCTATATTAACCAGACCATCCCCTGGCATGGCACAGTGCTATATTAACCAGACCATCCCCTGGCATGGCACAGTGCTATATTAACCAGACCATCCCCTGGCATGGCACAGTGCTATATTAACCAGACCATCCCCTGGCATGGCACAGTGCTATATTAACCAGACCATCCCCTGGCATGGCACAGTGCTATATTAACCAGACCATCCCCTGGCATGGCACAGTGCTATATTAACCAGACCATCCCCTGGCACAGTGCTATATTAACCAGACCATCCCCTGGCATGGCACAGTGCTATATTAACCAGACCATCCCCTGGCATGGCACAGTGCTATATTAACCAGACCATCCCCTGGCATGGTACAGTGCTATATTAACCAGACCATCCCCTGGCACAGTGCTATATTAACCAGACCATCTCCTGGCATGGCACAGTGCTATATTAACCAGACCATCCCCTGGCATGACACAGTGCTATATTAACCAGACCATCCCCTTGCATGGCACAGTGCTATATTAACCAGACCATCCCCTGGCATGGCACAGTGCTATATTAACCAGACCATCCCCTGGCATGGCACAGTGCTATATTAACCAGACCATCCCCTGGCAGGGCACAGTGCTATATTAACCAGACCATCCCCTGGCATGGCACAGTGCTATATTAACCAGACCATCCCCTGGCATGGCACAGTGCAATATTAACCAGACCATCCCCTGGCATGACGCAGTGCTATATTAACCAGACCACCCCCTGGCATGGCACAGTGCTATATTAACCAGACCATCCCCTGGCATGACACAGTGCTATATTAACCAGACCATCCCCTGGCACAGTGCTATATTAACCAGACCATCCCCTGGCACAGTGCAATATTAACCAGACCATCCCCTGGCACAGTGCTATATTAACCAGACCATCCCCTGGCACAGTGCTATATTAACCAGACCATCCCCTGGCATGGCACAGTGCTATATTAACCAGACCATCCCCTGGCATGGCACAGTGCTATATTAACCAGACCATCCCCTGGCACAGTGCTATATTAAACAGACCATCCCCTGGCATGGTACAGTGCTATATTAACCAGACCATCCCCTGGCACAGTGCTATATTAACCAGACCATCTCCTGGCATGGCACAGTGCTATATTAACCAGACCATCCCCTGGCATGGCACAGTGCTATATTAACCAGACCATCCCCTGGCATGGCACAGTGCTATATTAACCAGACCATCCCCTGGCACAGTGCTATATTAACCAGACCATCCCCTGGCATGGCACAGTGCTATATTAACCAGACCATCCCCTGGCATGGCACAGTGCTATATTAACCAGACCATCCCCTGGCACAGTGCTATATTAACCAGACCATTCCCTGACACAGTGCTATATTAACCAGACCATCCCCTGGCACAGTGCTATATTAACCAGACCATCCCCTGGCACAGTGCTATATTAACCAGACCATCCCCTGGCATGGTACAGTGCTATATTAACCAGACCATCCCCTGGCACAGTGCTATATTAACCAGACCATCCCCTGGCATGGCAAAGTGCTATATTAACCAGACCATCCCCTGGCATGGCACAGTGCTATATTAACCAGACCATCCACTGGCACAGTGCTATATTAACCAGACCATCCCCTGGCACAGTGCTATATTAACCAGACCATCCCCTGGCATGGCACAGTGCTATATTAAGAAGACCATCCCCTGGCATGGCACAGTGCTATATTAACCAGACCATCCCCTGGCACAGTGCTATATTAACCAGACCATCCCCTGGCATGGCACAGTGCTATATTAACCAGACCATCCCCTGGCATGGCACAGTGCTATATTAACCAGACCATCCCCTGGCACAGTGCTATATTAACCAGACCATTCCCTGGCACAGTGCTATATTAACCAGACCATCCCCTGGCACAGTGCTATATTAACCAGACCATCCCCTGGCATGGCACAGTGCTATATTAACCAGACCATCCCCTGGCACAGTGCTATATTAACCAGACCATCCCCTGGCACAGTGCTATATTAAACAGACCATCCCCTGGCATGGCACAGTGCTATATTAACCAGACCATCCCCTGGCATGGCACAGTGCTATATTAACCAGACCATCCCCTGGCATGGTACAGTGCTATATTAACCAGACCATCCCCTGGCATGGCACAGTGCTATATTAACCAGACCATCCCCTGGCATGGCACAGTGCTACATTAACCAGACCCTCCCCTGGCACAGTGCTATATTAACCAGACCATCCCCTGGCATGGCACAGTGCTATATTAACCAGACCATCCCCTGGCATGGCACAGTGCTATATTAACCAGACCATCCCCTGGCATGGTACAGTGCTATATTAACCAGACCATCCCCTGGCACAGTGCTATATTAACCAGACCATCTCCTGGCATGGCACAGTGCTATATTAACCAGACCATCCCCTGGCATGGCACAGTGCTATATTAACCAGACCATCCCCTGGCATGGCACAGTGCTATATTAACCAGACCATCCCCTGGCATGGCACAGTGCTATATTAACCAGACCATCCCCTGGCAGGGCACAGTGCTATATTAACCAGACCATCCCCTGGCATGGCACAGTGCTATATTAACCAGACCATCCCCTGGCATGGCACAGTGCAATATTAACCAGACCATCCCCTGGCATGACACAGTGCTATATTAACCAGACTATCCCCTGGCACAGTGCTATATTAACCAGACCATCCCCTGGCACAGTGCAATATTAACCAGACCATCCCCTGGCACAGTGCTATATTAACCAGACCATCCCCTGGCACAGTGCTATATTAACCAGACCATCCCCTGGCACAGTGCTATATTAACCAGACCATCCCCTGGCATGGCACAGTGCTATATTAACCAGACCATCCACTGGCACAGTGCTATATTAACCAGACCATCCCCTGGCACAGTGCTATATTAAACAGACCATCCCCTGGCATGGTACAGTGCTATATTAACCAGACCATCCCCTGGCACAGTGCTATATTAACCAGACCATCTCCTGGCATGGCACAGTGCTATATTAACCAGACCATCCCCTGGCATGGCACAGTGCTATATTAACCAGACCATCCCCTGGCACAGTGCTATATTAAACAGACCATCCCCTGGCATGGCACAGTGCTATATTAACCAGACCATCCCCTGGCATGGCACAGTGCTATATTAACCAGACCATCCCCTGGCATGGTACAGTGCTATATTAACCAGACCATCCCCTGGCATGGCACAGTGCTATATTAACCAGACCATCCCCTGGCATGGCACAGTGCTATATTAACCAGACCATCCCCTGGCACAGTGCTATATTAACCAGACCATCCCCTGGCATGGCACAGTGCTATATTAACCAGACCATCCCCTGGCATGGTACAGTGCTATATTAACCAGACCATCCCCTGGCACAGTGCTATATTAACCAGACCATCCCCTGGCACAGTGCTATATTAACCAGACCATCCCCTGGCACAGTGCTATATTAACCAGACCATCCCCTGGCATGGCACAGTGCTATATTAACCAGACCATCCCCTGGCATGGCACAGTGCTATATTAACCAGACCATCCCCTGGCATGGCACAGTGCTATATTAACCAGACCATCCCCTGGCATGGTACAGTGCTATATTAACCAGACCATCCCCTGGCATGGCACAGTGCTATATTAACCAGACCATCCCCTGGCATGGCACAGTGCTATATTAACCAGACCATCCCCTGGCATGGCACAGTGCTATATTAACCAGACAATCCCCTGGCATGGCACAGTGCTATATTAACCAGACCATTCCCTGGCATGGTACAGTGCTATATTAACCAGACCATCCCCTGGCACAGTGCTATATTAACCAGACCATCTCCTGGCATGGCACAGTGCTATATTATCCAGACCATCCCCTGGCATGGCACAGTGCTATATTAACCAGACCATCCCCTGGCATGGCACAGTGCTATATTAACCAGACCATCCCCTGGCATGGCACAGTGCTATATTAACCAGACCATCCCCTGGCAGGGCACAGTGCTATATTAACCAGACCATCCCCTGGCATGGCACAGTGCTATATTAACCAGACCATCCCCTGGCATGGCACAGTGCAATATTAACCAGACCATCCCCTGGCATGACACAGTGCTATATTAACCAGACCACCCCCTGGCATGGCACAGTGCTATATTAACCAGACCATCCCCTGGCATGACACAGTGCTATATTAACCAGACCATCCCCTGGCACAGTGCTATATTAACCAGACCATCCCCTGGCACAGTGCTATATTAACCAGACCATCCCCTGGCACAGTGCTATATTAACCAGACCATCCCCTGGCATGGCACAGTGCTATATTAACCAGACCATCCCCTGGCACAGTGCTATATTAACCAGACCATCCCCTGGCATGGCACAGTGCTATATTAACCAGACCATCCCCTGGCATGGCACAGTGCTATATTAACCAGACCATCCCCTGGCACAGTGCTTATTAACCAGACCATCCCCTGGCATGGCACAGTGCTATATTAACCAGACCATCCCCTGGCATGGCACAGTGCTATATTAACCAGACCATCCCCTGGCATGGTACAGTGCTATATTAACCAGACCATCCCCTGGCATGACACAGTGCTATATTAACCAGACCATCCCCTGGCAGGGCACAGTGCTATATTAACCAGACCATCCCCTGGCATGGCACAGTGCTATATTAACCAGACCATCCCCTGGCATGACACAGTGCTATATTAACCAGACCATCCCCTGGCATGACACAGTGCTATATTAACCAGACCATCCCCTGGCAGGGCACAGTGCTATATTAACCAGACCATCCCCTGGCATGGCACAGTGCTATATTAACCAGACCATCCCCTGGCATGGAACAGTGCTATATTAACCAGACCATCCCCTGGCATGGCACAGTGCTATATTAACCAGACCATCCCCTGGCATGGTACAGTGCTATATTAACCAGACCATCCCCTGGCATGGCACAGTGCTATATTAGCACACTACCCCTCTGTTAAGAGAGGGGGTGTTAATGAGGGGTGGAAACTCAGGACACTAGACAACGAGGACTCTGAGTTAATATAAATCTCTATAAGTCTGGAACAGTACTGGTACAGGGCAACCCCAAACAGTTTCAGCTGGACTTTTACCTAATCAAAGAATTAGCCCAGTAGGAGAAGCTCTCCCTTGAGAAAGATACCCCCACCCTGAGTAGGTCAGACCAGACCTCTTCATTATATAACCCCACAGACGAGCCACGCCCAGCAGAAAGTCAACCTCCCAGCACAGAGTACTACTCCCTCATGGAAATGAAGGATAAATTTACCCAGCTGGAGGTAAGGCAGGGGGAGCTGGAAGAGCAGGTGATTACACTCCAGTCAGTACAACAACACCCCCTTAACCAGACCCAGACAACAGTCCAGCACAACAACACTCCCTTAACCAGACCCAGACAACAGTCCAGCACAACAACACCCCCTTAACCAGACCCAGACAACAGTCCAGCACAACAACACCCCCTTAACCAGACCCAGACAACAGTCCAGCACAACAACACTCCCTTAACCAGACCCAGACAACAGTCCAGCACAACAACACTCCCTTAACCAGACCCAGACAACAGTCCAGCACAACAACACTCCCTTAACCAGACCCAGACAACAGTCCAGCACAACAACACTCCCTTAACCAGACCCAGACAACAGTCCAGCACAACAACACCCCCTTAACCAGACCCAGACAATAGTCCAGCACAACAACACCCCCTTAACCAGACCCAGACAATAGTCCAGCACAACAACACTCCCTTAACCAGACCCAGACAACAGTCCAGCACAACAACACCCCCTTAACCAGAGCCAGACAACAGTCCAGCACAACAACACCCCCTTAACCAGACCCAGACAACAGTCCAGCACAACAACACTCCCTTAACCAGACCCAGACAACAGTCCAGCACAACAACACCCCCTTAACCAGACCCAGACAACAGTCCAGCACAACAACACTCCCTTAACCAGACCCAGACAACAGTCCAGCACAACAACACCCCCTTAACCAGACCCAGACAACAGTCCAGCACAACAACACTCCCTTAACCAGACCCAGACAACAGTCCAGCACAACAACACTCCCTTAACCAGACCCAGACAACAGTCCAGCACAACAACACCCCCTTAACCAGACCCAGACAACAGTCCAGCACAACAACACCCCCTCAACCAGACCCAGAGAGCTGGAGGTGGAGAGAGACATATCTGCACTCTGGACTGTGGTGAGACAACTTCAACAGGAGAAAGAGCAGGAGCAGAACAGAGCACTAGAGGGAGAGGATCAGACTGCTGGAGGAGAGGGTGAGGGGGATGGAGGAGAGGATCAGACTGCTGGAGGAGAGGGTGAGGGGGATGGTGGAGAGGATCAGACTGCTGGAGGAGAGGGTGAGGGGGATGGAGGAGAGGATCAGACTGCAGGAGGAGAGGGTAAGGGGATGGAGGAGAGGATCAGACTGCTGGAGGAGAGGGAGAGGGGGATGGAGGGAGAGGATCAGACTGCTGGAGGAGAGGGTGAGGGGGATGGAGGAGAGGATCAGACTGCTGGAGGAGAGGGTAAGGGGATGGAGAGGATCAGACTGCTGGAGGAGAGGGAGAGGGGGATGGAAGAGGATCAGACTGCTGGAGGAGAGGGTGAGGGGGATGGAGGAGAGGATCAGACTGCTGGAGGAGAGGGTGAGGGGATGGAGGAAGAGGATCAGACTGCTGGAGGAGAGGGTGAGGGGGATAGAGGAGAGGATCAGACTGCTGGAGGAGAGGGTAAGGGGGATAGAGGAGAGGATCAGACTGCTGAAGGAGAGGGGGAGGGGGATGGAGGAGAGGATCAGACTGCTGGAGGAGAGGGGGAGGGGGATGGAGGAGAGGATCAGACTGCTGGAGGAGAGGGTGAGGGGGATGGTGGAGACGATCAGACTGCTGGAGGAAAGGGTGAGGGGGATGGAGGAGAGGATCAGACTGCTGGAGGAGAGGGTGAGGGGGATGGAGGAGAGGATCAGACTGCATTTACATTTACATTTAAGTCATTTAGCAGACGCTCTTATCCAGAGCGACTACAAATTGGTGCATTCACCTTATAATATCCAGTGGAACAACCACTTTACAATAGTGCATCTAAATCTTTTAAGGGGGGGGTTAGAAGGATTACTTTATCCTATCCCAGGTATTCCTTGAAGAGGTGGGGTTTCAGGTGTCTCCGGAAGGTGGTGATTGACTCCGCTGTCCTGGCGTCGTGAGGGAGCTTGTTCCACCATTGCGGTGCCAGAGCAGCGAACAGTTTTGACTGGGCTGAGCGGGAACTGTGCTTCCTCAGAGGTAGGGAGGCGAGCAGGCCAGAGGTGGATGAACGGAGTGCCCTTGTTTGGGTGTAGGGCCTGATCAGAGCCTGAAGGTACGGAGGTGCCGTTCCCCTCACAGCTCCGTAGGCAAGCACCATGGTCTTGTAGCGGATGCGAGCTTCGACTGGAAGCCAGTGGAGAGAGCGGAGGAGCGGGGTGACGTGAGAGAACTTGGGAAGGTTGAACACCAGACGGGCTGCGGCGTTCTGGATGAGTTGTAGGGGTTTAATGGCACAGGCAGGGAGCCATGCTGGAGGAGAGGGTGAGGGGGATGGAGGAGAGGATCAGACTGCTGGAGGAGAGGGTGAGGGGGATGGAGGAGAGGATCAGCCGCTGGAGGAGAGGGTGAGGGGGGTGGTGGAGAGGAGAGGAGAGGATCAGACTGCTGGAGGAGAGGGAGAGGGGAATGGAGGGAGAGGATCGGACTGCTGGAGGAGAGGGAGGGGGTATGGAGGAAAGGATCAGACTGCTGGAGGAGAGGGTGAGGGGAATAGAGGAGAGGATCAGACTACTGGAGGAGAGGGTAAGGGGGATGGAGGGAGAGGATCAGAATGCTGGAGGAGAGGGTGAGGGGGATGGAGGAGAGGATCAGACTGCTGGAGGAGAGGTGAGGGGGATGGTGGAGAGGATCAGACTGCTGGAGGAGAGGGTAAGGGGGATGGAGGAGAGGTTCAGACTGCTGGAGGAGAAGGTGAGGGGGATGGTGGAGAGGATCAGACTGCTGGAGGAGAGGGAGGGGGTATGGCGTGTGACAGACTACAACCCACTAGAGAGGTGGCCACAACAGCAGAGAAGCCAGCAGAACAGCCCACCTCAGCTCCCGACCACGTCTACATCACAGCAGAAGAGTCCTCAGACCCTGACCACGTCTACACCACAGCAGAAGAGTCCTCAGACCCTGACCACGTCTACATCACAGCAGAACAGTCCCCAGACCCTGACCACGTCTACATCACAGCAGAACAGTCCAACCCAGACCCTGATCACGTCTACATCACAGCAGAACAGTTCACCCCAGACCCTGACCATGTCTACACCACAGCAGAACAGTCCTCAGACCCTGACCATGTCTACATCACAGCAGAACAGTCCCCAGACCCTGACCATGTCTACATCACAGCAGAACAGTCCCAGACCCTGACCACGTCTACACCACAGCAGAACAGTCCTCAGACCCTGACCACGTCTACATCACAGCAGAACAGTCCTCAGACCCTGACCACGTCTACACCACAGCAGAACAGTCCACCCCAGACCCTGATCACATCTACATCACAGCAGAACAGTCCCCAGACCCTGACCATGTCTACATCACAGCAGAACAGTCCTCAGACCCTGACCATGTCTACACCACAGCAGAACAGTCCTCAGACCCTGACCACGTCTACACCACATCAGAACAGTCCTCAGACCCTGACCATGTCTACACCACAGCAGAACAGTCCTCAGACCCTGACCATGTCTACATCACAGCAGAACAGTCCCCAGACCCTGATCATGTCTACATCACAGCAGAACAGTCCTCAGACCCTGACCATGTCTACATCACAGCAGAACAGTCCCAGACCCTGACCACGTCTACACCACAGCAGAACAGTCCTCAGAATGGAGGGAGAGGATCGGACTGCTGGAGGAGAGGGTGAGGGGAATAGAGGAGAGGATCAGACTACTGGAGGAGAGGGTAAGGGGGATGGAGGGAGAGGATCAGAATGCTGGAGGAGAGGGTGAGGGGGATGGAGGAGAGGATCAGACTGCTGGAGGAGAGGTGAGGGGGATGGTGGAGAGGATCAGACTGCTGGAGGAGAGGGTAAGGGGGATGGAGGAGAGGTTCAGACTGCTGGAGGAGAAGGTGAGGGGGATGGTGGAGAGGATCAGACTGCTGGAGGAGAGGGAGGGGGTATGGCGTGTGACAGACTACAACCCACTAGAGAGGTGGCCACAACAGCAGAGAAGCCAGCAGAACAGCCCACCTCAGCTCCCGACCACGTCTACATCACAGCAGAAGAGTCCTCAGACCATGACCACGTCTACACCACAGCAGAAGAGTCCTCAGACCCTGACCACGTCTACATCACAGCAGAACAGTCCCCAGACCCTGACCACGTCTACATCACAGCAGAACAGTCCAACCCAGACCCTGATCACGTCTACATCACAGCAGAACAGTTCACCCCAGACCCTGATCATGTCTACATCACAGCAGAACAGTCCCCAGACCCTGACCATGTCTACATCACAGCAGAACAGTCCCAGACCCTGACCACGTCTACACCACAGCAGAACAGTCCTCAGACCCTGACCACGTCTACATCACAGCAGAACAGTCCTCAGACCCTGACCACGTCTACACCACAGCAGAACAGTCCACCCCAGACCCTGATCACATCTACATCACAGCAGAACAGTCCTCAGACCCTGACCACGTCTACACCACAGCAGAACAGTCCTCAGACCCTGACCACGTCTACACCACAGCAGAACAGTCCACCCCAGACCCTGATCACATCTACATCACAGCAGAACAGTCCCCAGACCCTGACCATGTCTACATCACAGCAGAACAGTCCTCAGACCCTGACCACGTCTACATCACAGCAGAACAGTCCACCCCAGACCCTGACCATGTCTACATCACAGCAGAACAGTCCTCAGACCCTGATCACATCTACATCACAGCAGAACAGTCCCCAGACCCTGACCACGTCTACATCACAGCAGAACAGTCCTCAGACCCTGACCACGTCTACATCACAGCAGAACAGTCCACCCCAGACCCTGACCATGTCTACATCACAGCAGAACAGTCCTCAGACCCTGATCACATCTACATCACAGCAGAACAGTCCCCAGACCCTGACCACGTCTACATCACAGCAGAACAGTCCTCAGACCCTGACCATGTCTACATCACAGCAGAACAGTCCACTCCAGACCCTGACCACGTCTACACCACAGCAGAACAGTCCCCAGACCCTGACCATGTCTACATCACAGCAGAACAGTCCTCAGACCCTGACCATGTCTACACCACAGCAGAACAGTCCTCAGACCCTGACCATGTCTACATCACAGCAGAACAGTCCTCAGACCCTGACCATGTCTACATCACAGCAGAACAGTCCCCAGACCCTGATCACATCTACATCACAGCAGAACAGTCCTCAGACCCTGATCACGTCTACATCACAGCAGAACAGTCCCAGACCCTGACCATGTCTACATCACAGCAGAACAGTCCTCAGACCCTGACCATGTCTACATCACAGCAGAACAGTCCCAGACCCTGACCACGTCTACATCACAGCAGAACAGTCCTCAGACCCTGACCACGTCTACATCACAGCAGAACAGTCCTCAGACCCTGACCATGTCTACATCACAGCAGAACAGTCCCAGACCCTGACCATGTCTACATCACAGCAGAACAGTCCTCAGACCCTGACCACGTCTACATCACAGCAGAAGAGTCCTCAGACCCTGACCACGTCTACATCACAGCAGAACAGTCCCCAGACCCTGACCATGTCTACATCACAGCAGAACAGTCCTCAGACCCTGATCACGTCTACGTCACAGCAGAACAGTCCACCCCAGACCCTGACCACGTCTACATCACAGCAGAACAGTCCTCAGACCCTGACCATGTCTACATCACAGCAGAACAGTCCTCAGACCCTGACCACGTCTACATCACAGCAGAACAGTCCTCAGACCCTGACCACGTCTACATCACAGCAGAACAGTCCTCAGACCCTGACCACGTCTACATCACAGCAGAACAGTCCTCAGACCCTGACCATGTCTACATCACAGCAGAACAGTCCTCAGACCCTGACCACGTCTACATCACAGCAGAACAGTCCTCAGACCCTGATCACATCTACACCACAGCAGAACAGTCCCCAGACCCTGATCACATCTACATCACAGCAGAACAGTCCTCAGACCCTGACCATGTCTACATCACAGCAGAACAGTCCTCAGACCCTGACCACGTCTACATCACAGCAGAACAGTCCTCAGACCCTGACCACGTCTACACCACAGCACAACAGTCCTCAGACCCTGATCACATCTACATCACAGCAGAACAGTCCTCAGACCCTGACCATGTCTACATCACAGCAGAACAGTCTCCAGACCCTGACCATGTCTACATCACAGCAGAACAGTCCTCAGACCCTGACCACGTCTACATCACAGCAGAACAGTCCTCAGACCCTGACCACGTCTACATCACAGCAGAACAGTCCCAGACCCTGACCACGTCTACATCACAGCAGAACAGTCCTCAGACCCTGACCATGTCTACATCACAGCAGAACAGTCCTCAGACCCTGACCACGTCTACACCACAGCAGAACAGTCCTCAGACCCTGACCACGTCTACATCACAGCAGAACAGTCCCCAGACCCTGACCACGTCTACATCACAGCAGAACAGTCCACCCCAGACCCTGACCATGTCTACACCACAGCAGAACAGTCCTCAGACCCTGACCACGTCTACATCACAGCAGAACAGTCCACCCCAGACCCTGACCATGTCTACATCACAGCAGAACAGTCCAACCCAGACCCTGACCATGTCTACACCACAGCAGAACAGTCCTCAGACCCTGACCATGTCTACACCACAGCAGAACAGTCCTCAGACCCTGACCACGTCTACATCACAGCAGAACAGTCCTCAGACCCTGATCACATCTACACCACAGCAGAACAGTCCCCAGACCCTGATCACATCTACATCACAGCAGAACAGTCCTCAGACCCTGACCATGTCTACATCACAGCAGAACAGTCCTCAGACCCTGACCACGTCTACATCACAGCAGAACAGTCCCCAGACCCTGACCACGTCTACATCACAGCAGAACAGTCCACCCCAGACCCTGACCACGTCTACATCACAGCAGAACAGTCCTCAGACCCTGACCACGTCTACATCACAGCAGAACAGTCCTCAGACCCTGACCATGTCTACACCACAGCAGAACAGTCCCCAGTCCCTGACCACGTCTACATCACAGCAGAACAGTCCTCAGACCCTGACCACGTCTACACCACATCAGAACAGTCCTCAGAGGAAAGGGTGGCCACAGCACTCAAGGGAGTGATTGAAAAAGCTTCTTCTACTTTCCCCAACGCACAAGCGGTTATATCCACCCTGCTACCATGAAAAGACTTCCACCCTGCTACCATACAGCGGGTAAACGCAAGTATTTCCCGTGACTGTGCCTCAAAACCACATGTTTTCCTTGCCCACCACTCCACCCTGGACTTGAACAGCCTCTATGACCAGGTCCACCTATACAAGGCAGCAGTGCCCACCTTCGCCCGGACCCTAAAGGACATCGCTCTCAAAAGCAGCCCCAACACTTCACACAAGAGCAACAGATCAATAGACACCCCACCCAGACCAGCAAGACACTCTCCCAGACCTGCGCCCCCCACCCCCCGGACCTACACATAGAGGATCCACGCCGAAAGGACCTACATCCAGACCACAACACCACCAGCCACATCCACACCCCCACCCAATCAACACCCCCCAAGTCAACCATGCCCACACCCCATTTAGGCCCACCTCAGATCAGACCTATGCCCCTCCTGCCCACCCCAAGCACCCCACCCCCGCAAAGAGGGCCTTAACATGGAAGTCACACATATGCCCAGGCCGTGAGCAGGCAAACAGGCCCAAACCCCACTCTTACACTAGCCCAAGCTAATGGCATGTACCAGATGCTCAGCAGGCTCTGCTCACACTTACTGGCCTGAGGCCAAACCACACAACCAACAACATTGGACCCTTTATGAAACAGTAAAGCCTTCACTATCTCATCCTGGAATATCCAAGGCCTGATGTCATCTGCCTTTGGCCTAAAGAGCAGGAACCTGGACTTCATCAAAGAAATCGGAAATACAGACATTGTCATCCTACAAGAAACATGGTATAGAGGAGACAGACCGACTGGTTGCCCTCTAGGTTACAGAGAGCTGGTAGTCACATCCACCAAACTACCAGGTGTGAAACAGGGAAGGGACTCGGGGGGTATGCTAACTTGGTATAGAGCAGAGCTAACTCACTCCATTAAATTAATCGAAACAGGAACACTTTACACTTGGCTAGAAATTCAAAAGGAAAGGATCTTAACAGAGAAAAATGTCCTCCTGTGTGCTACCTATATCCCCCCACTAGAATCCCCATACTTTAATGAAGACAGCTTCTCCATCCTGGAGTGGGAAATTAATAATTTCCAGGCCCAGGGACATGTAGTAGTCTGTGGCAACCTAAATGCCAGAACAGGACAAGAACCTGACACCCTCAGCACACAGGGGGACAAACACCTACCTGGAGGGGATAGCATCCCCTCCCACATATGCCCCCCTAGACACAACTATGACAACACAACCAACAAAAACAGGTCACAACTCCTGCAGCTCTGTTGCACGCTGGGTCTGTACATAGTCAATGGTAAGCTTCGAGGGGACTTCTATGGTAAGTACACCTATAGCTCATCTCTTGGCAGTATTGTAGACTACTTTATCACTGACCTCAACCCAGAGACTCTCAGAGCTTTCACAGTCAGCCCACTGACACCACTATCAGACTACAACAAAATCACAATCTACTTGAACAGAGCAATAATCAATCATGAGGCATCAAAGTCAAAGGAACTGAGTAACATTAAGAAATGCTATAGATGGAAGGAATGTAGTGTTAGTATGTAGTATGTAGTATTAAACCTACCAAAAAAACAATTAGGCAACAACAAATTCAATCCCATTTAAACAACTTCCTGGACAAAACATTCCACTGTAATAGTGAAGGTGTAAACCTGACAGTAGAAACTCTTAACAGTATATTTCACCTCTCAGCTTCCCTATCAAATCGAAGAAAACTAACAAAAATGACAAATGGTTTGATGAAGAATGCAAAAACCTAAGAAAGAAATTGAGAAACCTGTCCAACCAAAAACATAAACCTGAGTCTATGCCTTCACTATGGTGAATCACTGAAACAATACAGAAAAAGAAGGAACAGCACGTCAGAAATCAGCTCAATGTAATTGAAGAATCCATAGAATCTAGCCACTCCTGGGAAAATTGGAAAACACTAAACAAACAACAACACAAATAATTATCTATCCAAAATGGAGATAAACCACTTATCTAGTCTTTTTGCCACTATAACAAAGAACAAACAGCAAAAACATACACATGATCAAATACTTTGACTATGTACAGACTCAGTGAGCATAGCCTTGCAATTGAGAAAGACCGCTGTAGGCAGACCTGGCTCTCAAGAGAAGACAGGCTATGTGCACACTGCCCACAAAATGAGATAGAAACTGAGCTTCACTTCCTAACCTCCTGCCAAATGTATGACCATATTAGAGACACAATTCCCTCAGATTACACAGACCCACAAATAAATTGAAAAAGAAACCTGATTTTGATAAACTCTCATATCTACTGGGTGAAATACCACAGTGTGCCACCACAGCAGCAAGATTTGTGACCTGTTGCCACAAGTGTCACGTTCTGACCTGTAAAGGTGTTATTTGTTAGTGTTTAGTATGGTCAGGACGTGGCAGGGGGTATTTTGTTTATATGTTTCGGGGATTGTTTGTCTATGTGTATAGACAATGGGTGTTTGATTAGAGTGGTCTAGAGGTTTGGTATATTTTCTATGTTAGGGCATTTTCTATGTTTATTCTAGTCACTCTGTTTCAATGTGCAGTTTTGTTCTTGACCTTCAATTGGAAGCAGCGGCTCCTCGTTGCTTCTGATTGAAGGTCCTATAATTATTTTTTTTTTTGTATTGTGGATTGTGGGTAGTTGTATTCTGTTTTGTGCTTATCACCTGACAGAACGGTTAGTGTCGGTTCCGTTAATTGTATACGTGTTTCATTTGTTTCTCCTTCTTCAATATTAAAAGGAAGATGAGTATACACTTCACTGTTGCGTCTTGGTCCTCCACACACGACACGCGTTACAACAAGAAAGGGGAAACCAGTGAAGAACAAACACCATTGTAAATACAACCCATATTTACGCTTATTTATTTTCCCTTTTGTACTTTAACCATTTGTACATCGTTACAACACTGTGTATATACATAATATGACATTTGTAATGTCTGCATTCTTATGGAATTTCTGTGAGTGTAATGTTTACTGTTCATTTTGATTGTTTATTTCACTTTTGTATATAATCTACTTCACTTGCTTTGGCAATGTTAACATATGTTTCCCATGCCAATAAAGCCAGTTGAATTTAATTGAGATTGAGGGGAGAGGGGGAGAGAGGGAGAGAGTGGGGGGAGAGAGAGAGAGATTGAGGGGAGAGAGAGAGCGCAAGACTGAGGGGAGAGAGAGCGAGGGGATGAGAGAGATTGAGGGGAGGGGGAGAGAGAGAGATTGAGGGGAGGGGGAGAGAGAGAGATTGAGGGGAGAGAGAGAGAGATTGAGGGGAGAGAGAGAGAGATTGAGGGGAGAGAGAGAGAGAGATTGAGGGGAGAGAGAGAGATTGAGGGGAGAGAGAGAGATTGAGGGGAGAGAGAGAGAGAGAGAGATTGAGGGGAGAGAGAGAGAGATTGAGGGGAGAGAGAGAGAGAGAGATTAAGGGGAGAGAGAGAGATTGAGGGGAGAGAGAGAGATTGAGGGGAGAGAAAGAGAGATTGAGGGGAGAGAGATTGAGGGGAGAGAGCGAGAGATTGAGGGGAGAGAGAGAGAGATTGAGGGGAGAGAGACAGAGATTGAGGGGAGAGAGAGACAGATTGAGGGGAGAGAGAGACAGATTGAGGGGAGAGAGAGACAGATCGAGGGGAGAGAGAGAGATCGAGGGGAGAGAGAGAGAGAGGGGAGGGAGGGGACAGAGAGAGGAGGAGAGAGAGAGAGGGGGAGAGAGAGAGATTGGGGGAGAGATTGAGGGGAGAGAGGGAAGAGAGAGAGAGGGGAGAGAGAGAGAGAGAGAGGGGGGAGAGAGAGAGAGAGAGGGAAGAGAGCGAGAAAGACAGAGAGTTTGAAAATGAGAGATTTTTTGCCTACCATTTGGATGAGGCTCTCCTGGATTCTGTTCAGTGTTGTTCTCAGTCGGCTGCTGAGACCCAGACCTGATGATTCATACTGCAGAAGACACACACACACGGGCACATTAATTGGCGCACACAGACACACACACAATCTAACCACAAACTAATCTTAGGATAGAATAGAGATTAGAGAGAGAAAAAAATAGCTATATCTTCTCAGTTTGGGAGCATTGTGAATGTCTCTACCATCTGTCTAGCGGTTAAGAGTGTTTGGCCAGTAACTGAAAGGTCGCTGGTTCGAATCCCCGAGTTGGCAAGGTAGAAAAATGTGCTGTTCTGACCTTGAGCAAGGCAGTTGAGGCCCAACAACATCTGGGCGCCAATGACGTGAACATTGATTAAGGCAACCCTCTGATTAAGAGGGTTAAATGCGGAAGACACATTTCAGTTGAATACATTCAGTTGTACAACTGACTAGGTATCTCCCTTTCCCTCTTCACATTACCATGACAGAGTAGGGCCTGCAGCCAGTCTCACACCACATTACCATGACAGAGTTGGGCCTGGAGCCAATCTCACACCACATTACCATGACAGAGTAGGAGCCTGGAGCCAGTCTCACACCACATTACCATGACAGAGTAGGGCCTGCAGCCAGTCTCACACCACATTACCATGACAGAGTAGGGCCTGCAGCCAGTCTCACACCACATTACCATGACAGAGTAGGGCCTGCAGCCAGTCTCACACCACATTACCATGACAGAGTAGGAGCCTGGAGCCATTCTCACACCACATTACCATGACAGAGTAGGGCCTGCAGCCAGTCTCACACCACATTACCATGACAGAGTAGGAGCCTGGAGCCAGTCTCACACCACATTACCATGACAGAGTAGGGCCTGCAGCCAGTCTCACACCACATTACCAAGACAGAGTAGGGCCTGCAGCCAGTCTCACACCACATTACCATGACAGAGTAGGGCCTGCAGCCAGTCTCACACCACATTACCATGACAGAGAAGGGCCTGCAGCCAGTCTCACACCACATTACCATGACAGAGTAGGAGCCTGCAGCCAGTCTCACACCACATTACCATGACAGAGAAGGAGCCTGGAGGCAGTCTCACACCACATTACCATGACAGAGTAGGAGCCTGGAGGCAGTCTCACACCACATTACCATGACAGAGTAGGGCCTGCAGCCAGTCTCACACCACATTACCATGACAGATTAGGAGCCTGGAGGCAGTCTCACACCACATTACCATGACAGAGTAGGGCCTGCAGCCAGTCTCACACCACATTACCATGACAGATTAGGAGCCTGGAGGCAGTCTCACACCACATTACCATGACAGATTAGGGCCTGCAACCAGTCTCACACCACATTACCATGACAGAGTAGGAGCCTGGAGGCAGTCTCACACGACATTACCATGACAGAGTAGGGCCTGCAGCCTTTCTCACACCACATTACCATGACAGAGAAGGAACCTGGAGGCAGTCTCACACCACATTACCATGACAGAGTAGGGCCTGCAGCCAGTCTCACACCACATTACCATGACAGAGAAGGAACCTGGAGGCAGTCTCACACCACATTACCATGGCAGAGTAGGGACCTGTAGCTAACAACATTACCATGACAGAGTAGGGACCTGTAGCTAGTATCATACCACATTACCATGGCAGAGTAGGGACCTGTAGCTAACAACATTACCATGACAGAGTAGGGACCTGTAGCTTACCACATTACCATGGCAGAGTAGGGACCTGTAGCTAACAACATTACCATGACAGAGTAGGGACCTGTAGCTAGTATCATACCACATTACCATGACAGAGTAGGGACCTGTAGCTAACCACATTACCATGACAGAGTAGGGACCTGTAGCTATTATCATACCACATTACCATGACAGAGTAGGGACCTGTAGCTAACAACATTACCATGACAGAGTAGGGACCTGTAGCTAACCAAATTACCATGGCAGAGTAGGGACCTGTAGCTAACAACATTACAATGACAGAGTAGGGACCTGTAGCTAGTATCATACCACATTACCATGACAGAGTAGGGACCTGTAGCTAACAACATTACCATGACAGAGTAGGGACCTGTAGCTAACCACATTACCATGACAGAGTAGGGACCTGTAGCTAGTATCATACCACATTACCATGGCAGAGTAGGGACCTGTAGCTAACAACATTACCATGACAGAGTAGGGACCTGTAGCTAACCACATTACCATGGCAGAGTAGGCACCTGTAGGTAACAACACTACCATGACAGAGTAGGGACCTGTAGCTAGTTTCATACCACATTACCATGGCAGAGTAGGGACCTGTAGCTAACAACATTACCATGACAGAGTAGGGACCTGTAGCTAGTATCATACCACATTACCATGGCAGAGTAGGGACCTGTAGCTAACAACATTACCGTGACAGAGTAGGGACCTGTAGCTATACACATTACCATGGCAGAGTAGGGACCTGTAGCTAACAACATTACCATGACAGAGTAGGGACCTGTAGCTAACAACATTACCATGGCAGAGTAGGGACCTGTAGCTAGTATCATACCACATTACCATGACAGAGTAGGGACCTGTAGCTAACAACATTACCATGACAGAGTGGGGACCTGTAGCTAGTATCATACCACATTAACATGGCAGAGTAGGGACCTGTAGCTAACAACATTACCATGACAGAGTAGGGACCTGTAGCTAGTAGCATACCACATTACCATGGCAGAGTAGAGACCTGTAGCTAACAACATTACCATGACAGAGTAGGGACCTGTAGCTATCCACATTACCATGACAGAGTAGGGACCTGTAGCTAGTATCACACCACATTACCATGGCAGAGTAGGGACCTGTAGCTAACAACATTACCATGGCAGAGTAGGGACCTGTAGCTAACAACATTACCATGACAGAGTAGGGACCTGTAGCTAGTATCATATCACATTACCATGGCAGAGTAGGGACCTCTAGCTAAGCACATTACCATGGCAGAGTAGGGACCTGTAGCTAACAACATTACAATGACAGAGTAGGGACCTGTAGCTAACCACATTACCATGGCAGAGTAGGGACCTGTAGCTAACCACATTACCATGGCAGAGTAGGGACCTGTAGCTGACAACACTACAATGACAGAGTAGGGACCTGTAGCTAGTATCATACCACATTACCATGGCAGAGTAGGGACCTGTAGCTAACAACATTACCATGACAGAGTAGGGACCTGTAGCTAGTATCATACCACATTACCATGGCAGAGTAGGGACCTCTAGCTAAGCACATTACCATGGCAGAGTAGGGACCTGTAGCTAACAACATTACCATGGCAGAGTAGGGACCTGTAGCTAGTATCATACCACATTACCATGGCAGAGTAGGGACCTGTAGCTAACAACATTACCATGACAGTGTAGGGACCTGTAGCTAACCACATTACCATGGCAGAGTAGGGACCTGTAGCTAACAACACTACCATGACAGAGTAGGGACCTGTAGCTAGTTTCATACCACATTACCATGGCAGAGTAGGGACCTGTAGCTAACAACATTACCATGAAAGTAGGGACCTGTAGCTAGTATCATACCACATTACCATGGCAGAGTAGGGACCTGTAGCTAACAACATTACCATGACAGAGTAGGGACCTGTAGCAAACCACATTACCATGGCAGAGTAGGGACCTGTAGCTAACAACATTACCATGACAGAGTAGGGGCCTGTAGCTAACAACATTACCATGGCAGAGTAGGGACCTGTAGCTAATATCATACCACATTACCATGGCAGAGTAGGGACCTGTAGCTAACAACATTACCATGACAGAGTAGGGACCTGTAGCTAACCACATTACCATGGCAGAGTAGGGACCTGTAGCTAACAACACTACCATAACACAGTAGGGACCTGTAGCTAGTTTCATACCACATTACCATGGCAGAGTAGGGACCTGTAGCTAACAACATTACCATGACAGTGTAGAGACCTGTAGCTAACCACATTACCATGGCAGAGTAGGGACCTGTAGCTAACAACACTACCATGACAGAGTAGGGACCTGTAGCTAGTGTCATACCACATTACAATGGCAGAGTAGGGACCTGTAGCTAACAACATTACCATGACAGAGTAGGGACCTGTAGCTAGTATCATACCACATTACCATGGCAGAGTAGGGACCTGTAGCTAACAACATTACCATGACAGAGTAGGGACCTGTAGCAAACCACATTACCATGGCAGAGTAGGGACCTGTAGCTAACAACATTACCATGACAGAGTAGGGACCTGTAGCTAACAACATTACCATGGCAGAGTAGGGACCTGTAGCTAGTATCATACCACATTACCATGGCAGAGTAGGGACCTGTAGCTAACAACATTACCATGACAGAGTAGGGACCTGTAGCTAACCACATTACCATGGCAGAGTAGGGACCTGTAGCTAACAACACTACCATGACAGAGTAGGGACCTGTAGCCAACCACATTACCATGGCAGAGTAGGGACCTGTAGCTAACAACACTACCATGGCAGAGTAGGGACCTGTAGCTAACAACATTACCATGACAGAGTAGGGACCTGTAGCTAACAACATTACCATGGCAGAGTAGGGACCTGTAGCTAGTATCATACCACATTACCATGGCAGAGTAGGGACCTGTAGCTAACAACATTACCATGACAGAGTAGGAACCTGTAGCTAACAACATTACCATGACAGAGCAGGGACCTGTAGCTAACAACATTACCATGGCAGAGTAGGGACCTGTAGCTAACAACATTACCATGACAGAGTAGGGACCTGTAGCTAACAACATTACCATGACAGAGTAGGGGCATGTAGCTAACAACACTACCAGGGCAGAGTAGGGACCTGTAGCTAACAACATTACCATGACAGAGTAGGGACCTGTAGCTAACAACATTACCATGATAAAGTAGGGACCTGTAGCTAACAACATTACCATGACAGAGTAGGAACCTGTAGCTAACAACATTACCATGACAGAGTAGGGACCTGTAGCTAGTATCATAACACATTACCATGACAGAGTCGGAACCTGTAGCTAACAACATTACCGTGACAGAGTAGGAACCTGTAGCTAACAACATTACCATGACAGAGAAGGGACCTGTAGCTAACAACATTACCATGACAGAGAGGGGACCTGTAGCTAGTATCATACCACATTACCATGACAGAGTAGGGACCTGTAGCTAACAACATTACCATGACAGGGTGGGGAGCTGTAGCTAACAACATTACCATGACAGAGCAGGGACCTGTAGCTAACAACATTACCATGACAGAGTGGGGACCTGTAGCAAGTATCATACAACATTACCATGACAGAGTAAGGACTTGTAGCTAACAACATTACCATGACAGAGTAGGGACCTGTAGCTAACAACATTACCATGACAGAGCAGGGACCTGTAGCTAACAACATTACCATGACAGAGTGGGGACCTGTAGCTAGTATCATACCACATTACCATGGCAGAGTAGGGACCTGTAGCTAACAACATTACCATGACAGAGCAGGGACCTGTAGCTAACAACATTAACATGACAGAGCAGGGACCTGTAGCTAACAACATTACCATGATAGAGTGGGGACCTGTAGCTAGTATCATACCACATTACCATGGCAGAGTAGGGAACTGTAGCTAACAACATTACCATGATAGAGTAGGGACCTGTAGCTAGTATCATACCACATTACCATGACAGAGTAGGAACCTGTAGCTAACAACATTACCATGACAGAGTGGGGACCTGTAGCTAGTATCATACCACATTACCATGGCAGAGTAGGGACCTGTAGCTAACAACATTACCATGACAGAGTAGGAACCTGTAGCTAACAACATTACCATGACAGAGCAGGGACCTGTAGCTAACAACATTACCATGGCAGAGTAGGGACCTGTAGCTAACAACATTACCATGACAGAGTAGGGACCTGTAGCTAACAACATTACCATGACAGAGCAGGGACCTGTAGCTAACAACATTACCATGACAGAGTGGGGACCTGTAGCTAGTATCATACCACATTACCATGGCAGAGTAGGGACCTGTAGCTAACAACATTACCATGACAGAGCAGGGACCTGTAGCTAACAACATTAACATGACAGAGCAGGGACCTGTAGCTAACAACATTACCATGATAGAGTGGGGACCTGTAGCTAGTATCATACCACATTACCATGGCAGAGTAGGGAACTGTAGCTAACAACATTACCATGATAGAGTAGGGACCTGTAGCTAGTATCATACCACATTACCATGACAGAGTAGGGACCTGTAGCTAGTATCATACCACATTACCATGGCAGAGTAGGGACCTGTAGCTAACAACATTACCATGACAGAGTAGGAACCTGTAGCTAACAACATTACCATGACAGAGCAGGGACCTGTAGCTAACAACATTACCATGCCAGAGTAGGGACCTGTAGCTAACAACATTACCATGACAGAGTAGGGACCTGTAGCTAACAACATTACCATGACAGAGCAGGGACCTGTAGCTAACAACATTACCATGGCAGAGTAGGGACCTGTAGCTAACAACATTACCATGACAGAGTAGGAACCTGTAGCTAACAACATTACCATGACAGAGCAGGGACCTGTAGCTAACAACATTACCATGGCAGAGTAGGGACCTGTAGCTAACAACATTACCATGACAGAGTAGGGACCTGTAGCTAACAACATTACCATGACAGAGTAGGGGCATGTAGCTAACAACACTACCATGGCAGAGTAGGGACCTGTAGCTAACAACATTACCATGACAGAGTAGGGACCTGTAGCTAACAACATTACCATGATAAAGTAGGGACCTGTAGCTAACAACATTACCATGACAGAGTAGGAACCTGTAGCTAACAACATTACCATGACAGAGTAGGGACCTGTAGCTAGTATCATAACACATTACCATGACAGAGTCGGAACCTGTAGCTAACAACATTACCATGACAGAGTAGGAACCTGTAGCTAACAACATTACCATGACAGAGAAGGGACCTGTAGCTAACAACATTACCATGACAGAGAGGGGACCTGTAGCTAGTATCATACCACATTACCATGACAGAGTAGGGACCTGTAGCTAACAACATTACCATGACAGGGTGGGGAGCTGTAGCTAACAACATTACCATGACAGAGCAGGGACCTGTAGCTAACAACATTACCATGACAGAGTGGGGACCTGTAGCAAGTATCATACAACATTACCATGACAGAGTAAGGACTTGTAGCTAACAACATTACCATGACAGAGTAGGGACCTGTAGCTAACAACATTACCATGACAGAGCAGGGACCTGTAGCTAACAACATTACCATGACAGAGTGGGGACCTGTAGCTAGTATCATACCACATTACCATGGCAGAGTAGGGACCTGTAGCTAACAACATTACCATGACAGAGCAGGGACCTGTAGCTAACAACATTAACATGACAGAGCAGGGACCTGTAGCTAACAACATTACCATGATAGAGTGGGGACCTGTAGCTAGTATCATACCACATTACCATGGCAGAGTAGGGAACTGTAGCTAACAACATTACCATGATAGAGTAGGGACCTGTAGCTAGTATCATACCACATTACCATGACAGAGTAGGGACCTGTAGCTAACAACATTACCATGACAGAGTGGGGACCTGTAGCTAGTATCATACCACATTACCATGGCAGAGTAGGGACCTGTAGCTAACAACATTACCATGACAGAGTAGGAACCTGTAGCTAACAACATTACCATGACAGAGCAGGGACCTGTAGCTAACAACATTACCATGGCAGAGTAGGGACCTGTAGCTAACAACATTACCATGACAGAGTAGGGACCTGTAGCTAACAACATTACCATGACAGAGTAGGGGCCTGTAGCTAACAACACTACCATGGCAGAGTAGGGACCTGTAGCTAACAACATTACCATGACAGAGTAGGGACCTGTAGCTAACAACATTACCATGGCAGAGTAGGGGCCTGTAGACAGTCTCACACCACATTACCATTGATTCACAGCTCATTTCAACACTTCTGTGCTGTTTCGGTGTATAATACACACATCTGTGTCCAATATGGGTGGGTAAAGCCTGATATAACGTGTTCATTTACACCTCTGCTTGGCAGATATAAATGCCAGGAAAAATGCAAAGTAGGGCACACTTGCAAAAAAACCCACATTCAAATCTCTAGTGACCTACATGGTAAAATTAAAGGTTGTTAAACAATATACACTACCGTTCAAAAGTTTAGGGTCACTTAGAAATGTCCTTGTTTTTGAAAGAAAAGCACATTTTTTGTCAGGGCCTCCCACAACATGCCATTGGAACACAGGAGTGATGGTTGCTGAGAATGGGCCTCTGTTACGCCTATGTAGATATTCCATTAAAAAAATCTGCCGTTTCCAGCTACAATAGTCATTTCCAGCTACAATAGTCATTTACAACTTTAACAATGTCTGCACTGTATTTCGGATCAATTTGATGTTATTTTAATGGACAAAAAAAATTGCTTTTCTTTCAAAAACAAGGACATTTCTAAGTGACCCCAAACTTTTGAATGGTAGTGTATATCACAAGCATTTGCCAATTAAATGTATCTGTCCTTGTCTGAACCAATATTTACCATTACCAAAAAAGGTGTTGTTTTGATTTGCTGATGTGAAAGTGACAATAGAGAAGATAAGTGTCTAGAACAACCCCTAAAACATTCAGGGAGAATAAATTCACTGAAAACACCTAAGCTGTTTCTATTGTAGGCAACCCAGTATATAGAATTGTCAACGCTTATACTTTATGACTGAGGCCTGGGCTCAATGTGAGTGCAGTCAACCATCACCATATCCAACAATCATCTTGGTTTTTCCACCAGGCAGACAGTCAATTCAAAAGGAAAATAATGGTTTTGGAAGACCAAGGTCAAATTTGAGTTCTGACACCAGTGGCTTTGTGACTAAGGCCAGGAGTTTTCGCTGGGCAGGAAACACTACTGGCCCTAATTATGACAACCCAGGCCTGAGATGAGAGAGAGTGATAGGGAGAACAAGAGAGAAGAAGAACGAGAGAGAGGACAGGGAGAGATAGGTGGGGCTAACAGATAGGGGGAGGAGCAGGATGATGTGGATGATAGAGATCACACTGCAGTTTATGAAGGATGCAGTTTATGGGTCTCAACACTACTCCACTAGTAAAGGGCCGGAGCACCAGTCTTACCCAGCAGAAAGGGGCAACAGGCCTGGCTGGACCAGCCTCCCTGCCCCCCTGACCCCCGGGCATAGACGGGTTAGGGGCTGGCTTGGGAGCAGAAAGGGCAAAAAAACTGCAACAATGGTGCAAATTAAACAATGAACTGGAGGAGCAACATAAATCAAACAAAGGCATTTTAATGAAATTGTTGTATTGTTATTTGGAGGACCGGATGATGAAGTGTTGGGAAAAGAGAGGTTTTAGAGAGCTTTTCTAGTGTTTGTCCTTCATACACTAATTTGAAGGGGATTATGTAAGTGTGTGTGTGTGAGTGAGTGAGTTAGTGAGTGTGTGTTTGTGTGTGTGCATGCACGTGTGTACCCAGAGAGAGAGAGAGGCAGGGTTGATTTAGATATTGTGTAAACATTAGCCTCTCAAAACCCGGTAGACGGACGGCTGTCAAGGAGACAATAAACAGGATCTCCCACTGATGTTCAGGTTTCTGCTAACTTTCTATTCAAGTATCCCTCTCTCACACTCTCACTGTTTCTCATTCACACTCTCTCTCCCTCTCTCACACACTCACTGTTTCTCATTCACACTCTCTCTCCCTCTCTCACACTCTCACTGTTTCTCATTCACACTCTCTCTCCCTCTCTCACACTCTCACTGTTTCTCATTCACACTCTCTCTCCCTCTCTCACACTCTCACTGTTTCTCATTCACACTCTCTCTCCCTCTCTCACACTCTCACTGTTTCTTATTCACACTCTCTCTCCCTCACTCACTGTTTCTCATTCACACTCTCTCACTCTCTCCCTCTCTCACACTCTCACTGTTTCTCATTCACACTCTCTCTCCCTCTCTCCCACTCTCACTGTTTCTCATTCACACTCTCTCACTCTCTCCCTCTCTCACTGTTTCTCATTCACACTCTCTCTCCCTCTCTCACACTCTCACTGTTTCTCATTCACTCTCTCTCCCTCTCTCCCACTTTCACTGTTTCTCATTCACTCTCTCTCCCTCTCTCACACTCTCACTGTTTCTCATTCACACTCTCTCTCCCTCTCTCACACTCACTGTTTCTCATTCACACTCTCTCTCCCTCTCTCCCACTGCTTCTCATTCACACTCTCTCCCTCTCTCACACTCTCACTGTTTCTCATTCACTCTCTCTCCCTCTCTCACACTCTCACTGTTTCTCATTCACACTCTCTCTCCCTCTCTCACACTCTCACTGTTTCTTATTCACACTCTCTCTCCCTCACTCACTGTTTCTCATTCACACTCTCTCTCCCTCTCTCACACTCTCACTGTTTCTCATTCACACTCTCTCTCCCTCTCTCCCACTGTTTCTCATTCACACTCTCTCCCTCTCTCACACTCTCACTGTTTCTCATTCACACTCTCTCTCCCTCACTCACTGTTTCTCATTCACACTCTCTCTCCCTCTCTCACACTCTCACTGTTTCTCATTCACACTCTCTCTCCCTCTCTCACACTCTCACTGTTTCTCATTCACACTCTCTCTCCCTCTCTCCCACTGTTTCTCATTCACACTCTCTCCCTCTCTCACACTCTCACTGTTTCTCATTCACACTCTCTCTCCCTCTCTCCCACTGTTTCTCATTCACACTCTCTCCCTCTCTCACACTCTCACTGTTTCTCATTCACTCTCTCTCCCTCTCTCACACTCTCACTGTTTCTCATTCACACTCTCTCTCCCTCTCTCACTGTTTCTCATTCACACTCTCACACTCTCTCCCTCTCTCACACTCTCACTGTTTCTTATTCACACTCTCTCTCCCTCACTCACTGTTTCTCATTCACACTCTCTCACTCTCTCCCTCTCTCACACTCTCACTGTTTCTCATTCACACTCTCTCTCCCTCTCTCCCACTCTCACTGTTTCTCATTCACACTCTCTCTCCCTCTCTCACACTCACTGTTTCTCATTCACACTCTCTCTCCCTCTCTCACACTCTCACTGTTTCTCATTCACACTCTCTCTCCCTCTCTCACACTCTCACTGTTTCTCATTCACACTCTCTCCCTCTCTCCCACTTTCACTGTTTCTCATTCACTCTCTCTCCCTCTCTCACACTCTCACTGTTTCTCATTCACACTCTCTCTCCCTCTCTCACACTCTCACTGTTTCTCATTCACACTCTCTCTCCCTCTCTCACACTCTCACTGTTTCTCATTCACACTCTCTCTCCCTCTCTCCCACTGTTTCTCATTCACACTCTCTCCCTCTCTCACACTCTCACTGTTTCTCATTCACACTCTCTCTCCCTCTCTCCCACTGTTTCTCATTCACACTCTCTCCCTCTCTCACACTCTCACTGTTTCTCATTCACACTCTCTCTCCCTCTCTCACACTCTCACTGTTCTCTCCACCTCTCACAGCTCTCTCTCCCCTCTCTCACACTCTCACTGTTTCTCATTCACGACTCTCTCCCTCTCTCACACTCTCACTGTTTCTCATTCACACTCTCTCTCCCTCTCTCCCCCACTGTTTCTCATTCACACTCTCTCTCCCTCTCTCACACTCTCACTGTTTCTCATTCACACTCTCTCTCCCTCTCTCACACTCTCACTGTTTCTCATTCACACTCTCTCCCTCTCTCCCACTGTTTCTCATTCACACTCTCTCCCTCTCTCACACTCTCACTGTTTCTCATTCACACTCTCTCTCCCTCTCTCACACTCTCACTGTTTCTCATTCACACTCTCTCTCCCTCTCTCACACTCACTGTTTCTCATTCACACTCTCTCTCCCTCTCTCACACTCTCACTGTTTCTCATTCACACTCTCTCTCCCTCTCTCACACTCTCACTGTTTCTCATTCACACTCTCTCTCCCTCTCTCACACTCACTGTTTCTCATTCACACTCTCTCTCCCTCTCTCACACTCTCACTGTTTCTCATTCACACTCTCTCTCCCTCTCTCACACTCTCACTGTTTCTCATTCACACTCTCTCTCCCTCTCTCACACTCTCACTGTTTCTCATTCACGCTCTCTCTCCCTCTCTCACACTCTCACTGTTTCTCATTCACACTCTCTCTCCCTCTCTCACACTCTCACTGTTTCTCATTCACGCTCTCTCTCCCTCTCTCACACTCTCACTGTTTCTCATTCACACTCTCTCTCCCTCTCTCACACTCACTGTTTCTCATTCACTCTCTCTCCCTCTCTCACACTCTCACTGTTTCTCATTCACACTCTCTCTCCCTCTCTCACACTCACTGTTTCTCATTCACACTCTCTCTCCCTCTCTCACACTCTCACTGTTTCTCATTCACACTCTCTCTCCCTCTCTCACACTCTCACTGTTTCTCATTCACACTCTCTCTCCCTCTCTCACACTCTCACTGTTTCTCATTCACGCTCTCTCTCCCTCTCTCACACTCTCACTGTTTCTCATTCACACTCTCTCTCCCTCTCTCCCACTGTTTCTCATTCACTCTCTCCCTCTCTCACACTCTCACTGTTTCTCATTCACACTCTCTCTCCCTCTCTCACTCTCATTCACTCTTCTCCTCTCTCCCCTCTCCCACTCTCACTGTTTCTCATTCACACTCTCTCTCCCTCTCTTACTGTTTCTCATTCACACTCTCTCTCCCTCTCTCCACTCTCACTGTTTCTCATTCACACTCTCTCTCCCTCTCTCCCACTCTCACTGTTTCTCATTCACACTCTCTCTCCCTCTCTCACTCTCACTGTTTCTCATTCACACTCTCTCTCACTCTCTCACACTCTCCCTGTTTCTCATTCACACTCTCTCTCACTCATTCACACTCTCACTGTCTCTCATTCACACTCTCTCTCACTCATTCACACTGTCACTCATTCACACTCTCTCTCACGCTCACTGTCTCTCACTCATTCACTCTCTCTTACTCTCACTCATTCACACTCTCCCTCACTCACACTGTTTCTCATTCACACTCTCTCTCACTAATTCACACTCTCCCTCACTCACTCACACTGTTTCTCATTCACACTCTCTCTCACTTATTCACACTCTCTCTCACTCATTCACACTCTCACTGTCTCTCATCCACACTGTCTCTCATTCACACTCTCACTGTCTCTCTTACTCTCACTCATTCACACTCTCTCTTACTCTCACTCATTCACTCTCTCTCTTACTCTCACTCATTCACTCTCTCTCTTACTCTCACTCATTCACTCTCTCTCTTACTCTCACTCATTCCCTCTCTCTCTCTTACTCTCACTCATTCACTCTCTCTCTTACTCTCACTCATATTATGTCTATATACAGTGTTGTAATTATGTGCAAATAGTTAACGTACAAAGGGGAAAATAAATAAACATAAAAATAGGTAGTATTTAAAACACTGTTTGTCCTTCACTGTTTAAAAATATGAAAACCTTTATTTAGCTAAGCAAGTCAGTTAAGAACATATTGTTATTACAAATGATGCCCTAGCAGAAGGCAAAAGGCCTCCTGCGGGGACGGGGGCAACACAACATGGCAGCAGCATGCTAGCAACACAACATGGCAGCAGCACAACATGGTAGCAACACAACATGGCAGCAGCACAACATGGTAGAAGCACAAAACAGGGTACAAACATTATTGGGCACAGCCAACAGCACAAAGGGCAAGAAGGTAGAGGCAACAATACATCACGCGAAGCAGCCACAACTGTCAATAGGTGTCCATGATTTAGTCTTTGAATGAAGAGACTGAGATAAAACGGTCCAGTTTGAGTGTTTGTTGCAGCTCGTTCCAGTCGCTAGCTGCAGCGAACTGAAAAGAGGAGCGACCCAGGGATGTGTGTGCTTTGGGGACCTTTAAACAGAATGTGACTGGCAGAACAGATGTTGTATGTGGAGGATGAGGGCTGCAGTAGGTATCTCAGACAGGGGGAGTTATTTATAAAACCCCTAAGAGGGTTTTATAAATAAGCATCAACCAGTGGATCTTGGGATGGGTATATAGAGATGGTCATCTCAGAAGAGTATAGAGTGCAGTGATGTGACCTAGAAGGCGCATTGGTGGAAAATCTGATGGCTGAATGGTAAAGTACATCTAGCCGCTCGAGAGCACTCTTACCTGCTAATCTATACATTCCGTCTCCGTAATCTAGCATGGGTAGGATGGTCATCTGAATCAGGGTTAGTTTGGCAGCTGTGGTGAAAGAGGAGCGATTACGATAGTGGAAACCAAGTTTAGATTTAACCTTAGCCTGCAACTTTATGTGCTGAGAGAAGGACAGTGTACCGTCTAGCCATGCTCCCAAGTACTTGTATGAGGTGACGACCTCAAGCACTAAACCCTCAGAGGTAGTAATCACACCTGTGGGGAGAGGGGTATTCTTCTTACCAAACCAAGGTTAAGGGTAGAGAAAGCTTGTTGGACACAAAGAAAGTTTTGTTGTAGAGCATTTAACACATAATCCGGGGAGGGGCCAGCTGAGTATAAGACTATCATCTGCATATAAATGGATGAGAGCTTCCTACTGCCTGAGCTATATTGTTGATGTAAATGAAGTAGAGAGTGGGTCCTAGGATCGAGCCTTGGGGTACTCCATAGGTAACAGGCAGTGGCTGAGACAGCAGATGTTCTGACTTTATACACGGCACTCTTTGAGAGAGGTAGTTAGCAAACCAGGGCAAAATAGAAATTGGCCTATAACAGATAGGATCAGCTTGATCTCCCCCTTTAAATAAAGGACGAACCGTGGCTGCCTTCCAAGCAATGGGAACCTCCCCAGAGAGAAGAGACAGGTTAAAAAGGTCAGAGATAGGAATTCCTTTAGCACCTCAGACTCAGTGACCGCCTGCAGGGAGAAACGTTGTAGCGGGGCAGGTGAAAAAGAGGGAGGACCATCGGGGATAGTCATTAGAAGGGGTGGGAGATGAGGAAATGTTGGATGGGCAAGGAGGCATGGCTGAGTCAAATAAGAATCCTGACTAAATGAAGTGGTGATTAAAGAGCTCAGCCATGTGCTTCGTGTCAATAACAACCACATCATCAACATTAAGAAACATGGGCAGCTGTGAGGAGGAGGGTTTATTCTCAAGGTTTATTTTCCTTTAACCGTTTTCCAGAACTTTTTGGGGTTTTAGACTCACAGAGAGAGAACTGCTCCTTAAAGTAACTAACTTTGGCCTTCCGGATAGCCTGAGTGCATTTATTTGTCATTTGCCTGAACAAGAGCCAGTCAGCCTGAGTATGCGTGTGCCGAGCCTTTCGCCAAATGCAATTCTTGAGGTGGAGTAACTCTGCCATATCACGGTCGAACCAGGGGCTGAACCTGTTTTTAATTAGCATTTTCTTTATGGCCGCGTATTTGTTAACAATACCACTGAAAATATCAAAAAAGAAGGTCCAAGCGTCTTCGACAGAGGGGATCAAGCTGATTCTATTCCAAGGAGGGCTTGCTCATTAAACATTTTTAGCAAGCGTCTATGACAAGTTAGGACAGGTCGTTTCACTGAGCAGCCGTTATGAACACAGGCTGTAAAACAGTGATCACTAAGGTCCTTACAGAAAACACCAGACTGATACCTATCAGGATTATTTGTGAGCATAACATCGAGGAGAGTAGCCTTTTCTGGGTGATTGGAGTCATATTTTGTGGGATTGGTAATAATCTGAGAAAGATTTAGAGGGTCCCATTGTTTTAGGACTTGGTCAGGTGGTTTAAGCATGTCCCAGTTTAGGTCACCTAGCAGTACAAATTCAGACCAGGGCCAGGAGAGCTTAGGGCAGGTAGGGTACAGGCCGGTGCTGATGGTGGCCGATAACACCCAGCAACAGTCAACAAAGAGTTATTTGAAAGTTAATGCGTAAAACCAGCAAATACAATTGTTTGGGGACAGACTTGGTGGAGACAACCAAGCACTGAAGGTGTCCCTTGGTAAAGATTGCCACTCCACCATCTTTGGAAGATCTGTCTTGCCGAAAAATATTATAACCAGAAAGGTTAACATCAGTGTTCAAAACACTCTTTCTTAACCACGTCTCAGTAATGACCAACATCTCTGGATTGGAGCAGTGAACCCGCAGTTTCAATTGATACATTTTAGGTAATAAGGTTATAGTTTTAACATGCATAAAACCCAGGCTTATACGAGAGAAGAAATCAGTGAAGCACATATCAGAGCACAAGTCAGAATTGGTGCTAGCAACAGTAGATGGGCCAGGGTGTACATGCATATTTCCAGATATTATCAGCAGTAATACATTCAGGGCACGGCAGAGGAAAGGGAGAGCTCTGCAGTGTTGATTTATGACATTCGAATGAGCATTAGATCATATTGTACAGCAATTTAATCAGTAAACATGAATACAAAGCCGGCGAGAGGTGGTTAGAATAGGATGGCGGGGCCATGAGTCCGCGTAACCAATAGAGAGTCAGAGTCCCGAGTGTGGAACTAACATAGACTGTCCCACGGATGGGTAAACAAGCAAGTTCATAGTCAACAAAGCACACAGGAGTCATGAGGCAAATAGCATAAAGCACAAGCAAAAAATATAACAACTTGGGGCTAGCCATTGTAAGTTCAGAGTCACTCGCCTCCACAGTGCATGTGTGCTGGAGGCGAGTGAAAGCTGGGGAGAGATGGGGGAGTGTGGCGGGGGTACCTATACCAGACAGGGAGACAACCAGGGCAGACGGTGAACAGAGAGGGGTGAGTGTGGTGGAGGTACCTGTACCAGACAGGGGGAGACAGGCCAGGGCAGACAGTGAACAGAGAGGGGTGAGTGTGGTGGAGGTACCTGTACCAGACAGGGGGAGACAGGCCAGGGCAGACAGTGAACAGAGAGGGGTGAGTGTGGTGGAGGTACCTGTACCAGACAGGGGGAGACAGGCCAGGGCAGACAGTGAACAGAGAGGGGTGAGTGTGGTGGAGGTACCTGTACCAGACAAGGGGAGACAGGCCAGGGCAGACAGTGAACAGAGAGGCGTGAGTGTGGTGGAGGTACCTGTACCAGACAGGGGGAGACAGGCCAGGGCAGACAGTGAACAGAGAGGGGTGAGTGTGGTGGAGGTACCTGTACCAGACAGGGGGAGACAGGCCAGGCCAGACAGTGAACAGATCACCAGGTGGAATCCAAGCAGCAGTGCAGCAGGCAATGGGAGTAGGTGTCACACCCACTTGGGAGAAGCTTTTATTTCTGGAGGCAGATTTCTTGTAGAAAATCCCAGCTAGCTAGCTAACGTAGGCAAGCAAGTCTCTGTCTGTCTTTTCAGTATCGTGGAATGGTTCTTTACGACGTTCAAACAAAGTTGTCCTATGGCTGTTGTATTTTGGGGATTCTGAAGACTTCTTCTCTGCACAGATGGAGAGGGCTTTAAAGGCCTCTGCATTTGGGTGTGGAGGGGCTGTGAAACTCTCCTGCCATTGTTAGGCTCAAGAGTTTCCCTGCCTCTTGTTTTCGTACCTCTCGATTCACACTTAAGTGAACATTTTAGGGCGATTCTTTCCTAGCAGCTTGGTAGCCTTATTTATTAAGCTTTATAAAAGAAAATGACCTACAGATTATTGTCTTTTACTTTTTGGCTTCAGAAAGTAGGTTCAGACTGAACATTACTCAATCAATTTTGTGTTGGATGGCATATCCAGGTTCCACTGTGTTTCTTCTGCAGATTTTGGCTTGTTAGAATATTATAATTTGTATTTTTTTTGGTTGCCCTTTTCTTGTGTCAACATGTCACACATCTTGCTGCTGTGGTGGCACTCTGTGGTAATTCACCTAATAGATATGGGAGTTTATCAAAATTGGATTTGTTTTCAAATTATTTGTGGGTCTGTGTAGTCTGAGGGAAATATGTGTCTCTAATATGGTCATACATTTGGCAGGAGGTTAGGAAGTGCAGCTCAGTTTCTATCTCATTTTGTGGGCAGTGTGCACATAGCCTGTCTTCTCTTGAGAGCCAGGTCTGCCTTTGGCAGCCTTTCTCAATAGCAAAGCTATGCTCACTGAGTCTGTACATAGTCTTAATGTTGGGTCAGTCTCTCTCTCCCACTCTCTTTCACACTTTCTCTCCCTCTCACACTCTCACATCCTATCACTCTGTTGTTGCTACTGTTTATTATCTGTCACTTTGTTCCTAGTTATATGTACTAGGAATAGTGCATTCGGAAAGTATTCAGACCCCTTTACTTATTCCACATTTTGTTACATTAGAGCCTTATTCTAAAATTGATTAAATAGTTTTTTCCCCTCATCAATCTACACAAAATACCCCATAATGACAAAGCAAAATCAGCTTTTAGAAATTTTTGCAAATGTATAAAAAATACAAAACTGATATAACATTTACATAAGTATTCAGAACCTTTACTCAGTACTTTGTTGAAGCACCTTTGGCAGCAATTACAGCCTCGAGTCTTCGTGGATATGATGCGACAAGCTTGGCACACCTTTATTTGGGGAGTTTCTCCCATTCTTCTCTGCAGATCAGGTTGGATGGGGAGCATCGCTGCACAGCGATTTTCTGGTCTCTCCAGAGATGTTTGATCAGGTTCAAGTCCGGGCTCTGGCTGGGCCTCTCAAGGACATTCACAGACTTGTGAATGTCCTTGAGCCACTCCTGCATTGTCTTGGCTGTGTGCCTAGGGTCACTGTCCTGTTGGAAGGTGAACCTTTGCCCCAGTCTGAGGTCCTGAGTGCTCTGGAGCAGGTTTTCATCAAGGATCTCTCTGTACTTTGCTCACTTCATCTTTCCCTCGATCCTGACTAGTCTACCAGTCCCTGCCGCTGAAACCCCCCCCCCCCCCCATCATGATGCTGCCACCACCATGCTTCACCGTAGGGGTGGAGCCAGGTTTCCTCCAGACGTGACGCTTGGCATTCAGGCCAAAGAGTTCGATCTTGGTTTAATCAGACCAGAGAATCTTGTTTCTCACGGTCTGAGAGTCCTTTAGCGGGCTGTCATATGCCTTTTTTCCTGAGGAGTGGCTTCCGTCTAGCCACTCTACCATAAAGGCCTGATTGGTGGAGTGCTGCAGAGATGGTTGCCCTTCTGGAAGGTTCTCCCATCTCCACAGAGGAACTCTGGAGTGACCATTGGGTACTTGGTCACCTCCCTGACCAAAGCCCTTCTCCCCCGATTGCTCAGTTTGGCTGGGCGGCCAGCTCTAGGAAGAGTCTTGGTGGTTCCAAACTTCTTCCATTTAAGAATGATGGAAGCCACTGTGTTCTTGGAGATCTTAAATGTACCTTGACACAATCCTGCCTCAGAGCTCTACGGACAATTCCTTCGACCTCATGTCTTGGTTTATGCTTTGACATGCACTGTCAACTGTGGGACCTTATATAGACAGGTGTGTTCTTTTCCAAATCATGTCCAATCAATTGAATTTACCACAGGTGTACTCCAATCAAGTTGTAGAAACATCTCAAGAATGACCAATGGAAACAGGATGCAGCTGAGCTCAATTTCAAGTCTCATAGCAATGGGTCTGAATACTTATGTAAATAAGATCTGTTTTTTTATGTTTATTGCATTTGCAAAAATGTCTAAAAACCTATATTCACTTTAATCAATTTTAGAATAAGGTTGCAACGTAACAAAATGTGGAAGAAGTCAAGGGGTCTGAATACTTTCCGAATGCACTGTACCTCAATTACCTTGTATCCCTGCACATCGACTCAGTACTGGTACCTTTGGATATAGCCAAGTTGCCGTTACTCATTGTGTATTTATTATTACGTCTTTTAATTTTGTATTCATTCTCAATTTTTGTTCTTTCTGCATTGTTGGGAAGGGCCTGTAAGCATTTCATTGTAAGTCTACACCTGTTGTTTACGAAGCATGTGACGAATAACATTTGATTAGATTAACTCACTCTCTCCCCCCATCCCCTTCTCTCCTACGTTCTCCCTCCCTCCCCCTATACCTCCATCTCTCCTCACTGGAATGAGCGCAGAAGGAGGGCTGAATCCAACACGTACCCAGAGGGAAAGCATTTCATCATCTGAATGGTGATGTATTTTCCCCATAAGGTATTTGTAACTCTCCAGATCTCTTCCCCCGTTATTAACTCTGGGCAAGAAGGTGTGAACGTCTGCAGCTAATGCATCTCAGCATATGTGTGTGACGGAGGTAATATCGCAGTGGTATATAATGGTGCTTTTCTCCTTTGTAATATTAATATCGCTCATTACTCAGGGAACGAGGGGCTTTATATCAACCCCTTCTTCTCAATGCTCATGGTATTATAAGCCATCAGTAGGTCACCACAACAACAGCGTATACGTGCATATACATTTTCCGGGGATTTGTAAATATTCATACAGCATTAGCATTTCAGTGTGGGTGTCTTGGAATGAGAGCCATATTGAACTGGAAACTAACGAGGAGCGGAAGAGTGATAGAGGCAGGAAGAGAGACAGTTGAAGAAGTAAAGGAAGAGTGAACCCAAAAGAGTGAGAGATGGAGGAGGAAACAGAGATGTAAAGGCAGAGAGAGATGGGAGAGAGAGAGTAATAGAGAGGAGAGAAAGGGAGAAATATAGAGGGAGAGAGGAGAGAAAATACAGAGAGAGACAAATACTGAGAGAGAAAGAGAGAAGGAGAGACAGAGAAATATGGGGGAGAGAAAAAGAGAAACACAGAGAGGGAGAAAGAGGAAGGGGGAGAGAAAGAGAAGTGCAGAGAGACAGATACATATAGAAACACAGAGAGAAAG
Organism: Salmo salar; assembly: GCF_965601325.2. Taxonomy (NCBI): domain Eukaryota; kingdom Metazoa; phylum Chordata; class Actinopteri; order Salmoniformes; family Salmonidae; genus Salmo; species Salmo salar. The sequence continues at coordinate 33,782,675 of NC_138317.1, forward strand.
CAATAGAAAGAAGGTGAAAACAAGGGATGCCCTGTCAAGGTGCAATGTGACTGTCATCCTGTCCTATTCACCAGTACGCTCCCTGGACCCCCTGAGGAGAAGCCAGTCAGGACCCAGGCAGCAGAGCAGCAGCAGAGCCTCATCCACTCTGGCATGTGACAGCCATTTTGTTGATATCATTACCAGCTCCCCCAGGGTATATCAGTCACACGCAGTCCCACGCACACTGAGCGCTTTCTTTAGCGAAAGCTTTAGCTGCTAAAATAGCCTCAAAAGAGTTTTAAAGTGACAACAAAAAAATGTTGTTTTTACAGGGGCAGAAAACTTGCTCTGTTACTCATTGTGTCCTGTCCGTAAAAAGAGAGATTACCGGTGAGAGAAAGAGGGGGAGGTGGAGTAGAAGTGTCAATTGAAGGAATATAGTACTGAAGACTAATACAGACCAGTCAGCACCTCAGTTCCCTTACCTTAGTAAACAGACCAGTTAGCACCTCAGTTCCCTTACCTTAGTAAACACACCAGTCAGCACCTCAGTTCCCTTACCTTAGTAAACAGACCAGTCAGCACCTCAGTTCCCTTACCTTAGTAAACAGAGCAGTCAGCACCTCAGTTCCCTTACCTTAGTAAACAGACCAGTCAGCACCTCAGTTCCCTTACCTTAGTAAACAGAGCAGTCAGCACCTCAGTTCCCTTACCTTAGTAAACAGACCAGTTAGCACCTCAGTGTCCCGCCCCTTACCTTAATAAACAGACCAGTCAGCACCTAAGTGTCCCTTAGTAAACAGACCAGTTAGCACCTCAGTGTCCCTTCCCTTAAATCAAATCGGTCACATACACATGGTTAGCAGATGTTAATGCCAGTATAGCGAAATGCTTGTGCTTCTAGTTCCGACCGTGCAGTAATATCTAACAAGTAATCTAACAATTTCACAACAACTACCTTATACACACACACAAGTGTAAAGGAATTAATAAGAATATGTACATATAAATATATGGATGAGCGATGGCCGAACGGCATAGGCAAGATGCAGTAGATGGTATAGAGTACAGTATATACATATGAGATGAGTAATGTAGGGTATGTAAACATTATATAAAGTGGCATTGTTTAAAGTGACTAGTGATACATTTATTATATCCATTTTTTTATTATTAAAGTGGCTAGAGATTTGAGTCAGTATGTTGGCAGCAGCCACTTAATGTTAGTGATGGCTGTTTAGCAGTCTGATGGTCTTGAGATAGAAGCTGTTTTTCAGTCTCTCGGTCTCAGCTTTGATGCACCTGTACTGACCTCGCCTTCTGGATGATAGCGGGGTGAACAGGCAGTGGCTTGGGTGGTTATTGTCCTTGATGATCTTTTTGGCCTTCCTGTGACATCGGGTGGTGTAGGTGTCCTGGAGGGCAGGTAGTTTGCACCCGGTGATGCGTTGTGCAGACCTCACTACCCTCTGGAGATCCTTATGGTTGTGGGCGGAGCAGTTGCTGTACCAGGCGGTGATACAGCCTGACAGGATGCTCTCGATTGTGCATCTGTAAAAGTTCGTGAGTGTTTTTGGTGAGAAGCCAAATTTCTTCAGCCTCCTGAGGTTGAAGAGGCGCTGTTGCGTCTTCTTCACCATACTGTCTGTGTGTGTAGACCATTTCAGTTTGTCCGTGATGTGTACACCAAGGAACTTAAAACTCTCCACCCTCTCCACTACTGTCCCGTCGATGTGGATAGGGGGGTGCTCCCTCTGCTGTTTCCTGAAGTCCACGATCATCTCCTTAGTAAACAGACCAGTTAGCACTTCAGTGTCCCTTATCTTACTGAACAGTCTGAAAAGATCTGTAATATCTGTAACAATGCAATGTTTTCAAGGAGGGTGACTTGTTCTGAAGACACTCTCATTCATTCCAACTCTATTTGAACACCATAAGCACTAATACAGTGCTCTCTCATACACTGGCTCAACAGAAGGGAAAAGCAATCTTAGGTGATTTCAGCTACAGCCCCACTGACAATGTCCAATGAGTGATGTGTGTACAAGAGGTGGAACATAGAAGCAGTCACCACATACAGATAATTGAGTGGTAAATAATATATAAGATAACATTTGAGAAACATGGAAAACATTCACATTGGGGACACTAATGAACATAATGCAAGTCTGTCACATACAAAAACAGGTCTGTCATGTATGGTTGTGTAAAAGACCCTCATGGCCAGTTTCCCGGACACAGGTTAAGCCTAGTCCTGGACTAAAATGCATGGTCAATGAATAATCTCCATTGAAATAGCTTCGTAGTATTTTTCCGTACCATATCGCTGCGGCTGAAGAAGGTGTAGACAGCATACAGGTAGTATACAGGTAGTAATGAAACAGCTGGGAAACACAGTGGATGACATCAAACGCTATAGGCTTCAGAATGTTCATCATCCGCATGTATTTAACCTGTATGGGAAATATCAGAAAGGTATACATATTGTTATTATATACTATTAGATATTAAATAACAAAACAATTGATATCACTTAAAAAGTTATGAACAGAAAGGTTAAAAAAAAGCTAATCTCAAAAACTACTAGCCTGGCATATTAGATACTTGGAAATTCTGTTTGGATCTTCCATATCTAAAAAAGTTGATCCAAAACCCTCGCGTCATCTTCTTGGGGGATTTGAGTGGGATAAATTCAAATGTTTGAAGGTAACTTTTAAGCAAATATCCTCTGGGCGATTTACAGTACATGACTGATATGAATGTGATCAGGATGCCAAAAAATGGACATGACGTTTGACATCAGCACTGCACCAAATGAAAGCACATATCTAATGTGATGAAACAACTGATTTACTCTCCATTCACCTCTATAAGATGTCCTGGGACGTAAAGGGTCTCAACTGTTCATCATATCCAACTAAAGCAGACAACATTGTAGCTGGGGTAACATTAGGTCCCAGGACTCCCATAGTAATGTAATCTAAGATGTTTTAAGTCAATCATAATCGAATAGTGATTTATAATAATATATTTGCCCAGCCAATGGAGCATTTACATGTACTCTGAGGGGATGGAATTTAATTTGAGAAAAAGGTAATAAAATGAATAGCTACAGAGAACATGGCTGTAACAAGGTTACCATTGAAGCACAGCTGATGAAAGAGCCACTCAACTTTTTGAGCTGAGACTGGCACTTTCTTACTTTCTCTTTCTGTGAATGCTAGACTCCTGTCATCTAACTTTTCAGAGCACTATTGAAACAGAAATCCAGATGAGGATTTCTTTCACATTAAGTGACTTGTTATACTGTACATGTTCTATTTTACTTATTACGTTTTAAATCATACATGTACTATTATACATCTGAAATGCAAAAAAAATAAAAATAAATGTTAGTTGAATAAAATGAATTTACTACACTGTAAGTGAACTGCGCTGGTCATTTTGAATGTTGTTTAGAAACGTAATTAAATCCAAATCAGTTAAAAACACGAGTGAAAAACAGAGATTTCTTCACAAACTCGGAGCCTTAATTAGCTCACTTATCATAATGACATTTCTTCCTCTCCAATTAAATCAAATCAAAGACCGGTTGCGATTTGAGCAGGAAGCAAAATTGACGTTGAGGCCCGACACATCGCAACTAACGTCAAACAGACATTTACATTCCACTTAAGAAATGAAAGGTCACGGGGGTTTGGCATGGATAACGACAGGCTAATGATGGCAGGTACAGGCCAGTCACACCGCCAGGTAGCCTTGGGAATAGGGTCCTGGTTCCTCACATTCTTAAAAGAGCGATGAGCTTGTTAATTGGTGCCGTTATCGAGATCTCTGGCGGGAGAGGGGTCATCACTTAGTGTCTTGGATGTTTCTGGGAGGTGAGAAGAGAGGAGGAGAGGAGAAGATTACTCACCGACCAGGCGAATCACGTTGAGGGTTGTGTTGGTCAGGATGGGAGCATTGGCACCCTTGTTAAGGCTGTAGTCCGACTTCTTCCTGCTGCGCAGCGTCTCCCTTGATGGGCTGATTAGAGAGAGAGGGGAGGTGCTGATTAGAGAGAGAGGAGAGGCGTGAGGGCAGGACAACACAGTGGTTCAGGTTCATAACCCTGAGGCTTGGTGGTTGAGCCCAGACACAGACAGCGGTTCATGTTCATAACCCTGAGGCACGGGGGTTGAGCCCAGACATAGACAGCTGTTCAGGTTCATAACCCTGAGGCACGGTGGTTGAGCCAAGACACAGACAGTGGTTCATAACCCTGTGGCTTGGTGGTTGAGCCAAGACAGACAGTGGTTCGTGTTCATAACCCTGCGGCTCGGTGGTTGAGCCCAGACAGATAGTGGTTCATGTTCATAACCCTGAGGCTCAGTGGTTGAGCCCAGACACAGACAGTGGTTCATGTTCATAACCCTGCGGCTCGGTGGTTGAGCCCAGACAGATAGTGGTTCAGCTTCATAACCCTGAGGCTCAGTGGTTGAGCCCAGACAGTGGTTCATGTTCATAACCCTGAGGTTCGGTGGTTGAGCCAAGACAGACAGTGGTTCTGGTTCATAACCCTGAGGCTCGGTGGTTGAGCCTAGACAGACAGTGGTTCATGTTCATAACCCTGAGGCTCGGTGGTTGAGCCTAGACAGACAGTGGTTCAGGTTCATAACCCTGAGGCTCGGTGGTTGAGCCAAGACAGACAGTGGTTCATAACCCTAAGGCTCGAAGGTTGAACCCAGATTTAGACAGCAGTTCAAGTTTATAACCATGAGGCTCGGTGGTTGAGTCCAGACGGATAGTGGTTCAGGTTCATAACCCTGAGGCTTGGTGGTTGAGCCTAGACAGACAGCGATTCTGGTTCATAACCCTGAGGCTCGGTGGTTGAGTCCAGACATACAGTGGCTCATGTTCATAACCCTGAGCCTCGGTGGTTGAGCCCAGACACAGACAGCGGTTCACAACCCTGAGGCTCGGTGGTTGAGCCCAGACATAGACAGCGGTTCATAACCCTGAGGCTCGGTGGTTGAACCCAGACAGACAGCGGTTCAGGATCATAACCCTGAGGCTCGGTGGTTGAGCCCAGATATTCATTTGCAAAATCTCCTTAATTTATCAATTAAGAGGCGTGACACGAGAGGGCTAAAGACGTAGCTAAACGAGTGTTGGGGCAGTGGTGAACCACTGATCTTACAGAACCAGCCCCCTGACTAACGATGAAACTGCATCTACCACCATTCATTAGTACATCTCTAATTGCTGGACATGGACGTGACCTTCCAGCAGCCCTTCAATTAGCCAGTGATTCCTTCTGATAGATTGGGAAATGAGCGTGTTAGAGGCTTAGATCAGTACAACACACTGGGGAGAACGCAGACCCTGCAGGCACTGTGTTCTCCTGCATGTAGTGAACCCAAGGCTTTCGCCACACAACATGCATGGAAATCAATAACTGTGTGTAATGTTTATGTACATCATCAATTCATTAATTTCTACATCTGTTCTTATTGAAGAGCTTTCGAATAGGTAAATGTGGTTTTTGCCCCCCGCTGCACATCTGCCACTCTCACACAATTAGCTGCCATATTGTAGCACGTAGTCACATACATAGTCTACCCACTGATTTACTGCAGAATCTCCCCTCCTCTCTGTTAACAAGAGAACAATGGAAGTGTGTGCGTGTGTGTGTGTGTGTGTGTGTGTGTGTGTGTGTGTGTGTGTGTGTGTGTGAACATTTTCACATGGGGATAAAAAGCCTCTAAGTGTGGTAATTCATCCTCTTTTCTGCACTAGAGGGCTAATGATTGTGTTCATCAAACATGTGATTTGAGTGCTATGAAGTAAGGGGAGGGTAAAAGAAAACGTTTCATTATGTAGACAAAGAACTTGATGCAATTGTGGCGACTTTGATGGGTTATGTAGGGGTGAGCTAAAAATATATTTGAGACACCTATTCTAAAAATATAGCCAATACATGCATTTAAATGGCCTTTTCTACCACGATATACACTTGTCCTTTTTCCAGAAAGACCACCAGATATACCCTGGCATTATGTGGCTGAGCCATGAGGAGAAATAACACCAGATATACCCTGGCATTATGTGGCTGAGCCATGAGGAGACAGACCACCAGATATACCCTGGCATTATGTGGCTGAGCCATGAGGAGAAATAACACCAGATATACCCTGGCATTATGTGGCTGAGCCATGAGGAGAAATAACACCAGATATACCCTGGCATTATGTGGCTGAGCCATGAGGAGACAGACCACCAGATATACCCTGGCATTATGTGGCTGAGCCATGAGGAGACAGACCACCAGATATACCCTGGCATTATGTGGCTGAGCCATGAGGAGACAGACCACCAGATATACCCTGGCATTATGTGGCTGAGCCATGAGGAGACAGACCACCAGATATACCCTGGCATTATGTGGCTGAGCCATGAGGAGACAGACCACCAGATATACCCTGGCATTATGTGGCTGAGCCATGAGGAGACAGACCACCAGATATACCCTGGCATTATGTGGCTGAGCCATGAGGAGAAATAACACCAGATATACCCTGGCATTATGTGGCTGAGCCATGAGGAGACAGACCACCAGATATACCCTGGCATTATGTGGCTGAGCCATGAGGAGACAGACCACCAGATATACCCTGGCATTATGTGGCTGAGCCATGAGGAGAAATAACACCAGATATACCCTGGCATTATGTGGCTGAGCCATGAGGAGACAGACCACCAGATATACCCTGGTATTATGTAGCTGAGCCATGAGGAGACAGACCACCAGATATACCCTGGTATTATGTGGCTGAGCCATGAGGAGACAGACCACCAGATATACCCTGGTATTATGTAGCTGAGCCATGAGGAGACAGACCACCAGATATACAGTGGCATTATGTGGCTGAGCCATGAGGAGACAGACCACCAGATATACCCTGGCATTATGTAGCTGAGCCATGAGGAGACAGACCACCAGATATACCCTGGTATTATGTAGCTGAGCCATGAGGAGAAAGAACACCAGATATACCCTGGTATTATGTAGCTGAGGAGACAGACCACCAGATATACCCTGGTATTATGTAGCTGAGCCATGAGGAGACAGACCACCAGATATACCCTGGCATTATGTAGCTGAGGAGACAGACCCCCAGATATACCCTGGCATTATGTAGCTGAGGAGACAGACCACCAGATATACCCTGGTATTATGTAGCTGAGGAGACAGACCACCAGATATACCCTGGTATTATGTAGCTGAGGAGACAGACCACCAGATATACCCTGGTATTATATAGCTGAGCCATGAGGAGAGAGAACACCAGATATACCCTGGTATTATGTAGCCATGAGGAGACAGACCACCAGATATACCCTGGCATTATGTAGCTGAGCCATGAGGAGACAGACCACCAGATATACCCTGGTATTATGTAGCTGAGCCATGAGGAGACAGACCACCAGATATACCCTGGCATTATGTAGCTGAGCCATGAGGAGACAGACCACCAGATATACCCTGGCATTATGTAGCTGAGGAGACAGACCACCAGATATACCCTGGCATTATGTGGCTGAGCCATGAGGAGAAAGAACACCAGATATACCCTGGTATTATGTAGCTGAGCCATGAGGAGACAGACCACCAGATATACCCTGGCATTATGTGGCTGAGCCATGAGGAGACAGACCACCAGATATACCCTGGTATTATGTGGCTGAGCCATGAGGAGACAGACCACCAGATATACCCTGGCATTATGTGGCTGAGCCATGAGGAGACAGACCACCAGATATACCCTGGTATTATGTGGCTGAGCCATGAGGAGACAGACCACCAGATATACCCTGGTATTATGTGACTGAGCCATGAGGAGAAACTGAAATGATTTTTTGTCCATTGTGTATTTCCGTTTGCTGAATTTTCAGATAAAGCCTGGAATAAAAGAAAAAGGGCTACCTATAATTAAATCATAGAAATATTTAGCTCCCATATAGCAAATGGCACGTATGTATATAGATTGTGTGTAAGCCTGTTTTACACTTCAATCTTCTCTTTGTGCCAGACTGGGTTCAAATGCATTCCGTTTCATTTTTATGGATTTATTTATCTGTATATATATATATTAATTTTTTGTATTCTTTTTACTGTTGATTTCTTTTTCACTTTATGTGGTGCGTGCTGCCCAGAACACTGGTAGAACTCTAACGGAATTGTTGTAATGTATGTTTTAATCCCATAAGGGATGGGTTGCCAACTGGCGATTTGACACGGAAATAAAATGTAATTCATTCATGCATCTGTTTCGACACTACACTGAGAACAAAATAATGACAATTCTTTCAAAATGATGTATATAATGCATGTATATTTCCACTTATAGATGTACATCACGCATTAACTAGTAACATAGCTCATGAGATCTTGACCAGTGAGCTCACGGGATATGACATCATGACGTTGTGGCCTTTGACCTGACCTCTTGAGAGGGATGTCTCCGGTCTGCTCGTCCACGTAGTCCTGCTTGAGTTCATCAGGGACGTCACTGTCACTGTCGTAGTCCTGGTAGACACTCTTCTTCAGCTCATCTGACTCAAACTGCAGAGAGGGAATAACACAGTAACAATATCATTCAAATATGGACATTTAGAAAAGGTTTATATACACTCCCAGTCAAAAGATTGGACACACCTACTCATTCAAGGGTTATTCTTTATTTTTACTATTTTCTACATTGTAGAATAATAGTGAAGACATCAAAACGATGAAATAAAACATATGGAATCATGTAGTAACCAAAAAAGTTACACAAATCAAAATATATGTTATATTTGAGATGCTTCAAAGTAGCCGCCCTTTGCCTTGATGACAGCTTTGCACACACATGGCATTCTCTCAACCAGCTTCATGAAGTACTCACCTGGAATGCAATTCAATTAACAGGTGTGTCTTGTTAAAAGTTAATTTGTGGAAATTCTTTCCTTCTTAATGTGTTTGAGCCAATCAGTTGTGTTGTGACAAGGTAGGGATGGTATACAGAAGATAGTCCGTTTTGGTAAAAGACCAAGTCCATATTATGGCAACACCAGCTCAAATAAGCAAAGAGAAAGAACAGTCCATCATTACTTTAAGACATGAAGGTCAGTCAATATGGAAAATGTCAAGAACTTTGAACGTTTCTTCAAGTGCAGTCACAAAAACCATCAAGCGCTATGATGAAACTGTCTCTCATGAGGACCACCACAGGAAAGGAAGACCCAGAGTTACCTCTCTGCTGCAGAGGATAAGTTCATTAGAGTAGCCAGCCTCAGAATGCAGCCCAAATAAATGCTTCAACGGACACATCTCAACATCAACTGTTCAGAGGAGAATGCGTGAATCAGGCCTTCATGGTCGAATTGCTGCAAATAAACCACTACTAAAGGACACTAATAAGAAGAAGAGACTTCCTTAGGCTAAGAAACACGAGCAATGGACATTAGACCAGTGGAAATCTGTCATTTGGTCTGATGAGTCCAAATTGGAGATTTTAGGTTCCAACAGCCGTGTCTTTGTGAGACGCAGAGTAGGTGAACGGATGATCTCTGCATGTGTGGTTCCCACCGTGAAGCATGGAGGAGGTGGTGTGATGGTGCTATGCTGGTGACACTGTCTGTGATTCATTTAGAATTCAAGGCACACTTAATCAGCATGGCTACCACAGCATTCTGCAGCGATGCGTCATCCCATCTGGTTTGCGCTTAATGGGACTATCATTTGTTTTTCAACAAGACAATGACCCAAAACACACCTCTAGGCTGTGTAAGGGCTATTTGACCAAGAAGGAGAGTGACGGAGTGCTGCATCAGATGAACTGGCCTCCACAATCACCCGACCTCAACCCAACTGAGATGATTTGGGATGAGTTGGGTGAAGGAAAAGCAGCCAATAAATGTTCAGCATATGTGGGAACTCCTTCAAGACTGTTGGAAAAGCATTCCTCATGAAGCTGGTTGAGAGAATGCCAAGAGTGTGCAAAGCTGTCATCAAGGCAAAGGGTGGCTACTTTGAAGAATCATAAATCGAAAATATATTTGGATTTGTTTTAACACTTTTTTGGTTACTATAGGATTCCATGTGTTATTTCATAGTGTTGATGTATTGGCTATTATTATATAATGTAGAAAATAGTAGAAATAAAGAAAACACCTTGAATGAGTAGGTGTGTCCAAATTTTCAACTGGTACTGTATATTAACAATATGATAATTTAGATGCTTTAATCACTGTCGCAGTCCTGGTGCACACTCTTAACTAATTTATCTGACTCATATTGCAGAGGGGGAACATAATCATATGGTCATTCAGAGAAAGAGTTATAATTGCTGATGATTTAGAAGCTTTTATCACATTTTTACATTTTAGTAATCTAGCAGACACTCTTTTCCAGAGCCACTAACAGTTAGTGTGTTTATCTTAAGATAGCTAGGTGAGACAACCACCACCTACAATACTCTACGAGGAACAATACCACCTACAATACTCTACCAGGAACAAAATCACCTACAATACTCTACGAGGAACAATACCACCTACAATACTCTACCAGGAACAAAACCACCTACAATACTCTACCAGGAACAAAACCACCTACAATACTCTACCAGGAACAAAACCACCTACAATACTCTACGAGGAGCGGTACTCTAGCATGGAAAAAGCAACCAGGAACAATACCAACTACAATATTCTACCAGGAACAATACCACCTGCAATACTCTACGAGGAACAATACTACCTACGATACTCTACCATGGAAAAAAATCAACCAGGAACAATACCACCTACAATACTCCACCAGGAACAAAACCACCTACGATACTCTACCAGGAACAATACCACCTACGATACTCAACCAGGAACAAAAACACCCAGGAACAATACCACCTACGATACTCTACCAGGAACAAAACCACCTACGATACTCTACCAGGAACAATACCACCTACGATACTCAACCAGGAACAAAAACACCCAGGAACAATACCACCTACGATACTCTACCAGGAACAAAACCACCTACGATACTCTACCAGGAACAAAACCACCTACGATACTCTACCAGGAACAATACCACCTACAATACTCTACCAGGAACAATACCACCTACGATACTCAACCAGGAACAAAAACACCCAGGAACAATACCACCTATGATACTCTACCAGGAACAAAACCACCTATGATACTCTACCAGGAACAAAACCACCTATAATACTCAACCAGGAACAATTTAAGCTGTTTAAAGGGAACTTAACTGAACTGCAGATTGTGTATGCTCACTTTCTCAATTTGATTGAAATCTAGCGACACAATGCCTTCGACTGAGCTTTAGCAGTTCATATTGAATACAAGCTTGAGGTTATGAAAATGTGTTAACAAGAAAGGAACCATTTTGGATTTGACTAATCCCCTTTGATAATACAATTTTAATTCTCAAGATACATTGGTGTATTAATTGAAATTAAGAGAAAAACAACGGGTTGATTGTAATGGCAGAACAAAAACAAACTGATAATGAAATCTGAACAAATAATAGCCTTATACAGCTTACACTGGCAATGAAATGTAACAAGTCCAGTCCACTTGTATGCAAGCACATTTCCATATACGTTTGTCACTTCATAAAAGCGAGCCTATTATTTCATTAACACTCAGAGCTCTCCAAAGGACAACACGCAACGCCCATATAACTATAGTCTTTATTTTTCATTACAGTAGCGGCTCATATTGAATATAATGAAATGTCAAGTGCATCAAAATGTTAAGCACCACTGCAGCGGGTGTAAACTCCATACTGACACGGTCCCCTCCATTAAACTCTGTTATGACCTCTGACGTGACTGTTAGGAAGACTATAAACCACTTAACGTCCCCAAATGATAATGTCCGACTTTAATCTCTGCTCCTATTTATTTCCTCACTTGAAATGACTCAGTGTGGCGGACGGTGATGACACGTGCTACCGGGGGAACTAATGGGATTCATATTAATACTTGGTGAGATCTGATGGAATGGCAGCAGGCGTTGTGAAGAAGGATCAGTGGATAGTGATACAACGTTCTGGTGGAGAGATGCTACAGCGTAATGGACAATGTGTGTGGCAGACAGGGAGTTATGGAATATGTCACCTTCTGATTGAAATAACCTTAACTCACCCTTATCAACAAAGTTGTTGGTGCTTACAAACTGCTTCGTTCTGCTTCATTCTCCTTGACAAACAGCAAACACCACATACCAGCTACAGGACTAGCATCTAGAAACATGTGATACATCTGGAACTAGGATGAGGCACTGGGGTGGTTCGACATGGCAGACTGATCTACAAATGACCTTGCGTCATAAATAACTACTCATTAATACTTGTAGATTAGTCAGTCATTCACAATTTACCCGCAATGCATTACGGATTTGATGCTCTCAAACATGGCCACTGCTTACCCCATTGGAGGCCAGCACGTCCTCAGTCTCCTCATCCTTGCTGTCGATGTGCCTCTCAAAGGGGTTCCCCTCCTGGCTGAAGAGCTCAAAAAGAGACAGGACTTCCTGGTCCTGACTGGACAACACCTGTCTACTGGGAGACACTGAGGGGGACCGGCACTGACCCATGAACTTAAACTCCTGCAGGGAGAGAGAGCAGAGGAAGAGATACGCTCAGGGATGCATCCCAAATGGCACCTTATTCCACCGTAGGGCACTATATGTATAAAAAAATTGTCCACTATATAGGAAATAGGGTGCCATTTGGGACGCAGTCTTAGATTGAGGGCCGTCCACACCAAGGATGATAACTCCAACAATCTTTCTAATTCAAGTGAACAGGAGCATTCACACCACAATGATAACTACAAAAACAGCGGAAAACGATAACGAGAGCTATCGTTTAGATCACTTTCAGAGTGATTTTCTGCCTGGCCCTCCGATGATAAAACATTGACAACCAATCAAAAGCGTCTTCTATTGAAGCGTTCTTGGTTCTTGGTGTGCAAGGCTGCTCGGAATGGAGAGAAGGCAGAACGCAAGGTAAGCTTGCCTGAATAACTAGGCATGTGTGAGCATATTGGTAGCCACATTAATTATAGGAAGACTTCGGAGAATGATGATCCACGACAACCATCGCATGAGAAAGCCATATTTTCCGCATTTTATTTCCTACTACTAGCATATCGAGGAGAGATTCCAGCTTACTTTTGCTTGCCGAATTTAAAATAGGGGAGTTTAAAAGGAGAGTGAGAGGTGTGATCAAAATACACCATATGAGTAGCCTACTGTACCTTTCTGGACCTTGTAAACCCATAACTGATCCAAATGGGTGCATGATCAGGCCTAGGCTGTATCCTGAGGCTGCATTTATTGTAGCTGGGGATTTTAACAAGGCTAATCTGAAAACAAAGGCTCCCCAAATTCTATCAGCATTTCGAATGCGCGACCCGGGTTGGAAGCATTTTGGAACTGCTGCGACGCATACAAAGCACTCCCTCGCCCTCCTTTCGGCAAATCTGACCACGACTCAATTTTGTTGCTCCCAGCCTATAGACAGAAACTAAAACAGGAAACGCCCGTGCTCAGGTCTGTTCAACGCTGGTCCGACTAATCTGATTCCACGCATCAGGATTGCTTCGATCACGTGGACTGGGATATGTTCCGGATAGCCTCAGACAACAACATTGATGTACAGTTGAAGTCGGAAGTGTACATACACCTTAGCCAAATACATTTAAACTCAGTTTCACAATTCCTGACATTTAATCCTAGTACAAATTCCCTGTTTTAGGTAATTTAGGATCACCACTTTATTTTAAGAATGTGAAATGTCAGAATAATAGTAGAGAGAATGATTTATTTCAGCTTTTATTTCTTTCATCACATTCCCGTGGGTCAGAAGTTTACATACACTCAATTAGTATTTGGGAGCATTGCCTTTAAATTGTTTAACTTGGGAAAAAAGTTTTGGCTAGCCTTCCACACGCTTCCCACAATAAGTTGGGTGAATTTTGGCCCATTCCTCCTGACAGAGCTGGTGTAATAGAGTCAGGTTTGTAGGCCTTCTTGCTCGCACACTCTTTTCAGTTCTGCCAAACATATTTTCTATAGGATTGAGGTCAGGGCTTTGTGACGGCCACTCCAATACCTTGACTTTGTTGTCCTTAAGCTATTTTGCCTCAACTTTGGAAGTATGCTTGGGGTCATCGTCCATTTGGAAGACCCATTTGCGACCAAACTTTAACTTCCTGACTGATGTCTTGAGATGTTGCTTCAATATATCCACATCATTTTCCTTTCTCATGATGCCATCTATTTTGTGAAGTGCACCAGTCCCTCCTGCAGCAAAGTACCCCCACAACATGATGCTGCCATCCCCGTGCTTCACGGTTGGGATGGTGTTCGTCAGCTTGCAAGCCTCCCCCTTTTTCCTCCAAACATAACGATGGTCATTATGGCTAAACAGTTCTATTTTTGTTTCATCAGACCAGAGGACATTTCTCCAAAAAGTACGATCTTTGTCCCCAAGTGCAATTGCAAACTGTAGTCTGGCTTTATTCTGGCGGTTTTGGAGTAGTGGCTTCTTCCTTGCTGAGCGGCCTTTCCGGTTATGTCGATACAGGACTCGTTTTACTTTGGATATAGATACTTTGTACCTGTTTCCTCCATCATCTTCACAAGGTCCTTTGCTGTTGTTCTGGGATTGATTTGCACTTTTCGCACCAAAGTACGTTCATCTCTAGGAGACAGAATGTATCTCTAGGAGACAGAATGTATCTCTAGGAGACAGAACGTGTCTCCTTTCTGAGCGGTATGATGGCTGCGTGGTCCCATGGTGTTTATACTTGCGTACTATTGTTTGTACAGATGAACGTGGTACCTTCAGGCATTTGGAAATTGCTCGCAAGGATGAACCAGACTTGTGGAGGTCTACAATTTTTTTCTGAGGTCTTGGCTGATTTCTTTTGATTTTTCCCATGATGTCAAGCAAAGAGGCACTGAGTTTGAAGGTAGGCCTTGAAATACATCCACAGGTACACCTCCAATTCACTCAAATGATGTCAATTTAGTGTATGTAAACTTCTGACCAACTGGAAATGTGATACAGTGAATTATAATTGAAATAATCTGTCTGTAAACAATTATTGGAAAAATTACTTGTGTCATGCACAAAATAGATGTCCTAATCGTCCTAAAACTATAGTTTGTTAACAAGAAATTTGTGGAGTGGTTGAAAAACTAGGTTTAATGACTCCAATCTAAGTGTACAGTATGTAAACCTCCGACTTCAACTGTATATGCTGATTCGGTGAGCGAGTTCATTAGCAACTGCATCGTGATGTTGTACCCACGGTGACTATTAAAACCTTCCCCAACCAGAAACCGTGGATTGAGGACAGCATTCGCGCAAAACTGAAAGCGCGAACCACTGCTTTTAATCATGGCAAGGTGACCGGAAACATGACCGAATACAAACAGTGTAGCTATTCCCTCCACAAGGCAATCAAACAAGCTAAGCGTCAGTATCGAGACAAAGTAGAGTCGCAATTCAACGGTTCAGACACGAGACGTATGTGGCAGGGTCTACAGTCAATCATGGATTACAAAAAGAAATCCAGCCCCGTCGCGGACACCGACGTCTTGCTACCAGACAAACTAAACAACTTCTTTGCTCGCTTTGAGGACAATACAGTGCCACCGACACGGCCCGCTACCAAAACCTGCGGGCTCCTTCACCGCAGCCAACGTGAGTAAAACATTTAAACATGTTAACCCTCGCAAGGCTGCCGGCCTAGACGGCATCCCTAGCCGCGTCCTCAGAGCATGCGCAGACCAGCTGGCTGGTGTGTTTACGGACATATTCAATCAATCCCTATCCCAGTATGCTGTTCCCACATGCTCCCTGTTCCCAAGAAAGCTAAGGTAACTGAGCTAAATGACTATCGCCCCGTAGCACTCACTTCTGTCATCATGAAGTGCTTTGAGAGACTTGTCAAGGATCATATCCCCTCCACCCTATCTTCCAATTTTCTTACCGCCCCAATAGGTCCACAGACAACGCAATCACACTGCACACTGCCCTAAGTCATCTGGACAGGAGGAATACCTATGTAAGAATCTGTTCATCGATTACAGCTCAGCATTTAACACCATAGTACCCTCCAAACTCGTCATTAAGCTAGAGATCCTGGGTCTCGACGCCGCCCTGTGCAACTGGGTCCTGGACTTTCTGACAGGCCGCCCCTAGGTGGTGAGTGTAGGAAACAACATTGCCACCCCGATCCTCAACACTGGGGCCCAACAAAGGTGCGTTCTCAGCTCTCTCCTGTACTCCCTGTTCACCCATGACTGCGTGGCCATGCACGCCTCCAACTCAATCAACAAGTTTGCAAACAACACTACAGTGGTAGGCTTGATTACCAACAACAACGAGACGGCCTACAGGAACGAGGTGAGGGCCCTCGGAGTGTTGTGTCAGGAAAATAACCTCACACTCAACGTCAACAAAACAAAGGAGATGATCGTGGACTTCAGGAAACAGCAGAGGGAGCACCCCCCTATCCACATCGATGGGACAGTAGTGGAGAAGGTGGAAAGTTGTAAGTTCCTCTGCGTCCACATCACGGACAAACTAAAATGGTCCACCCACACAGAAGAAATTTGGCTTGTCACCAAAAACACTCAAACTTTTACAGATTTACAATCGAGAGCATCCTGTCAGGCTGTATGATCACCTGGTACGGCAACTGCTCCGCCCACAACCATAAGGCTCTCCAGAGGGTAGTGAGGTCTGCACAATGCATCACCAGGTGCAAACTACCTGCCCTCCAGGACACCTACACCACCCGATGTCACAGGAAGGCCAAAAAGATCATCAAGGACAACAACCACCCGAGCCACTGCTTGATCACCCCACTATCATCCAGAAGGCGAAGTCAGTACAGGTGCATCAAATCTGGGACCGAGAGACTGAAAAACAGCTTCTATCTCAAGGCCATCAGACTGCTAAACAGCCATCACTAACATTAAGTGGCTGCTGCCAACATACTGATTCAAATCTCTAGCCACAATAATAATAAAAAATTGGATATAATAAATGTATCATTAGTCACTTTAAACAATGCAACTTTATATAATGTTTACATACCCTACATTACTCATCTCATATGTATATACTGTGTTCTATACCATCTACTGCATCTTGCCTATGCCGTTCGGCCATCGCTCATCCATATATTTATATGTACATATTCTTATTAATTCCTTTACACTTGTGTGTGTATAAGGTAGTTGTTGTGAAATTGTTAGATTACTTGTTAGATATTACTGCACGGTCGAAACTAGAAGCACAAGCATTTCGCCACACTCGCATTAACATCTGCTAACCATGTGCATGTGACCAATACAATTTGATTTGATTTGCTGAAAAGTGAATTTGTCTCCCAGTGTCTGTTGGAAAACAGACAGAACCAGGTTTTCCTCTAGGAATTTGCCTGTGCTTAGCTATATTCTGTTTATTTTTTATCCTAAAAAAACTGCCTAGTTCTTGCCGGTGACAAGCATACCCATAACATGATGCAGCCACCACCATGCTTGAAAATATGAAGAGTGGTACTTAGCGAAGTGTTGTGTTGGATTTGACCCAAACTTTCTACTTTGTATTCAGGACATAAAGTTTATTTATTTTCCACATTTTTTGCAGTTGTACTTTAGCGCCTTACTGCAAACAGGATGCATATTTTGGAATATTTTTATTCTGTAAAGGTGTCCTTCTTTTCACTTTGTCAATTAGGTTAGTATTGTGGAGTAACTACAATGTTGTTGATCCATCCTCAGTTTTCTCCTATCACAACCATTAAACTCTGTAAGTGTTTTAAAATCACCATTGGCCTCATGAAGAAATCCCTGAGCGGTTTCCTTCCTCTCCGGCAACTGAATTAGGAAGGACGCAGGTATCTTTGTAGTGAGTGGGTTATTGATACACCATCCGAAGTGTTATGAATAACTTCACCATGCTCAAAGGGACATTCAATAGGTGCCCTTTGCGAGGCATTTGAAAACTTCCATGGTCTTTGTGGTTGAATCTCTTTGAAATTCACTGCTCGACTGAGTGACCACAGATAATTGTATGTGTGGGGTACAGCGATGAGGTAGTCATTCAAAAATCATGTTAAACACTATTATTGCACACAGAGTGAGTCCATGCAACTTATTATGTGAACTTATTTGGGCTTGACATAACAAAGGGGTTGAATACTTACAGACTCAAGACATTTCAGCTTTTCCTTTTTAATTAATATGTACAAAAAATTCTAAAAACCCAATACTGCTTTGACATTAGGCATATTGCCGGTGACACAAAATCTCAAATTAAGCCATTTTAAATTCAGGCTGTAATACAACAAAATGTGTAAAAAGTCAAGGGGTGTGAATACTTTCTGAAGGCACTGTATTATTTGCAGTTGTCACTATGACAACGAACACACCCTGAAGCACCGAAAAGTCTGTGTTACTACATCATTAATAGGCCTACAGTGTTACTACATCATTAATAGGCCTACAGTGTTACTACATCATTAATAGGCCTACAGTGTTACTACATCATTAATAGGCCTACAGTGTGAAGTAGGATGCGTTGATTAGTTGATTGACAGGTGTACTGCAGAATGATAAACGGTCCGCTGGTGTGGATGCTCACCAATGTTTATAGTTACGTATAATTTATGGTTAATGTTATAGTTATCCTCCTTGGTGTGGCTTTACGACATAGCATTCATTGATGAAATCTTTGAAATCAAAGCAAAAAGACATCAAAGGAACACTAGGTATACTTCAAATGGGACAGGCTAATGAAAAAATGAAAATATAAACAACGCCACCTCATACAAACTTAAATTGGGTGCTGGATCCTCATATATAATCCAAAGAACAGAAATAAGACAGCACTACGGTAAATAAACTGAAATTGACATTTTTATTGCTGCACGAACGTTTGGGGATAGGAGCCTTTCTTCAGCTTGCAAGGCAATGGCAGTCAATGTCACGGCAACAAGACCTCACAGGTGGGCATCATTATAAATTCCCAGTCAGTACTGGCCCAATCAAGAGATCGCAGCAGAAAAAGCTGCGGGGGAAAAGTGAACATCAAAATTTAAAGACAGACACACAATACAAATAAATTATGATGTCATTACCTAAATGTTTGGCCTATTTAGAACCTACTACAAACAAAAAATAAATAAAAAATGCCCAAGCGGTCTATCCAATATGTCTCTGGAGAAGTAATTTATCCCTCTCATTTATGTATATTTTTTATCATGGTTGTGAATGGGTGCTCTTATGCTCACATATCCTTGTCTTAAGTTCCCGTTTGGTCTTACCCACATAATACAAGTTACAGGAACACTTAAGGAGATATACAACAGATTTTGTGATGCATGTTATTGTAGCACAAAACGTGATCCTCTTACCTGAATGGGGACAGATAAGAGAGTACCCTTTGATCATGGCATAACAGTGGACATAGTTGTGACATGGGAAATTACCATGATCGGGGAGGATTCAAACGCTTTAACAAATCTGGGGTCGCTATGTAATATGTGCTAATGTCTATTAACCTCTTCCTCGATCAACCTTGAAATAGGACTGTAGGTGGACACCAAAGTTGCAGAGGTGGGAGAGGGATTCCTTTAACGTGTTTGCAATAATGCATTCCACTCCATTTGTCTTACTCTCTTAAGGCAATTGTCCAATAATTCTTCTTTATACCCTCTTGTTTTGAATCGTTCACATAAATCTTTGGCATGCACCTCAAATGATAAATCAGAGTCACAAATGCGCCTAGTGCAAAGGAGTTGGCTATATGGTCAACTACAGGCTGATCAAATCCACAAGTTTTCAATAGAGGAATAATGGAGTTAAATAGGCCTAGGGCATTAGTGGCTATGACAAAATACTAGATAGAGACGAGAATAACTAAAACAACACTTGGATATAGGACAAAAAAACGAAACCCGAGGCCGAGCGTCACCTTTGCCAGTGGCAGAACAGAGACATGAACCAGTTGCCTGCCTGTAAATAAGTCACACCACAGAGAATCCCCAGCTAGAACTCTGCCTACCACTTCCTTATTTTGTTTGTTAGATTCCAAGCCATTAATCTTTCATGAGGAGATTATAGCGGGACCCTGGCTTCCCTAAGGGTACCTGGTAGGAGGCTGGCAATATCACTCGCTCTCTCACTCACTGCATTATTCATATGGTACTGTAGTCCTCAGATGTTGCTTACAGAATGAATGAATCCTAAACCGTACGTGAGCTAATTGGAGCTGCACGGATGTTAAAACAATCCCATAAACCTGCCTGCTAATGCTGCATGTTTAAACATGTAGATGACATTATAGAAAAAGTTGTCTATACTGATTTTCTCTGTACATAAAAACCAAAAAATGCATTGTTTACAACATCAATAAGCTTGCATATCAAGGATAGAAAGAATCAGGAATACTGTACACAAGCATTGGTTAGACTACATATTCATACATGCACGTAGACACATCAGGGCTGGGTTCAATTCCATTTCAATTCAACATTAACTAATTGAAAATAATTGGAATTTTAGTCTATTTCCTGAATTGACTGGAATTGAAATGTACTATCATTGTACCGTTTACACCATCTGTATCCTCTGCATGTGACAAATAAACTTTTATCCAATGTAAAAAACACAATTTCAAACTTTGCTACATAAGACCGAATCAAGGTGGTCGGTCACATATTAGCATTTTTATAGCATAATGTTCAAAACATCTATAAGTGACTTTGTTGATCTTCAAAATCAATTTTAGATACTTTTGGATGTTTTGGACATGATGCACAAAAAATGCTAATATCGGTCCCATAGACTTCTTACAGGGTAAGGAAACCAATGTGTCATCTTGTGATTTGGGTGAACTATCCCTAAGCCTCCTTGATGTCTGCTGGTAATGAAGGAAGAGAGCTGTCTTTTTTGGAATTCCGTTATTGAAGGTTTTTATCTTAATGTCAGTCAAGTAAACAGTGTGCATTTTCATACAGGGTTTCGGGAACCAAAATCTTCTATTAGATGGATTTCTATCAGTCCAGATCCCTTTATAGTGTTTTAATATGATAGTAAATCATTTAGTCCAGGGGCATTGCACGTACACAGCTTTAACTGTAACTTCTGCTGACAACTAGGGCCACTACGTTTCATATTCATATGTAAATGCCATGCCTATGATGAGTGACAGTGATACTGATCGCTCCAGATGAGACATGATGACTAAATGTCACATCACTTCTCTGAATCCATCTCCCTGGCTCTGTGGCATCTAACTGTCTTACTCACGTGGAGCTGAGTGATGTTGACAGGACACCGTTCCCACTTCTCGTTCTCCAGAAACATCCGCAACTCCTCCAGGCGTGTCCTGGGCGGACAGAGAGAAAGAGAGGGATGAAGAGAAAACAAAGAACAAAAGAAAGAAAGATGAAAAACAAAGACTAGAAAGAGACAAAAAGAAGAGCGAAGTAGTCAGCGTTTGCCGATTAACGACCCATTGCCATTTACTTTCTAGCACAAGGGCTCCTGTTCCAGATGAAATGCATGGACTCAAACAGAGCAGGGAAATGCCACGGTGGGCACGGAGGGCAGTTTGTAGAGGGTGAAAGGGCAGTCAATACTCTGCTGTGATCATCGAGGCACCAGACACACCCCACAACCTCCCCCCGCTTGTGAGACCCCCCCACCTGACGCCTCTCTCTTGGGGGTCAATAACAATTCATCCAAACGAAATGTCAGTGTAAACATCAAACATTACAGAGTCCTGGTCCCACAGCTTACAGGTGTTCGAATACATGGATCAACATATCTAACAACACCGACCAGTTACAGGGATTATTACGAGGTGTTATGTTAGAAAAACAGTGTGCCAGATAAGTTAGTCATGTAACACCTTTTTTATTCAGAATAAGAGACTTGGTATTCAAGCACACACAGTGGACGGGGAGTGCCGTCAGTGCACAAGACATACCAGATATCTAGAAGCATCTCTTGAATCATTGTAAGTTATTAGGGGACAGAAAAAGTAGCTACAATGTCATATCCCCCACTAAGCCCGGGGGGTCAATATACAGTACCAGTCAAAAGTTTGGACACAACTACTCATTCAAGGGTTTTTATTTATTTTAACTATTTTATACATTGTAGAATAATAGTGAAGACATCAAAACTATGAAATAACACATATGGAATCATGTAGTAACCAAAAAACACTAATGTACTTGTCCACTTGCTCAGTTGTGCACCGGGGCCTCCCACTCCTCTTTTTATTCTGGCCAGTTTGCTCTGTTATGTTCTGTGAGTAGTACACAGCATTGTACGAGATCTTCAGTTTCTTGGCAATTTCTCGCATGGAATAGCCTTCATTTCTCATTACAAGAATAGACTGACGAGTTTCAGAAGAAAGATCTTTGTTTCTGGCCATTTTGAGCCTGCATTCGAACCCACAAATGCTGATGCTCCAGATACTCAAATAGTCTAAAGAAGAACAGTTTTATTGCTTCTTTAATCAGACAACAGTTTTCAGCTGTGCTAACATAATTGCAAAATAGTTTTCTAATGATTAATTAGCCTTCTAAAATGATAAACTTGGATTAGCTAACACAACATGCCATTGGAACACAGGAGTGATGGTTGCTGATAATGGGCCTCTGTTACGCCTATGTAGATATTCCATTAAAAATCAGCCGTTTCTAGCTAAAATAGTCATTTACAACATTGACAATGTCTACACTGTACTTCTGATCAATTTGATGTTATTTTATTGCTTTATTGCTTTTCTTTCAAAAACAAAGACATTTCTAAGTGACCCCAAACACCATATATATATATATATATATATGTATGTATATATGTTGGGGAGAAAAATAATTATGTAATGAGACTGGTGTTCAAACAGGGAAACATTCATATAACTTTGGCAAACATTTATATAACTTTGGCAAACATTCGCTAGCTAGGGGCGAGGTGCCTCACCTGTGATAGTTCTTGAAGTAGTTGACACTTTGACGTTTAATGGACTCCTGTAGCAACTCGGACTTACTGCCACAGAATCCTCCCCCAATTGCATCAGCCTGAGAGGGGGAGGGGGAGAGGGAAAGAAAGAAAGAGATAGAGGGGGGGTAGAAAGGGAGAGAAAGAGAGAGGGGGGGTAGAGAGGGAGAGAAAGAGTTAGAGGGGGAAGAGAGGGAGAGAAAGAGAGAGGGGGGAAGAGAGGGAGAAAAATAGGTAGAGTGGGAAAGAGAGAAATGAGAAGCAATGCAAAATTAGATGGAAAGAACACAAAAGCGAGGAGGGGAAAGGAAAAGCATCTGCCAGCAGCTTCTGAATAGTTCAATGAACCCCATAGAGTTACTTCACAGCCATGTGGCCCCGAGACCGATCCCCGAGGAACCCCTATTCTCTCTCCCCACTGGCCCGTAAGGACACAGCCGACCCAGAAACCCGATTCTTTAATTGACAAGCTTGTAAAGAGCCAAACTACAACTTTGTTCTGTTGGCGGAACAAGCAGATGAATTTTTGCCCACGTAACTCCCTCTCCGCTCTGGTTGTGGTTCTTTTAAAACAAGGGGTTTCACATGGACTAGGGGGCAAGGCGGAAGGTTTAGGCTTTCGGTCCACCTCGTTCAAACCAATCATTGCTAATGAGGATGTGGTCCTAGAAATAGAATTACTAGAATGGGGATCCCCATTCAAGTCAATGTTCCATGATGGGTGGGCCGGCGTTCATATTGAGTGTACCCAATTCTATTTCATTCTATGTCTATATACTTGCTGATAACATCCAGGACCACAATGAAGTCATCGTATTTGAAGTTGGACATGTCTGTCCCAAGCAGATAAGCTTTCACTTTCAGCTGGACTTGCTGAAGGGAGAAGGGGAGCAGAATACTTGTTAGAGAGAGATATGGGAAGAGGGAGAGAGAGACGAGAGAGAGAGTGGAAAGAGTGAGACGAGAGATGAATGGAAAAGAGCGAGAGAGATGACAGATGAATGGAAAAGAGAGAAAGAGAGGAGAGATGAGAGAGGGTAGAAATGAAAGAAAGCTTGTGTTCAGACCTGCCAGATTCGAGTGAGGCCATGTTCCAGCTTCTTCTTCACATAGCTGTGGTCAACAACCGCCTCTGCAGTGTCTGCGGCACCCGTCTCATCTGGGGACACAAATCACACACTGATTCATAAATACATCACACTTTAGTACCAGGCCTTATTCTGTCATCTGTTGTTGTGTTATTAATAGTGACTCATGATGTCAGTTGCTCGTTCAGATGTATCTGAAACTGACACTGGAACAGATTGGATTGGATTCACAGATGGCAAATTAGAATGTAATTGATATACAAAAATAGGGGCAAATGAAAATATGGTGTCCTTGCAATAGGAGAGTTGAAAACAGAAATGGCATGAAACTAGAAACGAGTGTTTCAACCTCCATCTTAATAGTACCAGTGATACCTCTGCTTTACAACCTCCATCTTAATAGTACCAGTGATACCTCTGCTTTACAACCTCCATCTTAATAGTACCAGTGATACCTCTGCTTTACAACCTCCATCTTAATAGTACCAGTGATACCTCTGCTTTACAACCTCCATCTTAATAGTACCAGTGATACCTCTGCTTTACAACCTCCATCTTAATAGTACCAGTGATACCTCTGCTTTCAACCTCCATCTTAATAGTACCAGTGATACCTCTGCTTTACAACCTCCATCTTAATAGTACCAGTGATACCTCTGCTTTACAACCTCCATCTTAATAGTACCAGTGATACCTCTGCTTTACAACCCACATCTTAATAGTACCAGTGATACCTCTGCTTTACAACCTCCATCTTAATAGTACCAGTGATACCTCTGCTTTACAACCTCCATCTTAATAGTACCAGTGATACCTCTGCTTTACAACCTCCATCTTAATAGTACCAGTGATACCTCTGCTTTACAACCTCCATCTTAATAGTACCAGTGATACCTCTGCTTTACAACCTCCATCTTAATAGTACCAGTGATACCTCTGCTTTACAACCTCCATCTTAATAGTACCAGTGTTACCTCTGCTTTCAACCTCCATCTTAATAGTACCAGTGATACCTCTGCTTTACAACCTCCATCTTAATAGTACCAGTGATACCTCTGCTTTACAATCTCCATCTTAATAGTACCAGTGTTACCTCTGCTTTACAACCCCCATCTTAATAGTACCAGTGATACCTCTGCTTTACAACCTCCATCTTAATAGTACCAGTGATACCTCTGCTTTACAATCTCCATCTTAATAGTACCAGTGTTACCTCTGCTTTACAACCCCCATCTTAATAGTACCAGTGATACCTCTGCTTTACAACCCCCATCTTAATAACATAAACATATTCCACCCCCATCTTCGTAGCAGTAACAGTGTCATCTTTGCTTTCCCAACCCGTCATACTAACAGGAATTTTCCAACCCCATGCAAACAGTAAAGTTGGCATTCATCCACATTAGCCATCATGCTACTGATGATGAGCCCCACGGCCATACCCTCCTCATTAGCCTCAGTGTTTCCTCTGTAGATGACAGGAACAGAACAGCGGGAGAAAGACATACGTTACAGCCATTGTCATATTCAGACTTTGACACTAAAGAGGTCACAATGCCTTTCTCTGCCAGCCCAGGCAGCCTTCCCCAGGCATCCGTCCCCAGAGAGAAGAAGGGAAGGACAGAGGAAGAGGGAAACTGCCTTAGATCTGAAGACTTGTTGTATATGAGGGAATGTTGCCTATCCTCTGCAGTCAAGGCTGTGAGTAAGTGGCTGACTGCGTGTAGTAAGTGGCTGACTCTGTATTTTGTCTCTCTGCATAGACCCCAATATGCAAACAAAAACCATGTAACAAATTGCTGCAATGCATTTGACAAGACTCCATTGACGTAACACAATTCTTCTCGATGAAGCCTGGGTGAATCTCCCTCACTACATTTCGTCATTCCCTCCATATGAAATTACATACAAAAGACTACAACACATCAACTTTTCTGAGGCACCACAAGAAGCCACACAGTTAGGAAACTCTGGATGATTCAACTGTTGAGACACCACACGGTGAGGAAACTAGATGAATCAACTGTTCTGAGACACCACAAGAAGCCACACAGTTAGGAAACTCTGGATGACAGCGGGGCTGAGATTCACAATGTGTTTGTGACGAAGAGGTCAGGCTCAGGACTGTCGCTCTGCATCTCCTAACTATCCCTTACATAGACAGAGAAGGAACACCGTTTGATTATTTTACATAACGCGTTGAGGGCGGCCTCCCGTTTGCATCCAAACAGTCCCTGTCATTAGTCAACCCTGTGTCTGCTAAGGCAAGGGATTTCATCTAAGCTTTGTCTCAAATGGCACCCTATTCCCTGTGGGACCCGGTCAAAAGTAGTGCACTATATAGGGAATAGGGTGCCATTTGGGATGTAGCCTTGGTGTTTACAGAACAGAACAAGAGGATGCCATTTATTAAGCATGTTTTACAGAAAGGAGATATGTTGAGATTAAAGAACAACTTCTTCCATTGATGTGTGATATGGTGTGTATTGATGTGTGTGTGTGTCTGATATGGTGTGTATTGATGCGTGTGTGTGTGTCTGATATGGTGTGTATTGATGTGTGTGTGTGTGTGTGATATGGTGTGTATTGATGTGTGTGTGTGATATGGTGTGTATTGATGTGTGTGTGTCTGATATGGTGTGTATTGATGTGTGTGTGTCTGATATGGTGTGTATTGATGTGTGTGTGTCTGATATGGTGTGTATTGATGTGTGTGTGTCTGATATGGTGTGTATTGATGTGTGTGTGTGTGTCTGATATGGTGTGTATTGATGTGTGTGTGTCTGATATGGTGTGTATTGATGTGTGTGTGTCTGATATGGTGTGTATTGATGTGTGTGTGTGATATGGTGTGTATTGATGTGTGTGTGTCTGATATGGTGTGTATTGATGCGTGTGTGTCTGATATGGTGTGTATTGATGTGTGTGTCTGATATGGTGTGTATTGATGTGTGTGTGTGTGATATGGTGTGTATTGATGTGTGTGTGTCTGATATGGTGTGTATTATTGGGAAAGGGGGATACCTAGTCAGTTGTACAACTGAATGTATTCAACTGAAATGTGTCTTCCGCATTTAACCCTCTGAATCAGAGAGGTACGGGGAGATGCCTTAATCGGCATCCACGTTATCGGCGCCCGGGGAACAGTGGGTTAACTGCCTTGCTCATGGACAGATTTTTACTTTGTCAGCTTGGGGATTCGATCCAGCAACCTTTCGGTTACTGGCCTAATGCTCCTACCCGCCAGGCTATCTGCCGCATCGGTGTGTGTGTTTGATATGGTATTCATGAGTGTGTACATTAGGCAGTGAAGGATGAAGGTGGTCTGTGCCTGGTAGGCTACAGTACATGCATCTCAAGAGGAAGCATAAAACATGGAGTATTTGGAGGATCAACATTGAATTCCACTGACGGAAAGTGGTTGAGCTTGAGATGACCTTGAACTTTGTGGGAGGTGTCTGAGAGAGGTCACTCCCAACCCCTACAGCTCGAAAGGGCAATTTCATCACAGAACCGCCGCAGTGGAAAATGCACCCAAACACAGCAAGCAACGACAAATGGAGAACAAAAAGACCTTGCTGGCAAGAAGTTAACTTCAGCCTGAGACAAGGTACCTCAAAAGGCTAAACTACGTATTTTCTACCAGCAGCACAAGGTTTGAAGACTCCACCACTACCATCCTTTGAGACCACTGACATTAACCTGGATCAAAAAGAGAAGAAAAACTAAAGGGTAATCTAGATGAAGACAGAGGATGGACAGGCTTTGTCTTTTGGAGTGACATCCCTACTTATTGAAATCCCTAGCTATAGAAAGTGGGAAATATTCAGGTATGTCATACGTATGCAATATAATCCAGGGATTATGAAACAGGGCATAAGAGGGGTTCATTCATACAGAAAAGGTGATAACTGCCAGTCGGTAAAGAAATCTCCCACGCCATCCCAGAATAGAACATCTGAGTTGTGCTAATTATGCTTCGAACAGCAGAAAATGGACTGAACGCCCCGGAAAATTGCCAAAGACTCCAGCCACCCGAGACATGGACTGTTCTCCATGCTCCCGTACGGCAGGTGGTACCGGCACATCAAGGCTCAGAACAACAGACTTCTAAACAGCTTCTATCCCCTGGTCATAAGACTGTTAAATGCCTAACAACTACTGCTCCCCCCCGCACCCCTGCTAAAATGATTATTGATTAAATGTATTATTACCACTACGCTGCTGTTCATTGATTATTGATTGCAATTACCGTTAGTATCTATTTATTCTCTCCTGGTACTGGCCACTATTACTCCTGTTCACATGTGAAGTATACACTGAGTATACAAAACATTAGGAAGATCTGCTCTTTCCATGATATAGACCGACCAGGTGAATCCAGATGAAAGCCATGATCCCTTATTGATGTCTTAAATCCACTTCAATCAGTGTAGATGAAGGGGAGACAGGTTCAAATTCTTAAAGAGTTGCGTCAATCTAAGTTAGAGATATCAGTTTTTTGCATTGGATGCATCTCAACCCACTGTATCCGTCCATGTCGGCCTTCCGCATCTGCGGTGAAAGTTGACAGAGCTAGAGCAGTGTTTGTCAGACCACGATCAGTCTTTTCGCGAAAACGTCTGTAGCGTCCGAACAGTTTGGCCTAGAAACTAACATGACTCCACTGTGGAAAGGGGAGACTCATGAACACGATGGCGTTCTCTGTTTTGCTTTGACCCCACAAGTGCTACAGGACTCCTCTGAATGTAACCCATACAAATAAATAAAGTATGGAGGTAGTTCTGTGCCAACAAAAATAAGGGGTTAAATGTGTCCCAAAAAAAACAAGAATATTTCCTGAGATTTCTTATATCTCCTAGATATAGGACAGACACTTCAAAACTGTATTCCTTATGAGTGGCGCAGCGGTCTAAGGCACTGCATCTCAGTGCAAGAGGCGTCATTACAGTCCCTGGTTCGAATACAGGCCATGATTGGGAGTCCCATAGGGCAGTGCACAATTGGCCCAGCGTCGTCCGGGTTTGGCCGGGGTAGGCCGTCATTGTAAATAAGAAATTGTTCTTAACCGACTTGCCGAGTTAAAGGTTAAATGTTTTTTTTATTTTTTATAAATGAATGTGTTATTCAATGCGTTTCTATGGGCTATAGTAGTTGGCCAAATTCAATATTTCCCCCAAAAATATTTTATCCCTCCATATGTTAGCTTGGTAGTACACCCCTGTTCTGAGAGCAAAAGGCGTTCCCAATGTTTTGTACACTGTGTATATTACCACTAGTATATAACCATCAGTATTTATATACTCCTGCTACCAGTCACTTTCCAGCCCTGTTTACATGTATATCCACCTATCACACACACTCCACCATGCACACACCCACCCGTCACTGTTTATTATTGTTATTATTATTTATCCTGCTACCAGTCAATTTCTCCTATGAGTTATTATTTAGATATTGATTTATGCACTGTAGGGGTTAGAGCTTGCAAGTTAAGCATTTTACTGTACTTATGCATGTGACGATAAAACTTGAACTGAACCGAAACAGGGAGGGACTACCTGGACTTGTCCAATTAGAAGCACTCCTGTTGGTTTTCTGTTCTAATGCATTTTGTTATAGTGTGCTCTACTGAACACAACCCTGAAGTTGATTTCATCTTTACATCAGAACGATGAACGATGACAGAGAACAGCACGACATCAGAGAACAGACAACCTACTAGAGAACAGTATGACATCACAGAGAGAACAGACAACCTACTGGAGAACAGTATGACATCACAGAGAGAACAGACAACCTACTGGAGAACAATATGACATCACAGAGAGAACAGACAACCTACTGGAGAACAATATGACATCACAGAGAGAACAGACAACCTACTGGAGAACAGTATGACATCACAGAGAGAACAGACAACCTACTGGAGAACAGTATGACATCACAGAGAGAACCGACAACCTACTGGAGAACAGTATGACATCACAGACAGAACAGACAACCTACTGGAGAACAGTATGACATCACAGAGAGAACAGACAACCTACTGGAGAACAGTATGACATCACCGAGAGAACAGACAACCTACTGGAGAACAGTATGACATCACAGAGAGAACAGACAACCTACTGGAGAACAATATGACATCACAGACAGAACAGACAACCTACTGGAGAACAGTATGACATCACCGAGAGAACAGACAACCTACTGGAGAACAATATGACATCACAGACAGAACAGACAACCTACTGGAGAATAGTATGACATCACAGACAGAACACACAACCTACTGGAGAACAGTATGACATCACAGAGAGAACAGACAACCTACTGGAGAACAGTATGACATCACAGACAGAACAGACAACCTACTGGAGAACAATATGACATCACAGACAGAACAGACAACCTACTGGAGAACAGTATGACATCACAGACAGAACAGACAACCTACTGGAGAACAGTATGACATCACAGACAGAACAGACAACCTACTGGAGAACTCAGGTCAAATAAACGGAGGCCCATTTGTTGTTAGTTTCACCTTGTGAGGACTTGCACCTCCACTTTTTTCTTTGTGCAGACTGCAGCTTCATCCAGAGGACTTGGACTACTGTACTAATCTCTTTACAGGAACTGCAGTCAGAGGGTGGACGGAAGCTGATATTTGCACTGACCCAGATTATGACTGCAACTGGGGTGTTTAATTGAGAGACTCTTTATCTAAAACTCTCTGTTTAATCCCCTTTGTTAAGTGTTCTATCAATAGAACAAGTACTACTTCCATTGTTGAAATGAAATCCACATTGTCAACTCTATTCCTAGACCTATTGACCTTAGTACGATAAGCTATATATTTAGCTAACAAGGAACTGGATCTTTAGATCAACCCTATCCTCTACAAATCCTATTGACTGACTTAATGGATAACTATGCACCATCACCACTGCAGACATACTGACAGAATTTTGTCAGTTCCGGAAGCCTCATTAAACTCAGAGGCGATGGCGTTTGGATAGGAAACAAAGAAATGCTGCTTGGCAGTTGACAATGAGGGTTAATCAGTTCTCTCCATGATCTCAGCCAAATGATGCAGACGGGATGATAGATACCATCTTCCAAAATGCAGTCAAACCCATACTCAAACTTCCGCTTGTTCAAATCAGCCAAATGATGTTCAAGGCTGCAACAACATTTAAAAAAATATGCTGGAGAAAGTCATTTAACCAAGCTTAGAGCCTAACAAACATGTTGGAAAGTTTTAGAATTTGATCATAAATCTGACAAGGTCATGTGCTTGAGCAGGTGACCATTTCACCATCATCTTTCTTTATTTAAGAACACAAATGTTCATATTTCTCTCTCCTGATTGGATGGACTGTCATCAAGGCAAAGTGTGGCTACTTTGAGTATGTGGACACCTGCACGTTGAACATCTCATTCCAAAATTATGGGCATTAATATGGAGTTGGATCCCCCTTTGCTGCTATAACAGCCTCCACTCTTCTATGAAGGCATTCCACTAGATGTTGGAACATTGCTGCGGGGACTTGCTTCCATTCAGCCACAAGGGCATTAGTGAGGACGGGCACTGATGTTGGGCGATTAGGCCTGACTCGCAGTCGGTTGTTTGAATGTTTGCAGCTTCCTGGCAATGTATCGCTGTTAAAAAGGGTATTATAGAATGGCAAGCCAAATAGTTATTGTCACGAGGTGTTGACTACTCAGTTTACCAGAACTGTTTGGAATTTGTTTACACTTCAATCGATGGACCCATTATGTAAAGATCTCACCTTACCTGCTGGAGCGCGTATTTCACTGGTCATCCCCAAAGCCAACACCTCCTTTGGCCGCCTTTCCTTCCAGTTCTCTGCTGCCAGTGACTGGAACGAATTGCAAAAATCGCTGAAGCTGGAGACTTACATTTCCCTCACTAACTTTAAACATCAGCTAGCCCACCCAATCTACCTACCTCATCCCCATATTGTTTTTATTTACTTTGTTGCTCTTTTGCACACCAGTTTCACTACTTACACACCATCATCTGCTCATCATCATCTGCTCACCTATCACTCCAGTGTTATTAATCTGCTAAATTGTAATTACTTTGCTAAAATGGCCTATTTATTGCCATACCTCCTCATGCCATTTGCACACACTGTAAATATACTTTCTTTATTTCTATTGTGTTGACTGTATGCTTGTTTATTCCATGTAACTCTGTGTTGTTGTTTCTGTCACACTGCTTTGCTTTATCTTGGCCAGGTCGCAGTTGTAAATAAGAACTTGTTCTCAACTAGCCTACCTGGTTAAATAAAGGTGAAGAAAAAAAAAAAAACCTGCACAACCAAGTGGAGCAGGGCTCTGTGCAGGCCAGTCAAGTTCTTCCACACCGATCTCGACAAACCATTTCTGTATGGACCTCGCTTTGTGCACGGGGGCATTGTCATGCTGAAAAAGGAAAGGGCCTTCCCCAAACTGTTGCTACAAAGTTGGAAGCACAGAATCGTCTAGAATGTCATTGTATTCGGTAGTGTTAAAATTTCCCTTCACTGGAAAAAAAGGGGTCTAGCCAGAACCATGAAAAACAGCCCCAGACCACTATTCCTCCTCCACCAAACTTTACAGTTGGCACTATGCATTGGGCTTGTGTGCGGCTGCTTGGTCATGGGAAACCCATTTCATGATGTTGCTTCCAGAGGCAGTTTGGAAGTCGGTAGTGAGTGTTGCAACCGAGGACACGCAATTTTTACAAGCTACCCGCTTCAGCACTCGGCGGTCCTGTTCTGTAAGCTTGTGTGGCCTACCACTTCGCAGCTGAGCCGCTGTTGCTCCTAGATGTTTCCACTTCACAATAACAGCACTTACAGTTGACCGGGGCAGCTCTAGCAGGGAAGAAATTTGACGAACTGGCTTGTTGGAAAGGTGGCATCCTATAACGTAAGGCCTTTCTACTGCCAATGTTTGTCTATGGCGATTGCATAGCTGTGTGCTCAATTTTATACACCTGTCAGCAACGGGTGTGGCTGAAATAGCCAAATTTGAAGGAGTGTCCACATACTTTAGGCCATGTAGTGCGTTTGTCACGTTGACTGGTCAGACATTTGTGTTCTAAATCTAAAATCCACCTGTTTTAAAATGACCACTACATCATCCGAGATACCGGAGTTTGATTACAGGCCTGTTACTGAGCTTTTTCTACTTTGACCCCAAAGACAACGCTAGAGATAATACAATCTATAATTTGGGAAGTTAATTACCGTATAGATAGTCTCGCTTTCTCTGGAACAACAGTAGAGTTCTTTTGACATAAAACACCTGGAAAGCTAAGAATGACCCATCGGTGTATCCAAACCGTATCACAGAGAGGGAAACAACTTGCACCACGGTTGTCTGTCCTGACTGGGCTAAGAACGACTGCATGAGTCACTCCCTGAAAGAAAGAATGGAAAAAAAGAAAGAATGAAACAAAGCCCAGCCTAGGCCCACTGTTACATGACAGTATGACATAGAGGGGGATAGTGTTCATAAAAGAGATTCTCTGGTACTTTTATATACTTGTTAGCCAGTAGTTCTGAAATAAGCACTACGTCGCATATGTGTACCACGTCATTGCGCTCTCTCTCTCTCACTCTGATGTGTGTGCATCTTGCTAGCTGTCACTCAAATGGCGAGGGGCTGAAGCTCATTGGCTAGAACTCGAATTGCTAGGGGGCTGGCTCACTTGGGGGAAAATGGAGGTAAAATGGCACAGCACAACTTCCAGAAAAACTGTCAAATCAAATCAAATGTTATTTGTCACATACACATGTTTAGCAGCTGTTATTGCAGGTGTTGCAAAATGCTTGTGTTTCTAGCTCCAATAGTGCAGTAATATCTAACAATTTCACAACAATACATACAAATCTAAAGTAAAGGAATGGAATTAAGAACATATAAATATTTGGATGAGCAATATCAGAGCGGTATAGACAAAGATACAGTGGAATAGGATAGAATACAGTGTATACATATGAGATGAGTAATGCAAAATATGTAAACATTATTAAAGTGACATTTTTAAAGCGGCCAGTTACTTCAAGTCTATGTATAAAGAGCAGCAGCCACTAATGTGCTAGTGATGGCTATTTAACAGTCTGATGGCCTTGAGATAGAAGCTGTTTTTCAGTCTCTCGGTCCCAGCTTTGATGCACCTGTACTGACCTCGCCTTCTGGATGATAGCAGGGTGAACAGGCAGTGGCTCGGGTGACTGTTGTCCTTGATGATCCTTTTGGCCTTCCTGTGACATCGTGTGGTGTAGGCGTCCTGGAGGGCAGGTAGTTTGCCCCTGGTGATGTGTTGGACAGACCACACCACCCTCTGGAGAGCCCTGCGGTTTTGGGCAGTGCAGTTGCCGTACCAAGAGGTGATATAGCCCGACAGGATGCTCTCAATTGTGCATCTGTAAAAAATTGTGAGGGTTTTAGGTGCCAAGCCAAATTTCTTAAGCCTCCTGAGGTTAAAGAGGCGCTGTTGCGCCTTCTTCATCATACTGTCTGTGTGGGTGGACCACTTCAGTTTGTCAGTGATGTGTACACCAAGGAATTTGAAGCTTTCCACCTTCTACACTGCGGTCGGTCAATGTGGATAGCGGGTGCTACCTCTGCTGTTTCCTGAAGTCTACGATCAACTCCTTTGTTTTGCTGACGTTGGGTGACAGATTATTTTACTGGCACCACACACCCAGGGCCCTCACCTCCTCCCTGTAGGCTGTCTCGTCATAGTTGGTAATCAGGCCTACTACTGTTGTGTCGTCTGCAAACTTGATGATTGAGGCGTGCGTGGCAAAGCAGTCATTGGTGAACAGGGAGTATAAGAGGGGGCTGAGCACGCATCCTTGTGGGGCCCCAGTGTTGAGTATCAGCGAAGTAGAGGTGTTGTTTCCTAACTTCACCACCTGTTACACAGGGCGGGGTTCAGACTCAGGGCCTAGAGCTTAATGATGAGCTTGGAGGGTACTATGGTGTTGAATGCTGAGCTTTAGTCAATGAACAGCATTCTTACGTTTCCTCTTGTCCAGATAGGATAGGGCAGTGTGCAGTGCCATGGCGATTGCATCGTCTATGGATCTATTGGGGTAGTAAGCAAATTGAAGAGGGTCTAGGGTGTCAGGTAAAGTAGAATTATATGATCATTGACTAGTCTCTAAAAGCCCTTCATGATAACAGAAGTGAGTGCTACGGGGCGATATTCATTTAGTTCAGTTACCTTTGCTTTCTTGGGTGCAGGAACAATGGTGGACATATTGAAGCATGTGGGGACAGCAGACTGGGATAGGGAGAGATTGAATATGTCCGTAAACACTCCAGCCAGCTGGTCTGCGCATGCTCTGAGGCCGCCTGGGCCGGCAGCCCTACAAAGGTTAATACGCTTAAATGTCTTACGTCGACCACGGAGAAGGAGAGCCCATAGTTCTTGGTAGCGGGCCGCATCGGTGGCACTGTGTTATCCTCAAAGCGGGTGAAGGTGTTTAGCTTGTCCGGAAGCAAGACTGTGTCCGCGACGTGTCTGGTTCTCCCTTTGTAGTCTGATGGTCTGTAGACCCTGCCACATACATCTCATGTCTGAGCCGTTGAATTGCGACTCCACTTTGTCTCTATACGGACGTTTTGCCTGTTTGATTGCCTTACGGAGTGAATAACTACACTGTTTGTATACTGCTATATTCCCAGTCACCTTGCCATGGTT
This sequence comes from Salmo salar, assembly GCF_965601325.2. Lineage (NCBI taxonomy): Eukaryota > Metazoa > Chordata > Actinopteri > Salmoniformes > Salmonidae > Salmo > Salmo salar. The sequence goes on from NC_138317.1 coordinate 33,818,579, forward strand.
AAATGCGATGGTTCGCGCTTTCAGTTTTGCACAAAATCTGCCATCTATCCACGGTTTCTGGTTAGGGTAGGTTTTAATAGTCACAGTACAACATCTCCTATACACTTCCTGATAAACTCAGTCACAGCGTCAGTGTATTCAGCTATGTTGTTCTCGGAGGCCACCCGGAACATATCCCAGTACCTGTGATCAAAACAATCTTGAAGCGTGCATTCCGATTGGTCAGACCAGCATTGAATAGTCCTTAGTGCGGGTACTTCCTGTTTGAATTTCTGCCTCTAGGAAAGGAGGAGCAAAAAGGATTGGTGATCAGATTTTCCGAAGGGAGGACGGGGGAGGGCCTTGTAGGCATCCTGGAAGTTGGAGTGGCAGTGGTCGAGTCTTTTAGCAGCGTGAGTTGTACAGTCAATGTGTTTGTAGAACTTCGGTAACGTTTTTCTCAAATTTGCTTTGTTAAAATCCCCAGATACAATAAATGCGGCCTCAGGATATGTGGTTTCCAGATTGCATAAAGTCCAGTGAAGTTCTTTGAAGGCCGTCGTGGTATCGGCTTGACGGAGAATATATACAGCTGTGACTATAACTGCAGAGAATTCTCTTGGGAGGTAATATGGTCGGCATTTGATTGTGAGGTATTCTAGGTCGAGTGAACAAAAGGACTTAAGTTCCTGTATGTTATCACAATCACACCATGAGTAGTTAATCATGAAACATACACCCTGCCCTTCTTCTTCCCAGAGAGATATTTATTCCTGTCTGCGACATGAACTGAGAACCCAACTGGCTGTACGGACTCAGTATATCCCTAGAGAGCCATGTTTCCGTGAAACAGACTGTTACAATTCCTAATATCTCTTTGGAAGGAAATACTCCCTCTGAGCTCGTCAACTTTATTGTTCAGTGACTGAACATTAGCGAGTAATATACTCAGAAGCGGTGGGTGGTGTGCGCACCTCCTGAGTCGGACTAGAAGTCCACTCCGAGTACCTCTTTTCCACCAGTGGTGTTTTGGATCAGCCTCTGGAATCAGTTCAATTACCCTGGGGGGTACGAACAAAGGATCAGACTATTATTCCTGGTCGTAATGCTGGTGAGATACCACCGTTCTGATATCCAAAAGTTCTTCTTGGCTGTATGTCATAACACAAATAAATTCAACACATAAAAATCAAAATACTGCAAAGTTTCCTAAGAGTTTGAAGCACGGCAGCCCTATCCGTCAGCTCCATTTTTGCTTTCAAACTAGAGATTTCGTGGCTAATTGAGGTAAGATAGTAATTCTGCTCAGATTATGCGTGTATGAACTACACATTGACACATCTAGCCCAAAGCGCAAGATTTAAAAAATACTTAGTAGTCGCCAAAGTTCCAGAGCATGTCTTTAACAAGTGAGCAAGAAGGGAGATTAGCTCTTTTGACTGTCTGGGAGATGTAGAGAAAAGGTTAATGCTACTAAAGGGAACAGGGGAGGGAGGAAAGAGGAGAGGAGCCAGATGAGGAGGAGGATTTAACCGTGCAAAGACTTAAATGGTTAGATAGAGTAGTTCTAGGTTACTTTCTAAACAGGTTGGGCCTCAGTTTGACACCAGCATAATATGAATTAATATAGTGATAGAAGTCATTGCAATGTTCTTCTGAAAAATATCACAGCAGGGTCAAAGCAGTTAACGTTGGACAAGGAAGAATCTGGGAAGTGAGTGAGGTGTGATGAAACAGCATCCATTGTGTTACTGTTACACATTTCAAAATTGTAAACAGATATCCTCCCCCGACAACGGAAAGGAAGGATGCCAGAAAACAACCAGCCAACGTCTCACAGACTACAGCACAAAGTTCCAAGATGTAGTTTCGCCAAGTAATTCAACAAGATAAAACTGTGACAAGGAGCCTTGAGAAACTTGGACGGTCTCCAGTCAAGTCCTAGCCAGCCAAAACGTAATTTAAACACCCATCTAAAACGAATGAATTACTTGTTATTTAAGCAATAAGACACAGGGGGGTGTGGTATACGGCCAATATACCATGGCTAAGGGCTGTTATTAAGCACGACGCAACGCAGAGTGCCTGGATACAGCCCTTAGCCGTTGTATAGTGGCCATATACAACAAACTCCAGAGATGCCTTATTGCTATTATAAACTGGTTACCAACATAATTAGAGCAGTAAAATGCAATGTTTTATCATACCCGTGGTATACGGTCTGATATACCATGGCTGTCAGTCAGTCAGCTTTCATGGCTCGAACCACCCAGTTTATAATTCATCTTTTGACCTGGCAACCACATTTACCTCATCATCGGGTTGGAAGCGACGAAGATGACGTTGGAGTGTGAAAACACACAACAAAGCTGGTCACAGGCCAGGGAAAGCAATTTACCTGCTGATAGGCCCGGCAAATGAAGGAGAGAAGCAGCCTTAACAAATACAGAGGTAAGTAGCAGAGGCAATGGAAGGCAATGGGAGGCGTAATTGTCAATTTCCGCCCGGGGATTGCTGTATTATTTAATGTCTCAGACACGCATAATTAGCCAAGCAATCATGTACATGAAAATGCCTAAATGATCAGGATCACAAGGAACTGGTGTAGCTACGTATCAGTGACATCATCTGTTACGTTAACTATGGAGTCACTTTTGGACTGAATCAAGGAAGGCAGTTGTCCAAGTTAGGCCTTAATATATCATAGAGTCACACCAAGAAATAACACAAACAACAGGACATGTTGTGAGAAATCCTATGCTCCTAAGACATTTTTTTATTAAATCTGTATTTAACTAGACAAGTCAGTTAAGAACAAATTCTTATTTTCAATGACGGCCTAGGAACAGTGGGTTAACTGCCTTGTTCAGGGGCAGAATGACAGATTTTTACCTTGTCAGCTCGGGGATTCAATCTTGCAAACTTTCGGTTACTAGTCCAACGCTCTAACCACTAGGTTACTTGTCGCCACATCATAAGCCAATCACAAATGACCGTGAAAAAACACAACTTGTTCACCAACAGCAAACGTTACTATTTCATCGATCTTGATTTCATTTTATGTTGGTTTCATCTTAGAATGAGGCGAAGCTGTACACGTGTCAATGCTCCCTCTATCCTGGATTGAGTGTATGTTTAGCGTGGCAGTTCTAAGCGAAAGGTCAATACGAAGGGTTCCAGTCAGTGCTGTGAGCTTGTAACCAATCCACTAACAGCAGCCATTTATCCTCTCACCACCGAGGACCTGTCAGAGCTGAGCGAACATGACAGTGGGTGAGCTAAGGCTGCAAATTCAATTTGGCAAGATGGGAGGGAACCCATATTCAATTCAGAAACAACTTCCCTTTATTGAGTGGTGACAATAATTACTGATACATCATGGTGACAGGTTCATTATAGCAGCTGTGGTGACGCTCCGTAGAGGTGATGCAGGCTGCGTACCGAATAACACCCTATTCCCTGAATAATGGCTCTGGTTAAAAGCAGGGCACTTTATCTGGAATAGGGTGCCACTTGGGATGCATACGCAGCGTTGCAGCCATCAAGGGACCTTTAAATTATTTTCTCCAATGACAGAGAGGAGCCTGGCGGTCATGCAGGTCGCCCAGTAGAACGTGTTGGTGGGGTCAAAGACACACCGCACAGTCTGACAAATTAAGGCTGTGGTATACACAGAGATGTACACCCACTTACAAGAACACACAAACACACACACCGAATACACACACACACACACCCTTTACGTAGAGGAAGGGTGAAAGCGTATGCAGAGTGAGGACACCTTCACTTAGAGGGTAGTAGAGGACAGCCAATCACACCCACTGATATGACAGCACCTCTTGATGGATGGCCCCGCCTCCTCTGATTAGAACTGAATGTCCCTTCACTCACAGAACAAGGAGATATGCTTAACTAAGGTTTGGAAGCTGGAGACTTGAAGGACGCGTTCCAAACGGAAACCTATTCCCTATTTAGTACACTACACAGGGAATAGAACGCCATTTGGATCTCAGCCGAAGTCTCAACGGCACCAGTGATCAGGGGATAAAGGCATTACCATGGTCCTATTCGTCATCGGCCATTTTCTTAATCAATCCAATGAACTGAAGGGGGAAATTAAACCCCTTTTCCACAGAGAAAGGACAAGTTCCGCATCTGAGCCAAAACTACTTTTGATTGAAAAAGTATTTGAAAATGCAAACTAATAGGAAGGAATAGAAAACTTTGCTAAATGATGAAACTGAAACTTTATCGCCATTGAAACAGAGCCAATGGTTGTTTGTCCCAGACTTGGATACCTTAGTAAGGTGATAGTAATGATGACACAAGCTGGAATTTTCTTGCTTCTCAAATTATCTAGCTACCTGCATCTCTCTGGCTCATAGTTATATACAGTACCAGTCAAAAGTTTGGACACCTACTCATTCAAGGGTTTTTCATTATTTGTTCTATTTTATACATTGTAGAATAACAGTGAAGACATCAGAACTATGAAATAACACATATAGAATAATGTATTAACCAAAATAGTGTTAAAGAAATCCAAATATATTTTAGATTCTTCAAAGTAGCCACCCTTTACCTTGATGACAGCTTTGCACACTCTTGACATTCTTTCAACCAGCTTCACCTGGAATCCTTTTCCAACAGTCTTGAAGGAGTTCTCACATATGCTGAGCACTTGTTGGCTGATTTTCCTTCACTGTGCGGTCCAACTCATCCCAAAATATCTCAATTGGGTTGAAGTTGACTGATTGTGGAGGCCAGGTCATCTGATTCAGCACTCAATCACTCTCCAAGTGCGACTGAAATTTTCCGTATTGACTGACCTTCATGTCTTTAAAATAATGATGGACTGTCATTTCGCTTTGCTTATTTGAGCTGTTATTGCCATAATATGGACTTGGTCTTTTACCAATTAGGGCTATCTTCTGCATCTTTTGTATACCACCCCTACCTTGTCACAACACAACTGATTGGCTCAAATGCATTGAGAAGGAAAGAAATTCCACAAATTAACTTTTAACAAGGCACACATGTTAATTGAAATGCATTACAGGTGACTACCTCATGAAGCTGGTTGAGAGAATGCCAAGAGTGTGCAAAGGTGTCATCAAGGCAAAGGGTGGCTACTTTGATGAATCCCAAATATAAAATATTTGAGTAGGTGTATATATAAAATACACCTTCTGCCTTTCCAGCAGATAGGCCATTAGCTTAGCTACCTTGTAATAACATGTAAAACTCTCTGAAAGATTCACTGTGGCCTGTTTTGGAGACCATAGCAGTATTGCACTTGATAACCCTGTTTGATTGTGATGGGTTTCTCAGAAAAGTAGAACACTCCATACGTCATTCATTTGATCTAATCTAAATATCACGTAAACAATGCGTCGTCCTCCCTGTGGCTGTACGGAATCATCCTTAATAAATACATGAATAATACATAAATAACTCCTAACAGGGGGTGAGCACTGAGGGACATGATGTGGTCTGTAATTAGGATAAATACATAAATATTTTTCTCTTACAAATATCAATCAAAACGATGCTTAAATTAACATGATAATGGAATGGAAATGTACTGTATATTTACAGGTTTAAATATCAGTTTATCTCCATATCACAGTTTATCTCCATTTATCTCCACCGTGTGGATTATTTTTTATTATTCAGCTAATCATTAGATTAATCATTACAAACATTAGATTCAAGAGGTCTTTGGAGGGCTCGGTGACTTTTCAAAGTCAGCAGTGTGTTGGCGTCAACAAAGCACAAGCACCTATCACTTTCAGGCTTGGTTGGTTCAATGACCTTTTACATGGACAGCCTGAAAGAGGGAGAGCCACTGAAGTAACACTAGAAAACAAATTCCACTTGACTATCAACACACTGGTAAGTGCGGCGACAAATTCAACCTCAATTACCCATACCATCAAGCCAATGTGTGCTGTGTGGGCTGTGCAAATGCAGCGCTGCGCATTCACAACCATTTTTGTTATATGAAGGGGGGTAGATGAGAAGGCAGTACCGTAGCTCTGCTCTCTATAAAGGGCAAATGCAATACTTACAAATCCATCAATCGCTGTGATCAGGGGATAAGGCATCACCATGGTCCTACTCGTCATCGCCCATTTTCTTAATCAATCCAACATACAGAAGGAGGAAATGAAACGCCTTTTCCACAGAGAAAGGACAAGTTCCGGATTTGAGTGAAAGCTACTGCTGATTGACAAAGTATTTGAAAAGGCAAATGAATAGGAAGAAATTGTCACGTGTGCTTCCGCTCTCCCTCTGGCGCTCCAGGCTGCCATTATTACGCACACCTGTCACCATCATTACGCGCAGCTGCACAATATGGGACTCACCTGGACTCCTTCACTTTGATGATTGACTTCCCTATTTTGGTCTGCTCCTCCCTTTGATCCCAGTGTCAGTATTAATGTTGTTATGTGTTCATGTCCAGACGCTGTCCTGTCCTATGTCTGTTGCTAATAAAATGTTCACTCCCTGTATCTGCCAGCGTTGAGCCTTACAGAAATAGAGAACCTTACTCAACAATAAACCTGAAACAGTAGCTCTGCTCTTTATAAAGGTCAAATGCAATACTTAGAAATCAAATCAATCTCCAGGTTTACGTCTGTGGGACAGTAATGGGGGTGGCAGGTAGCTTAGCGGTTAAACGCGATTAGAACCCCAAAAGAATCGCTGGTTTGAAACCCCGAGCCGACAAGGTGGAAAAATCTGCCGTTCTGCCCTTGAGCCAGGCAGTTAACCCCCACCACCACCCCCTAAACTGCTCCCCTGGATGTTAATTAAGGCAGCCCCACACACCTCTCTGATTCAGAGGGGTTGGCTTAAATGCGGAAGACACATTTAGGTTGAACACATTCAGTTGCGCAACTAACTACTGTAGGTATCCCCTTTTCCTTAATGAAAGTCAACTCCCCTTTCTTTTTTATATATTTCTTTACACAATCAGCTTAAATTGATTTAGGGGTGGCTAATAAGTGACTAGCTTCTAAGAACTTCTAGAGGACGAGGGGAAACTACGGCAGCAGAAATGCAAGGTGAACTGTACAACGTGAAGGTGAGGGTGGCTAAAGGGATCTTTATTATATGGGATGTTCGAGGCGTTTAGGTGTATTAAGCGTAAGGGAATCAGGGCTATAGGTGTATTAAGCCTAAGGGAATCAGGGCTTTAGGTGTATTAAGCCTAAGGGAATCAGGGCTTTAGGTGTATTAAGCCTAAGGGAATCAGGGCTTTAGGTGTATTAAGCGTAAAGGAGTCAGGGCTTTAGGTGTATTAAGCGTAAGGGAATCTGGGCTTTAGGTGTATTAAGCGTAAGGGAATCAGGGCTTTAGGTGTATTAAGCCTAAGGGAATCAGGGCTTTAGGTGTATTAAGCCTAAGGGAATCAGGGCTTTAGGTGTATTAAGCGTAAAGGAATCAGGGCTTTAGGTGTATTAAGCGTAAGGGAATCTGGGCTTTAGGTGTATTAAGCGTAAGGGAATCAGGGCTTTAGGTGTATTAAGCCTAAGGGAATCAGGGCTTTAGGTGTATTAAGCCTAAGGGAATCAGGGCTTTAGGTTTATTAAGCCTAAGGGAACCAGGGCTTTAGGTGTATTAAGCATAAGGGAATCAGGGCTATAGAAGTACGAGAGGTTAGAGGGTGGACAGTGAATAAGGGCTTTAGTGGGCGCGTGCCTGAATTAAAGGGGAGGGGACCGTGCTATGCTGAATTAAAGGGGAGGGGGTATTGGTCAGCCAAAGGCCTAGTGTTGTGCTGAATTAAGGGGATGGGCTAGATATTGGTGCGACAGGTGTACCTGTGGCGGTTCCGGAGTCTTCCTTGTCGTGCTTCTCGTGCCACTGCATGGTCCGGTGATAGCTGAGCATCACTTCCCATAATGCCTTGCACAGGTCGCTCAGACAGGGGAAATAGCTGTCTGGAGTGATGTGCTGCGGATGAGACAGGAAAGATGGAGACAAAAATGGAAAAAGAGAGAGTGTGAGGGAGGGAGAGATTAAGTGGGAGAGAAAAAGAGAGTGGGAGAGAAAGAGAGGCGTTAGACACACTTCCTGTTTTTTCTTCCTGTGAGGTCACAATGAAGAAATTATGTGATTGCCAGACATCAATTATTAGCCCAGCACCTAAAGATGTACGTATGCTCACAACCATTTCTGTGGAGTTATTTTTGACCACAGGACTTGATGTGTAGCCTATAAGGGTGGGTTTGTTTAACACCCAAACAGCCAGAGGCCAGAAAAGAATGAAATGTGCCACTGAAAGTAATTGGCCACTAATTTCTACTGATCATCCATAATCTTGGACAACTTTGATATATAACAGTCCAAATAACAGCAGAGAAATGTTGATGTCTGGCTGAAACTCTTCTCCTATCCATAGTGTTGGTCTTAATTAAGCCTGATTTGTAGCCTTCCAGTTGACATTCGAGGACTCACATCTGAGGAGAAACTTCATCTTAGTGCTCCTTTAATCAGTCAGTAGCATAATGAATACACCTCATCAAAGAGAACGGTGGAACAGCTAACTGTCATCCCAGAAGATGTCATTCAAATTAGGATGGGGCTGTATGTGAAGAGGTGGCATACAGGCAGGTAGACAGGTGCTTATCTCCAAACCGTCTTGCAGCCAGAGAGAACAGGCTGTGTGTGTTTTTTTCTTTTTCTGACCCACAGACACCGATGGTTCGGTAATGAGCCTGAAACTATTACATCGACGACAACGTCGAACACTATTAAATTCCTTGTGCCTGACCCCAAAAAATGTAAAAAGTCCAAAGAAATGTATTATATTGTACATAGACCTTTAGTAGGCCCATCAAAACATGACCTGCCTCTTGTGGCACAATTTCAGGCACAAAGCAATCTAGTAATACTTTACACATTGGCCTTTGTAAATGGTGTGACTGAATGGAGGGAGGGACTGCAGTTCTACACTGTAGATTATACAGAAGCCATGATGACAGTTGGTGCTTTCTTTGAGTTTCTCAGCTTCATTTGAGACAGGTGAAGTAAATAAAACAACCCATCACTCTGGGGAAAAGGGCAAATGAGTTGAGTTAGGTTTTGGCCAACCTCAACATAGCAGCTAGCATCGTCATAACGCTCTACGGCTGGCATTGAGAGGCTCGCCCCGTCAAGCCCAGCGGTGCACAGAGCTCCGAGGCTACATACCTCGTGGCCTGACACAGATCAAGGACCATTTCTCCAGCCGTGGTTTTCAACACCGTCAGAGACTAAAGAGTCATCATTCCATTCTGAAAGGAGTCTGCTGCTGCTCACCAGAAGCTCTATGATGCCAATTGTTTTAAACATAGCTCCGCGTGTGAGACCTCCTGTTCCCTCTACCAGGAAGCTGTAAATTACTGACAGCAAGCCACGCACACCAGGGCTTTCTGCAGGGGCAAACAGTGCATAGCAACATGGACCCTGGCTGTGGAAAAGCTAACAGGAGCGAAGGGTTCCAGATCAATTTATGTATTGCAGCCGTCTCTCTCAGAGTTTACCGCCAGCCTGTAAATTAGAGGAAGCCAGGGTTCAGGCTGCCAGACCCACTCAGTTGCCAAACTCTTTCTCCGAGTGCCTCTGGGTGAGAGAATTCACAATCGCAAACAGCGAGTCGAGTGAATGATATCATTCAGTGACCCCACCCTGTCTCTCCAGTGATGCAAAGCTCCAAAGCTAATGGAATACAAGGAAAGCAATGTTATTGCCCGAGTTACAGTTGTAGTGTTTTGATTCATGTTGTTGAGTTCATGTGTATGTCTGTTTATGACTATAGTACAAACACCACAACAAAGGATAAACTTTCTTTCACATTTGGTGTTTCTTCTTTATTTTGGCCATATCCACTTGTTGCAAATCAAACATTCCCCATGCCGTAGAGCCAACGGCACTCAACAGAAGAGCTGAGACTTTAATACATAATGAGTTTGGTTAAATGTAAAAAATAAAATAAAATGTTAAGAGAACCCGAGGAGAAGGTAATACTAACATAGAGCCCTCTGGGCCTCCTGAGTGGCACAGCGGTCTAAGGCACTGCATCGCAGTGCTAAAGGCGTCACTACAGATCCGGGCGACCCGGGAAACCCATGAAGCGGCGCACAATTGGCTCAGCGTCGTCCGGGTTAGGGGAATGTTTTGCCGGCCGGGTTGTCCTTGACCCATCGCGCTCTAGTGACTCCTGTGGTGACTCCTGTGGTGACTCCTCTAGTGACTCCTGTGGCACATGCACGCTGACACGGTTGCCAGTTGGATGGTGTTTCCTCCTACACATTGGCGCGGCTTCATGTTTCGCACGACTTGACCGACCAGGGTCTGTAGTGACACCTCTAGCACTGAGATGCAGTGCCTTAGACTGCTGCGCCACTCGGGAGCCCCATCTCATCCAGAAGATATTCTATTGGGTATTATCAGCAACAAAGTTCAGATATGCTATGGTGTTTGTTGCTCAGTTGATATCAAGGGACCTACAGTGAGGGAAAAAAGTATTTGATCCCCCGCTGATTTTGTACTTTGCCCACTGACAAAGAAATTATCAGTCTATAATTTTAATTGTAGGTTTATTTGAACAGTGAGAGACAACAACAAAAGAATAAAGAAAAACGGTGTCAAAAATGTTATAAAATGATTTGCATTGTAATGAGGGAAATAAGTATTTGGCCCCTCTGCAGAACATGACTTAGTACTTGGTGGCAAAACCCTTGTTGGTAATCACAGAGGTCAGACGTTTCTTGTAGTTGGCCACCAGGTTTGCACACATCTCAGGAGGGATTTTGTCCCACTCCTCTTTGCAGATCTTCTCCAAGTCATTAAGGTTTCGAGGCTGACGTTTGGCACCTGGAACCTTCAGCTCCCTCCACAGATTTTTTATGGGATTGAGGTCTGGAGACTGGCTAGACCACTCCAGGACCTTAATGTGCTTCTTCTTGAGCCACTCCTTTGTTGCCTTGGCCGTGTGTTTTGGGTCATTGTCATGCTGGAATACCCATCCACGACCCATTTTCAATGCCCTGGCTGAGGGAAGGAGGTTCTCACCCAAGATTTGACGGTACATGGCCCCGTCCAACATCCCTTTGATGAAGTTGTCCTGTCCCCTTATCAGAAAACCCCCCCCAAAGCATAATGTTTCCACCTCCATGTTTGACGGTGGGGATGATGTTCTTGGGGTCATAGGCAGCATTCCTCCTCCTCCAAACTGTTGAGTTGAGTTGATGTCAAAGAGCTCCATTTTGGTCTCATCTGACCACAGCACTTTCACCCAGTTGTCCTCTGAATCATTCAGATGTCCATTGGCAAACTTCAGACGGGCATGTATATGCGCTTTCTTGAGCAGGGGGACCTTGCGGGCGCTGCAGGATTTCAGTCCTTCACGGCATAGTGTGTTACCAATTGTTTCTTGGTGACTATGGTCCCAGCTGCCTTGAGATCATTGACAAGATCCTCCCGTGTAGTTCTGGGCTGATTCCTCACCGTTCACATGATCATTGCAACTCCACGAGGTGAGATCTTGCAAGGAGCCCCAGGCCAAGGGAGATTGACAGTTCTTTTGTGTTTCTTCCATTTGCGAATAATCGCACCAACTGTTGTCACCTTCTCACCAAGCTGCTTGGTGGTGGTCTTGTAGCCCATTTCAGCCTTGCGTAGGTCTACAATCTTGTCCCTGACATCCTTGGAGAGCTCTTTGGTCTTGGCCATGGTGGAGAGTTTGGAATCTGATTGATTGATTGCTTCTGTGGACAGGTGTCTTTTATACAGGTAACAAGCTGAGATTAGGAGCACTCCCTTTAAGACTGTGCTCCTAATCTCAGCTCGTTACCTGTATAAAAGACACCTGAGAGCCAGAAATCTTTCTGATTGAGAGGGGGTCAAATACTTATTTCCCTCATTAAAATGCAAATCAATTTATAAAATGTTTTTGACATGCATTTTTCTGGATTTATTTGTTGTTATTCTCTCTCTCACTGTTCAAATAAACCTACCATTAAAGTTATAGACTGATCATTTTTTTTGTCAGTGGGCAAACGTACAAAATCAGCATGGGGATGAAATACTTTTTTCCCTCACTGTAATGTGCATCAGGAAAACACTCCCCAATCCAGTACACCACTACCACCAGCCTGTACCGTTGACACCAGGCAGGATGGGGCCATGGACTCATGCTGCTTAGGCCAAATCCTGACTCTGCCATCAGCAGGACACAACAGGAACTTGGATTCGTTGGACAAGGCAATGTTTTTCCACTCTTCATTTGTCCAGTGTTGGTGATTGCGTGCCCACTGGAACCACTTTTTCTTGTTTTTAACTGATGGAACCAGGTGTGGTCTTCTGCTGCAATAGCCCATCCGTGACAAAGATCAACTAGTTGTGCATTTCGAGATGCCGTTCTGCACACCATAGTTGTACTGCACCGCTATTTGTCTGTTTGTGGCCAGTCTGTTAGCTTGCACAATTCTTGCTATTCCACTAACTGGATGTTTTTTGTTTGTCGCACATTCTCAGGAATCCACAGACATTGTCGTGCGTGAAAAGCCCAGAAGGCCAGCCGTTTCTAAGATACTGGATGCAGCTCGCCTTGCACTGATGATCAAACCACAAGCAAAGAGGCTTAGGTCACTCGTTTCTAACGTTCAATCGAACAGTAACTGAATGCCTCGATGCCCATCTGCCTGCTTTAAATAGCAAGCCAATGACATGTGACTTGGACTATGTGACTTGGACCATTCATTTTGTCAGCCAGTTACTGTCATGCAAAAGACTGCCGGTCTCACGGTAATTGACCGTTAATTAACAAACACGTTTAGTATCTTTAGGCATCCACGCATACAAGCTGAACAAGCCACTGACTGTAACAGCTGTCTTCAGAAATGGACCAAAATGCGGCAGAGTTAGTGTTCAACATAATTTAATTCAACAGAACACTATGCAATTTACACAAAACAAGAAAACTGACAGCCAACACAGTCCTGTCAGGTGCAACCACTGTGACAAGAACAATTACCCACGAAACACAAAGGAAACGTAGGCAACTTATGTGTGACTCCCAATCAACCACAACCCTCTACAGCTGTGCCTGATTGGAAGTCACACGGCCAAAATCAACGAAACAATAAAAAACACACACTCCCTTCTGCCACGTCCTGACCAAACTACACCCTCTACTGGTCAGGACGTGACACTGACGCGTGCCTTGGCAACATCTACTGTACATTTAAAAAGTCTCATAAATAATGAAATCAATCAATTGAATGTAGACCATCACAATAAATCCAATATTTATTTTAGTCAGGTCTAAAGAAACATTATGATACGAAGAAGAACAGAACAGCCTATGAGTTGGCCTACTGTATGTCTGGCTATGGTCAATGCTCCATGTAGGCTTGTTCATTTAGCTGACAAGATATGCTTATAAGTCCCATGCCAGTCTTTTATATTATATGATTTTATAGTAAGAAGAATATAATTTAATCTAGCTGAATAAAATAGAAAGGATATTTTTCCCATTCCGGAGCGAATGTGCATATGAAGTCACTATTTTGAGTGTACAAGTAAACATATATATGCTAGATTTACAATTATTAGGCAACTTAGATGTGAATGATAGAATCCTAAGAATGTGTTAGAAATCAGAACATTATAGGCTGCATGGTGCGACTATAGGCTATTGATGATTTGAGAAAGTCACAAAAAAAAGCTTGCGCCCTGTTCCTCGCCTCAGGCTGCACAGCTGTTGTCTCATCAAGTGATCATATTTTCACCCAACAGACTATTCTCAATTAATCTTTACTAATACGTAACATTTGTTTTGATTTAGAATGTATCAAATGGGCAGGGGCAGGGGAAAATAGTCATCTGTATGTACTAGAATAATGAAATACTTTTCCCCGTGCAGGACACTCATTAGGGATACACCTCTATAATACTTTTCCCCGTGCAGGATACTCATTAGGGATACACCTCTATAATACTTTTCCCCGTGCAGGACACTCATTAGGAATACACCTCTATAATACTTTTCCCCGTGCAGGACACTCATTAGGGATACACCTCTATAATACTTTTCCCCGTGCAGGATACTCATTAGGAATACACCTCTATAATACTTTTCCCCGTGCAGGATACTCATTAGGGATACACCTCTATAATACTTTTCCCCGTGCAGGATACTCATTAGGGATACACCTCTATAATACTTTTCCCCGTGCAGGACACTCATTAGGAATACACCTCTAAAATACTTTTCCCCGTGCAGGATACTCATTAGGAATACACCTCTAAAATACTTTTCCCCGTGCAGGACACTCATTAGGAATACACCTCTATAATACTTTTCCCCGTGCAGGATACTCATTAGGAATACACCTCTATAATACTTTTCCCCGTGCAGGATACTCATTAGCAAAGAGTTGCTCAGTTGGTAAAACCTCTCACATTAACATTCAACAACAGTCACTGGGACAATTAGCTAAGTAGTTAAACCACATTAAACAGACACGAAGTAGCTTAACTATAGTCCTCCCGAAGTGTAGAATAAACCCTTCTAAAAAATAAATCCCCCCCCAAAAAAGACAACAGACAAATTATTCCGATGGGAAAATGGTTTTTAGATTTACACAGACACTGGTTTTTTGGGGAAAATGGTCACATGACTATGTCTCACACATGGACTATTTAAAAGTCACCTACGAACAAGCCACCCCAGCACATGGGGTGTATTCACTGGGAACCAAATGGAAGCAAAACGGGGAGGGACTAATGTAAACTTGTCCAATAAGAAACACTTGTTTTAGCTGCAAAAACGTTTGTTGCAAAGTGTTTTGCTACAGTTTGCCAAGTTCCTGTCTGCCCCTACCAATAACCTAGTATGGCATCATGTGATGCAATCAGTGAGTGTGTGGATGTTGACGCTGTCTGTCCCCTCGTGAGATGTTTGAGATGGAGCTAATATCAGACAACACAGAGCCTAATAGAGGAACAGCTATAGCAGCCTAAAACAATCACGCCTCTCCTCTCATGCCTCAGTACACACAATATCACACAGACACACACAGCTGACTGCTAGATCCATTTCATCTCAGCCCCTTCCATATCTTTCTAATGCCTGCCACCGTATTTAGAAGCAATAACAGCGCGTCACTGATGTGTCAAGCCTTCCTTTACTGTGGGACATTATGAGAATTTTGCTATTATTGGAGAGAAAAACGGGTTAATCACAAGACAATATGTCACTAATAATACTTCCAGATTTCAAAAGCTTGACACAGTGCATTTAGAAAGTATTTATACCCCTTGACTTATTCCACCTTTTGTTGTGTTACAGACTGAATCTAAAATGGATTAAATAAAAAAATGTCTCACCCATCTACACACAATACCCCATAATGACAAAGTGAAAACATGTTTTTAGAAATGTTTGCAAATGTATTGAAAATGAATGACAGAAATATTACATTTACATAATTATTCACACCCGAGTCAATACTTTGTAGAGCTATCTTTGGTGGCGACTACAGCTTTGAGTCATCTGGATTTTGGGATTTTCTTCCTCGCAGATTTTCAAGCTCTGTTAAGTTAGATGGGGAGCGGAGGTGAACAGCAATCTTCAAGTCTTTCCACATATTTTCAATGGGATCCAAGTCTGGGCTTTGGCTGGGTCACAAGTACTTTCACATTCTTGTTCTGAAGCCATTCCAGTGTTGCTTTGGCTGTGTGCTTGGGATCATTGTACTGTTGGAAGGTAAATCTTCGCCCCTGTCTAAGGTCGTTTCCACTCTGAAGTAGGTTCTCATCAAGGATTTTCCTGTATTTGGCTCCATTCAATGTTCCCTCTATCCTTACCAGTCTCCCAGTCCGTGCCCATAGCATGAGGCTGCCACCATCAGGCTTCAAGGTAGGGATGGTGTTAGACAGGTGATAAGCCATGCCTGGTTTTATCCAGACAGCGCTATACATTCAGACCAAAGACTTACATTTTTGTCTCATCAGTCCACAGAATCTGATGCCTTATGCTCTCAGAGTCTTTCACGTGCCTTTTTGCAAAACTCCAGCCGTGTTGTCATGTGTCTTTTTTTCAGGAGTGGCTTCCGTCTGGTCACTCTCCCATAAAGCCCAGATTGGTGAAGTGCTATAGAGAATTGTCTTTCTGGCATATTCTCCCATCTCAGCCAAAGAACTCTGTAGTTCTGTTAGAGTGGTTATTGAGTTCTTGGTCACCTCCCTGACCAAGGTCCTTCTTGCCCAGTTTCTCAGTTTGGTCGGACAGCCAGCTCTAGGCAGAGTCTGGGTAGTTCCATATTCTTTCAATTTCCCAATCACGGAGACCACTGTGTCCTTGGAAACGTTCAACACTCTAGAAATTGTTTTATACCCTTCCCCAGATATATGCCTCATCACAATTCTACAGTTTATCGGAGATCTAGACAGTTCCTTGGACTTAATGGTATAGTTTCTGCTCTGACATGCAATGTCAACTGTGGGAAGTTATATAGACAGGTGTGTTCCTTTCTAAATCATGGCCACAGGTGGACTCCAATCAAGTTGCAGCGACATCAAGGATGATCAAAGGAAATTGGAAGCACTGGAGTTCAATTTGGAGCGTCATAGCAAAGAGGTGTGAATACTTATGTAAATTTGATATTTCTGTATTTGTAACGCAACAAAATGTGGAGTCCCGGGGTATGAATACTTTCAGAAGGCACTGTATACCATGTTTAATATCTCAAATTGAGGAGACAAAAGTAAATTGCCTCCCCATCCAACCCCAGTGGCTACCTGTTATCAAAGTGTTCAATTAGTGATCCACATCCAAGAGGACTATCAATGGTCCAGCCCTGCCATTTCATGGTGATGCTCTCCTGCTACGGTAGGAAATATCACAGCACGTTGCCAGGCAACTGGGACTAGTTGGCAGGAGAAAGGGGTCGCAGGGGCTCTGTGATCTTTACTAGGTCTTCAGGGGGCACGGCCTGGCCCCTTCCAAGCCGCCCCCAGGGGGTTAGCCTCAGCCGGGCAGACCAGAGGAACAGCCAGCTGGGTGTTTTATCTCTGGAGTGTATTCTCTACACCTCCAGAGGGCAGGTTGGATTTGATGTATGGAGAGGCACTGGAGTCCGATCACTGGATCATTCAGACAGAGAGCTGAGTACAGTGTTTTGGGGTCGGAGGGAGATGAGATGGCTTAAATTCCTTTTTTTAGCTGATTCACTTCCATTTTGAGATGTGATCATAGTGCTTTCCCAAACTGCAGAGGATGAAGAAAAAAAACGGCACCCTGCCTACTAGTCAGCAATCTGCAGATCTGCCGAGCCAGCAAAGCACAACATCCTCTCCTCCTCCTCCTTCATCAAAGTGCAGCTAGCCTCCTCAAGGACAATACAACACATTCATTCAGTCATGGTGGCAACACTGGCAGGCCACTGCACTGCCCACACCTCAGGCAAGTTACAGTGATGTTTCACGACAAAATCAAACTATGTCAGAAGTTTTCTGACCTGGAACTTGGACTAATTTCGAGACAACCGGTTATGATGACAGCTTTTCTTCTCGTCTGTGTGGGCAACTAACAGACACACAGTGGAGGACAATAGTGGCGTGCTCCCTTGACTAGAGACTCAAACAGACAGATTAAATGTGTTTTCCTATTTTCTGGAGCAGCAGCAGAGAAAAGCAGACTGGAGCGACAGTCAGGCAACACATTACACTTAGCAGACTGGAGCGACAGTCAGGCAACACATTACACTTAGCAGAATGGAGCGACAGTCAGGCAACACATTACACTTAGCAGACTGGAGCGACAGTCAGGAGGGCCACTCGGGCTGGACCGGAGGACAGGAGGGCCACTCGGGCTGGACCGGAGGACAGGAGGGCCACTCGGGCTGGACCGGAGGACAGGAGGGCCACTCTGGCAGTTCCGGGCAGTCTGGCCACTCTGGCAGTTCCGGGCAGTCTGGCCACTCTGGCAGTTCCGGGCAGTCTGGCCACTCTGGCAGTTCCGGGCAGTCTGGCCACTCTGGCAGAACCGGGCAGTCTGGCCACTCTGGCAGAACCGGGCAGTCTGGACACTCTGGCAGAACCGGGCAGTCTGGACACTCTGGCAGCTTCTGACTAGCGGGCAGCTCTGGCGACTTACGACTGGCAGGCAGCTCTGGTGACTGTTGACTGGCGGGCAGCTCTGGTGACTGTTGACTGGCGGGCAGCTCTGGTGACTGTTGACTGGCGGGCAGCTCTGGTGACTGTTGACTGGCGGGCAGCTCTGGTGACTGTTGACTGGCGGGCAGCTCTGGTGACTGTTGACTGGTGGGCAGCTCTGGTGACTGTTGACTGGCGGGCAGCTCTGGTGACTGTTGACTGGCGGGCAGCTCTGGTGACTGTTGACTGGCGGGCAGCTCTGGTGACTGTTGACTGGCGAGGCTGGGCTGACACACTAGACTCCTGATGCGTGGGGCTGGTATTGGACGTGCCAGCCTGGAGACACGCACCTCCATGCTAGTGCGTCTAGCGGGAAACACCGGACCGAAAGGGCGCACTGGCGGTCTTGAGTGCAGGGTTGGCATCACCACTTCCGGCTCGATGCTCACCTTGCCCTGGCACCTGCGGGGCGCTGGTACTGGGCGAACTGGGCTGTGCGTCCGTATAGGCGAGATGGTGTGTACCTCAGCGTAACATGGCGCCCTCCACCTCATACGCACCTCCCTGTAGTCACGGGTAGCTGGCTTACGGCTCTTCCCTGGCCTGGCCAAGCTACCCGTGTGCCCCCCCAATTCTTGGGGGTGCCTCTCGGGTTTCCTACCCAACCGTGTTCCAGCATAACGTTCCCGTTGGTTCCTCTGTCCAGCTGCCTCCACTCTCCTGAGTGCCTCCACCTGTTCCCATGGGAGGCGGTCCATTCCGGCCAGGATCTCTTCCCAGGTGTAGGCTCCCTTGCCGTCCAGGACATCCTCCCATGTCCATTCCTCCCTTTTCCTTCTCCTGTGGCTTCCTCCTCTTCTGCTGCTTGGTCCTGGTTTGGTGGGTGGTTCTGTAACGGCTGTCTTCATAAATGGACCAAGGCGCAGCAGGTATGTGAATACTCATATTTAATTACAAATAAGGAGTAAAGCATCCACTTAACAATACAATAAAGGTGACAACAGCTACAGTTCTGCAGGCTATAAACGCAGTGCAAAAACAACCACCCACAACCCCAAAGAAAAACACACACACCTATATAGGACTTCCAAACAAAGGCAACTCAACACACCGGCCTTCAATTGGAAGTCCCAATCAACAATACAAACATTCCCCATACACAAAACTGCCACGTCCTGACCCCAAAACTAAAACAATAGCTCCATCTGCTGGTTAGGACGTGACAAATAAGCCGTGAGGTGGGGAGATCTCCAAACTAGCTTAATAATATCCTGCAATAAACTCAGGATAGGATTTTGAAAAATCTCTGTTTTGTATTTGTAACATTAAGGCAGTTATATAGTTTAAAATATTACATGACATTACATTTCATAACACTTTACCCAATACATTTAATGTATTCCTTCAGGCCACTACTCCACTATCACATATTTACAATACAACATCCATGTGTACATGTCTGTAGAGTGTGTGTCTCATGTGCATCTACCTGTGCCTGTGTGTGTCTCTTCACAGTCCTCGCTGTTCCATAAGATGTATTATTTTTATCTGATTCCACTGTTTGCATCAGTTACTTGATGTGGAATAGAGTTCCATGTAGCCATGACTCTATGTAGTACTGTGCGCCTCCCATAGTCTGTTCTGGACTTCGGGACTGTGAAGAGACCTCTGGTGGCATGTCTTGTGGGGTATGCATGGTTGTCTGAGCTGTATGCTAGTATTTTAAACAGACAGCTTGGTACATTCAGCTTGTCAGCACTTCTTACAAAAACAAGTAGTGATGAAGTCAATCTCTCCTCCACTTTGAGCCATGAGAGATTTACATGCATATTATTAATGTTAGCTCTCTGTGTATATTTAAGGGCCAGCCGTAATGCCCTGTTCTGCCCTGTTGTTGAAACAAAAACACTTGTGTCATTTACCAAGACAACTCCTCTGAGTACAAACAATCATAGTACCATGGTCTAAAACAAACCATGAGCCATTCCTGGCTATGACTGGCAAGGAGGGTACACAACAGACCATTATAGAGAGGCCTTATAGAGTATGATGCTCAGAGTGGGTGACCATGTGTGGCAGCGTGACACAGCGGTAGTGCTCCAGCATGGATGGCTTTCACGTTCAGCCACCATGTTTCTCGTTCTCTGCTTGTGCCACTGATTACAGTATAGAAGGCTACATGCAGACTGAGCAACTGTCTCCTTTTCATTGGTTTAATTCACACTTCACTGTGTTAATCAGCAAATGCCGCTCTTTCTCCCACGTCTCTCTTCTGCTCTGTGATCATTGGTGCATCTCTCACAGAGCTAATGGTCAGGAGGAATTCAGTCCCCTGCTGTACCATATGGGAAATGTTCCTCAGCCTTTTCCTGAGACTTCATCGCCTACCAGAGCACTAGATAAACTCATCTGGTGTTACCGTGGTGATGAGTGAAGTGCAGACCTATCTGGCACATTGAAATATTAATTATTGAAAGCCTGGTTAACACTATTGTGCCTAGACAGCTTGAGATGTAAAGGTTGTTACGAGCTAGAGTGGGTGAATCATCATCCCATGCTAGAATAAATCACCTCATTAACTCCATGCCAAGGACAATTTGAAGACAAAAACAACAGTGTCTGTTTAATCTGAGATACATGAATGACTGCTAGCTGCAAATCTACCTTCCATTCAGTATAAGCACAAAGAAATAGAAACTTGAGTTTTAGAGAAACTAAATATGAAAGTATATGAAACCGCTCCCAAAAGAGACAGGAGGAAGCAAGACACAAGAAATGAGCTTCCAGGCCTGGAAATCTGGGATCATTGATGCAAATGAAAGCAGACCTTTATAAATGAGAGAACACAACAAACGGCACCAGCACTGAGTTGTTTATTGATGCTGTTACACAAGATGATAAACACCTTTTTCTATCGCAGCTGGAAGGGGGGGAGACAAGGGGTTATGTGTTTGGAGAAAGTATCACTTTCACTGAATAATGATGCAAGCACAAAACACAGGACAGAGAGAGAGAGACTGTGAGAGATAGAGAGTGAGGGAAATAGGCCTGGAAATCTGGGAACATCGATGTAAATGAAAGCAGACCTCCTTTATATAAATGAGAGAACACAACAAACGGTCTGAGCGTTGAATTGTTTATTGATGCTGTTACATAAGAAGATAAACACCTTTTTCTATCGCAGCTGGTGAGCATAGCCTTGCTATTGAGAGAGGCCGCCGTAGGCAGACCTGGCTCTCAAGAGAATACAGACTGTGCACACTACCCACATAATGAGGTGGAAACCAAGCTGCACTTCCTAACCTCCTGCCAAATGTATGACCATATTAGAGACACATTTCCCTCAGATTACACAGACCCACAAGGAATTTGAAAACAAATCCAATTTTGATAAACTCCCATATCTATTAGGTGAAATACCACAGTGTGCCACCACAGCAGCAAGATGTGTGATCTGTTGCTACAAGAAAAGGGCAACCAGTGAAGAACAAACACCATTGTAAATACAACCCATATTTATTTTCCCTTTTGTACTTAAACTATTTGCACATAGTTACAACACTGTACATAGCTTAATATAACATGTGAAATGTTTCTATTCTTTTGAAACATATATGATTATCTGTTTTACATGCTTTGGTAACCATGCCAATAAAGCCCTTTGAATTGAACTGTGAGAGCGAGACAGACAGAGGAGAGAGAGAGAGAGAGAGACAGAGAAGAGAGAGAGAGATAGAGGAGAGCGAGACAGACAGAGGAGAGAGAGAGAGAGAGAGACAGAGAAGAGAGAGAGATAGAGGAGAGAGAGAAAGACAGAGGAGAGAGAAAGACAGAGGAGAGAGAAAGACAGAGGAGAGAGAAAGATGGAGGAGAGAGAAAAAGACAGACAGAGGAGAGAGAGAAAGACAGAGGAGAGAGAAAGAGGAGAGAGAGAAAGACAGAGGAGAGAGAAAGACAGAGAAGAAAGAGACAGAGGAGAGAGAGAAAGACAGAGGAGAGAGAAAGATAGAGGAGAGAGAGAAAGGCAGAGGAGAGAGAGAAAGACAGGAGAAAGAAAGATAGAGGAGAGAGAAAGATAGAGGAGAGAGAGAAAGACAGAGGAGAGAAAGATAGAGGAGAGAGAGAAAGACAGAGGAGAAAGACAGAGAAGAAAGAGACAGAGGAGAGAGAGAAAGACAGAGGAGAAAGAGAAAGACAGAGGAGAAAGAGACAGAGGAGAAAAAGAGAGAGACAGAGAGATGATAATGTTGTGTTGCCTCATTTGAAAGCTGATCTGAATGCTGAAAGGCCATGGAAGGTTCACCTCCACTAAGGGTTTCACAGTCCTTCACATGAACAATGGACCATTTAATTAACTCGCACCGTGTCCTGTCAGAATGAACATACTGTTACACAATCGAGATACTGATTGTAATCAGTGAGTGAACCTTGGGATGATAGAATGTTGATGTAATCAAGAAGATATTATCTTTATATGGCCTGGCTGGTCTAGAGATAATGTAGGTATAGGTTTAAATCCAGCCTACTGCCCTTTCACACAACCCCTCTTCATCTGTCACCACGGTCATCCTCTCTCTCTATCTGTCCCTACTGTCATCCTCTCTCTCTCTCTCTATCTGTCCCCACGGTCATCCTCCCTCTCCAACTGTTCCCACTGTCATACTCCCTCCATCTGTCCCCACGGTCATCCTCTCTCTCTATCTGTCCCCACTGTCATCCTCTCTCTCTCTCTATCTGTCCCCACAGTCATGCTCCCTCTCCCTCTGTCCCCACTGTTATACTCCCTCCATCTGTCCCCAGTGTCATCCACTCTCTCCCTCTCTCTGTGTCCCCACTGCATCCTCTCTCTCTATATTTGTCCCCACTGTCGTCCTCCCTCTATCTGTCCCCACTGTCATCCTCTCTCTCTATCTGTCTCCACTGTCATCCTCTCTCTCTATCTGTCTCCACTGTCATCCTCTCTCTCTTTCCCAACTGTCATCCTCCCTCTCTATCTGTCCCCACTGTCATCCTCTCTCTCTCTTTCTCCACTGTCATCCTCTATCTGTCATCCTCTCTCTCTCTGTCTCCAATGTCATCCTCTTTCTCTCTTTCCCCACTGTCATCCTCTCTCTCTCTATCTGTCCCCAGTGTCATCCACTCTCTCCCTCTCTCTGTGTCCCCACTGCATCCTCTCTCTCTCTATTTGTCCCCACTGTCGTCCTCCCTCTATCTGTCTCCACTGTCATCCTCTCTCTCTATCTGTCTCCACTGTCATCCTCTCTCTCTCTTTCCCCACTGTCATCCTCTCTCTCTCTGTCTCCACTGTCATCCTCTCTCTCTCTTTCCCCACTGTCATCCTCTCTCTCTATCTGCCTCCATTGTCATCCTCTCTCTATCTGCCTCCATTGTCATCCTCTCTCTATCTGTCTCCACTGTCATCCTCTCTCTCTTTCCCCACTGTCATCCTCTCTCTCTGTCTCCACTGTCATCCTCTCTCTCTCTTTCCCCACTGTCATCCTCTCTCTCTATCTGCCTCCATTGTCATCCTCTCTCTATCTGTCTCCACTGTCATCCTCTCTCTCTTTCCCCACTGTCATCCTCTCTCTCTCTCTGTCTCCACTGTCATCCTCTCTCTCTTTCCCCACTGTCATCCTCTCTCTCTCTGTCCCAACTGTCATCCTCTCTCTCTTTCCCCACTGTCATCCTCTCTCTCTCTTTCCCCACTTTGATCCTCTCTCTATATATTTCCCCACTATCTGTTCAATAAAAAAAAACTTTCAAAAATATATTTTAGAAAAAGAGATTATCCTTATCAAACCCCATTATCATAACATAAGATACCCTTTCAACTCTGAAGGTACACTACATCACCAACACTATGTGGACACCCCTTCAAATTAGTGGATTTGGCTATTTCAGCCAAACCTGTTGCTGACAGGTGTATAAAATCGAGCACACAGCCATCCAATCTCCATAGACGAACATTGGCAGTAGAATGGCCATACTGAAGAGCTCAATGACTATCAACGTGGCACCGTCATAGAGTACCACCTTTCCAACAAGTCAGTTCGTCAAATTTCTGTCCTGCTAGAGCTGCCCCGGTCAACTGTAAGTGCTGTTATTGTGAAGTGGAAACGTCTAGGAGCAACAACGGCTCAGCCGCGAAGTGGTAGGCCACACAAGCTCACAGAACGGGACCGCCGAGTGCTAAAGTGCATAGAGCGTAAAATTATCTGTCCTCAGTTGCAACACTCACAACCAAGTTCCAAACTGCCTCTGGAAACAACGTCAGCACAATAACTGTTTGTCGGGAGCTTCATGAAATGGGTTTCCATGGCCGAGCAGCCGCACACAAGCTTAAGATCACCGTGCGTAATGCCAAGCGAGCGTCGGCTGGAGTGGTGTAAAGCTTGCCGTCATTGGACTCTGGAGCAGTGGACGCTTCATCATCTGGGAGTCCGACGGACGAATCTGGTTTTGGAGGATGCCAGGAGAACGCTACCTGCCCCAATGCATAGTGGCAACTGTAAAGTTTGGTGGAGGATGAATAATGATCTGGGGCTGTTTTTCATGGTTCAGGCCCCTTAGTTCCAGTGAAGGGAAATGTTAATGCTACAGCATACAATGACATTCTAGATGATTCTGTGCTTCCAACTTTGTGGCAACAGTTTGGGGAAGGCCCTTTCCAGTTTCAGCATGACAATGCCCCCAGGCACAAAGCGAGATCCATACAGAATTGGTTTGCCAAGATCAGTGTGGAGAACTTGACTGGCCTGCACAGAGCCCTGACCTCAACCCTATCAAACACCTTTGGGATGAATTAGAACGTTGACTACGAGCCAGGCCTAAGCCTGTAATCTGTACATCTTCATCTATTACTGTAGTGCAGGTGAATAGGGTGCCATTTGGGACACAGCCAGGGAGTCCAGGAGAGGGGGAAGACAGACAGACAGACAGACAGACAGACAGACAGACAGACAGACAGACAGACAGACAGACAGACAGACAGACAGACAGACAGACAGACAGACAGACAGACAGACAGACAGACAGACAGACAGACAGACAGACAGACAGACAGACAGACAGACAGACAGACAGAGAGAAAGAGAGAAAGAGAGAAAGAGAGAAAGAGAGAAAGGGAGAAAGGGAGAAAGAGAGAGTGAGAAAGAAAGAAAGATGGCTGAAGTATGGAAGGGGACCAATAATGATTCACAATATGATTTGACCTTTCTGCGTACCCCTTGAATTTTAATTTCAATGACTCATTGCAAAGTTCAGGACAGTAGAGAGTGCAATTTACATACTATCCTGTATATATTTTATGATGTACCCTTCAGGGGAGGGACTCGAGGGAGTGAGTGGTAGACAAGAGAGTGTCCCTAAATCCCCAAGCAACTTTTCTCTCTTCTGAAGTTTCTAAGTCTCAAGGCTTATTCCAAGACGCTTTGTTGCGTATTGCTGCCTTTCCCAGGTCGGTGTAGGTACTACACATTTATCTCATTCCCCCACACATCCGTATAGACGCTCAGAAGATTAAAGCATCAAAACATTTCTCACAAAGCAGCTTTCCTCCATCCTCGCCTGTTCTTAAAGAAACACAGAGAGCATTTTTCTGTTTAGTTTCCAGTGGAACTGGTGCCAAAGTAATAACAAAGATTTTATCTTCCTTAAAACCTGTTGCCAGTCACTGAGTGTGGAGCCGTGGAGAGAAAGAGCACCCTATCTAGTCTCATGTGTCATCAAAGGAACAGCCTGTCCACAATCTTTGTCTTTGTCAGGTTCGAGCTTCACAGTGATAAACACATGCGAGGTTAGCTAGCGCATAGCTCTACCTGTTTGGAGGCCAATCCATCGCGCAGCCCAATGCTAACATGACACACCCCATCAATCCAAAGTAAGGGAGGACGAGTCGGGGCGATGCAGAAATCGCCCAGGCGACGCTGAAGACTGACAGCGCATACGTTAAAGAGAAGTAAACATTTTGCCGTCCATAATCAGAACACTGTACAGCTCTCTGCATCCAATTTCAGACTGGCCTGGCTAGTCACTGTCAGACAGGTAAATTGGGGACATGGAGTGACATTTAAAGGTGATAGGTACGGCCCTTTCTTTTGCATCTTACGGTGTGAAACAAGGACATGTCTTGCTGTCAGGACAGCTCAATGCCTCAGCGGCCTGTTAGAGCTCAATGCCTCAGCGGCCTGTTACAGCTCAATGCCTCAGCGGCCTGTTACAGCTCAATGCCTCAGCGGCCTGTTACAGCTCAATGCCTCAGCGGCCTGTTACAGCTCAATGCCTCAGCGGCCTGTTACAGCTCAACGCCTCAGCTGCCTGTTACAGCTCAATGCCTCAGCGGCCAGTTACAGCTCAACGCCTCAGCGGCCAGTTACAGCTCAATGCCTCAGCGGTTACAGCTCAACGCCTCAGCGGCCAGTTACAGCTCAATGCCTCAGCGGCCAGTTACAGCTCAATGCCTCAGCGGCCTGTTACAGCTCAATGCCTCAGCGGCCTGTTACAGCTCAATGCCTCAGCGGCCTGTTACAGCTCAATGCCTCAGCGGCCTGTTACAGCTCAATGCCTCAGCGGCCAGTTACAGCTCAACGCCTCAGCGGCCAGTTACAGCTCAATGCCTCAGCGGTTACAGCTCAACGCCTCAGCGGCCAGTTACAGCTCAATGCCTCAGCGGCCAGTTACAGCTCAATGCCTCAGCGGCCTGTTACAGCTCAATGCCTCAGCGGCCTGTTACAGCTCAATGCCTCAGCGGCCTGTTACAGCTCAATGCCTCAGCATCATGTGGCG
Organism: Salmo salar; assembly: GCF_965601325.2. Classification (NCBI taxonomy): domain Eukaryota; kingdom Metazoa; phylum Chordata; class Actinopteri; order Salmoniformes; family Salmonidae; genus Salmo; species Salmo salar. The sequence continues at coordinate 33,845,495 of NC_138317.1, forward strand.
AAGCCTTCGTTACTCAATCCCCTTCTAGCTTCCCCCTTAGCTAATATTACAGCTTCTCTCCCTCCCTATACAGAATCCCCAAACATTTAGATCCCAATAATGAACAGAATGAATCCCTCTCCTAACACACCTGGTGAGGAGGGAGAGTGAAAGTCATTTCTCCTTAAATCTAGAAGCTCTGCTTCAGTACTTGGTGAGGCAAACTTAAACTATGCACTGTTCTCCTTGTAGATTTGAGGATAGTTTAAGACTTGAGGATAGTTTAAGACTTGAGGATAGTTTAAGAATATTGAACTAGAAGCAGAACTAGTTTTCTGCCACGGAAGGGACTGATATTGTGATCTTCCCAACCTCAGAAACACCTTTAACAAATCCAGGCTCTAAAGCACAGAGTCAAGAAGATGCCCTCGTCCTTCAACCTGTCTTGATTAAGCCTCCAACCCACATTTCTGGTGCTTCTCCCCATAGGAGTCCCAGATCTCATACAAACCACAGCTGCTCCGCCATCTAGTGGTCAAGGTAGAAACAACAACACAGGGGGGAGTGACAGTGTTCGATTCCCCCACTCAGCTGTGTCAGCAAGGTAATAAAAGGCTCTGGAAGAGAAGACAACTCACTCTGTGGAATTGTGATGCATGGCCCTGCTGATTACAGGCGCTTTACATAACCATGCAAATGTGATTTGGGTGTCTGGACCCAACCAAAGCTCTGGGCAGAGAGAGAAAGCGAGCAAGAGAGCGAAAGAGAGAGCGCGAGAGAGCATTTGGCCAAATAAGGCCACCACCACTCAGCAGCTGCTTTTCAAAAGAGCCCATCCCTCGTCCACTTAAATACGGTTATTTATCTCATAAAAAAGGTATATGATTGAGAACGCCTCTCTACGGACTGAGAAAATGAATGTGTCTCGTTCTCTCCATCCCTCTCTCCCTCAGAGACGAGGGACATTTTCTGCTTGGTTAGAGTACAATATGAGCTCTCGGGGAGTCGTGTGTCTGAGTGTTTATCAAGTCAACGGAGTAGCAGGGATTTCTACTGGTGTGACCTAAATCCTTTATTCAGCTCTTTAATAAACAACACAATATATGGTAATTCCCTTAGTGGGCATCTAGCCAAGCTTATAAAATCTTCTCCAAGTCTGTCCAAGGCTGTACTCCACCACAGATTGACGCTATGTTTGTTTACTGCACCAGACCGATGGCTTACTAAAGATACAGTATTACATCGGCACCTAGATATTACATAATAGAGGCTGATGTTTTTCCTTGGTCACCTGAACTTCAAACAAGGAAATCCTTTCTTTGCGGTAATGGGACCTGACCAGGAAAAACTCTGGCCCCAATCATAGCCTGATACCAGGACCCAAAGTTTTACCAGGCCAGGTAGTCACATGGTGATAAAAAAAACTGGCCCTGCACATAACATAACACTTAAACACTAGGTAAGGTCTTGGTTGGCCGTGCTAAGAAGACAGAAATCCTAGGTAAGGTCTTGGTTGGCCGTGCTAAGCCGACAAATCCTAGGTAAGGTCTTGGTTGGCCGTGCTAAGAAGACAGAAATCCTAGGTAAGGTCTTGGTTGGCCATGTTAAGAAGACACAAATCCTAGGTAAGGTCTTGGTTGGCCGTGCTAAGAAGACAAATCCTAGGTAAGGTCTTGGTTGGCCTTACTACAGTAAGATGATAGAAGGTAGCTAGCTAGCATCCTTACCGTGCAGAGGTCCCTGTACTGCATCTTCTGGAACTTGGTGTCGGCGTTGCCTACGCAGAGCTCCACGTATCCCAGAACCGCCTGGAACATAGTGTTATGGATGGCCTGGGTGAAGTGCATGTGGACCTGGTCCATGGCCGTCTATGGAGAGAGGAGACACAAGGTTATTATGGGGGACGGATAGTGTCATGACATAGCAGTGTTGTGGATGGCCTGGGTGAAGTGCATGTGGACCTGGTCCATGGCCGTCTATGGAGAGAGGAGACACAAGGTTATTATGGGGGACGGATAGTGTCATGACATAGCAGTGTTGTGGATGGCCTGGGTGAAGTGCATGTGGACCTGGTCCATGGCCGTCTATGGAGAGAGGCACAGGGAAACAGATCATTTTTGGGGACGGATAGTGTTGTGACATGGCATGAACACCAGCACAGTCAAAGGGTTCCATCTGAGATGTAGCCCAAACTACAGATTCATTAAATGTTTGCTCCTCTGCACTTTATCAAAAAACTAAACCAACCCCAGAGACAAATCTGGCCCTTATTTTCCTTGAAATACTCTGCTAAATAAAGAGCTTTATTTTTCCTCTGTGATTCGTTTCTCACCCAGTGTCTGATCATTAATCAACGTCAACACAATAGCACAGAGAGCAATGTTATGCATCTGAAGATTGGCCAATCAGCAGGTTAACGGCGTCTTTACCGCTGAACTGGAGGCAGTACTAAGTGATTAAGAACTGCATGGGTTGTTCCCCAAATCACCCCCTATTCATTACATAGCACACTCCTCTTGACCAGAGCCCTATACTCAAAGGGCTCAAAAGAAGTGCACTATATAGTGAATAGTGTGCATTTGGGAAGCAACCATGGAAACACAACCGTTCGCTAACAAGTACTTCTGAATGTACCAGGTACCCGACAGATGAGTCCATTAGACAAATGGAATAATACAAGTAAAGAAATGCAAACAAAAATACTCGCAAAGACAAGGTGTAAACAGTATTGCTGAGCGGTGTCCCAAATGGCACTCTATTCCCTATATAGTGCACTACTTTTGACGAGAGCACATATGCACTATATAGGGAATAGGGTGTCATTTGGGACGCGTACCTAGACTCATTAAGCTAATGGCGGCACACAAGGCTGAGCCACACGGAGAGGAGCAGGGAGCTGCTTGTTCACCCGAAGGAAAATTAATTTATATCAAACTGAACACGGCCTTGCTATGATGAGACCCTTTCAGCTTTGAAGCCCTAAAGTCACCATTGTTCTGTGTGCATAGATAAGGGAGCGCGACACAAAATACAAAAGTGTGTGTGGTGTGTGTGTCTGGGCATGCATGCGTACGTGCAATCACCCACACAAAGAGTGAAAGGGCCTTGAGCCAGGCCAACAATAGGTCCTTGAGTTTCAGAGCCGGCACTATTCTCACTACTCAGTATCACCGCCCTGCCTTTGAAGAAGGTGTTTATCATTATGGAGAGTACAACCATTGTGATTGTGGATAGCCTACTCTAAAAAGCTGATGATCTGCAGATGACGCAGTCTCTGAAGCTAAGGGCCACTCTCGCCTCATGGCTAAGGGCTGTCAATCATACTGAGACACTAATCATCACGTAAGCACGTTTTTGTTTTCCACATGAGTAGCTCCGTAAATGGGAAAAATACACATGGCATGGGAATTGGTAGACAGTCTCTTTATGGCTTCTCTAACTAACCTCTTTCATTCATCACCATCATTATACAGTGTATTGTTTTGATGAGTTTGTAAATAGACATTTGATTGGCCAACAGGAATTCTTTCCCAGAGTTGCTATCTCTCTCCCAGGAAGGCAGGCCGATCCAGAGCGCTGCGGGTGGTCTTCACTTCATCCTTCACACAGTTACTGAGTCTGACTGACACACACACAGAAAAGAATCCCGCAGCAACAAGTCATGTGTTACGTCCTGACCATAGTAAGAGGTTATTTTCTATGGTAGAGTAGGTCAGGGCGTGACAGGCGGTGTTTTGTGTTTTTCTATGTTTTGTATTTCTATGTTTAAGTTCTAGGTTTTCTATTTCTATGTTGTTGTTTTTTGGGTTGATCTCCAATTGGAGGCAGCTGGTCCTCATTGTCTCTAATTGGAGATCATATTTAAATAGGGGTTTTTCCATCCTGGGTTTTGTGGGTTATTATATTCTGAGTAGTGTTTGTTTCTCTCTGCGTCACGGTTTGTTGTTTTGTCAATTCAGTTATTTATGTCTTGCAAAGTTTCACAGATTTAATAAAAATGTGGAACTACAACCACACCGCACTTTGGTTTGCTCCTTTCGACAGCCGTGACAACATGTCAAATTATTATGTGGATTATATTACATTTTTGTAGGGGTTGATACATTTTTTGTTATGGCAAATCAAAATGACAAACGTTAGAATACTTAAAACCTTGAATACACTACAAGATTGCATTTCCTGCTGCGCATTTAGTCCAGACACTGACAGTCCCCTGAACAAAGCATTTAGTCCAGACACTGACAGTCCCCTGAACAAAGCATCTAGTCCAGACACTGACAATCCCCTGAACAAAGCATTTAGTCCAGACACTGACAGTCCCCTGAACAAAGCATTTAGTCCAGACACTGACAGTCCCCTGAACAAAGCATTTAGTCCAGACACTGACAGTCCCCTGAACAAAGCATTTAGTCCAGACACTGACAGTCCCCTGAATAATGCATTTAGTCCAGACACTGACAGTCCCCTGAACAAAGCATTTAGTCCAGACACTGACAGTCCCCTGAACAAAGCATTTAGTCCAGACACTGACAGTCCCCTGAACAAAGCATTTAGTCCAGACACTGACAGTCCCCTGAACAAAGCATTTAGTCCAGACACTGACAGCACCTGAATAATGCATTTAGTCCAGACACTGACAGTCCCCTGAACAAAGCATTTAGTCCAGACACTGACAGTCCCCTGAACAAAGCATTTAGTCCAGACACTGACAGTCCCCTGAACAAAGCATTTAGTCCAGACACTGACAGTCCCCTGAATAATGCATTTAGTCCAGACACTGACAGTCCCCTGAATAATGCATTTAGTCCAGACACTGACAATCCCCTGAACAAAGCATTTAGTCCAGACACTGACAGGTCCTGAATAATGCATTTAGTCCAGACACTGACAGTCCCCTGAATAATGCATTTAGTCCTGACACTGACAGTCCCCTGAATAAAGCATTTAAAAAATATATACCATCTCGAAGACAGTTGGGTGGGGTGGGGAGCTTTACTAGTGATAATGGAAAAGCTTTACTAGGGATTACAGATCTGTGATTCCGTGTTGGTAGTGGGGGGGGGAGACAGTGTAAAAACTACAAGACACTTCCCTCAACATGGGGAAAATAATATTAACCCAGGTATGACTCATCACTCCTGATCCACACACACACACAGAGAGAGAGACAGAGAGAGACACAGACAGAGAGACAGAGACAGAGAGAGACAGACAGAGAGACAGAGAGAGAGAGAAAGGAGAGAGTGGGAGAGAGGAGAGAGGGATAGAGGAGAGAGGGAGAGAGGAGAGAGGGAGAGAGGGATAGAGGAGAGAGGGAGAGAGGAGAGAGAAACAGGGAGTACAATACAGAGGAAAGGGGCGTGACTCAGAAATTAATCACCGCACATCAACAGAGAGAGAAGTTAGGGAGACAGGCAGTGGTGTAAAGTACTTAAGTAAAAATACTTTAAAGTACTACTTAAGTAGTTTGTGGGGCTATCTGCACTTTACTATTGATATTTTTGACTACTTTTAATTCACTACATTCATAAAGAAAATAATGTACTTTTTACTCCATACATTTTCACTGACACCCAAAAGTAGTCATTACATTTTGCATGCTTAGCAGGACAGGAAAATGGTTCAATTCACACACTTATCAAGAGAACATCCCTGGTCATCCCTACTGCCTCTGATCTGGTGGACTCACTAAACACAAATTCTTTGTTTGTAAACTATGTCTGAGTTTTGGAGTGTGCCCCTGGTTATCCGTAACTTTAAAAAACAAGAAAATTGTTCCTACTGGTTTGCTTAATATAAGGAATTTGAAATTATTTATACTTTTACTTTGATACTTAAGTATATTTTCGCAATTACATTTACTTTTGATAGTTAAGTATATTTAAAACCAAATACTTTTAGAATTTTACTCAAGTAGTATTTTACTGGGTGACTTTCACTTTTACTTGAGTCATATTCAGTTAAGGTATCTTTACTTTTACTGAAGTATAACAATTGGGTACTTTTCCACCACTGGATGGGTAGAGGGAGAGAGAGAGCGAGAGAGAGAAAGAGAGAGAGACGTAGTGGAAAAAAAGGGGAGTCGGGGAGGGAGAACAATATAGACGGAAGAGGGGGAGAGAAAGTGGGGAATGGAAGACAAAATGATGAGGACAGAAGCCGTCAGAGCAGAGCAGATATCTGTTGACAGAGGATGGATCTCTCACCTGGCTCTTTCCCAGGACGGTGTACGCCAGCTGAACTCTGGTGTAGTGGGAGACGTCAAAGTGCTTGCAGGTTTTGGACAGGGCCACATCCAGCTGCTCCTGTTGGGTGGGTAGAGGAGGAGGGGAAGGGAGGGATGGAGGAGAGAGGGATTAGAAGTGTTAAGACCAGGGATTTGGACATGAATCAACTCCTAGGGCCAAGACAATTAGCAACAGCTGCCATAGCGGAGGGCTGAGGCCGTCCCAAATTGTATACTATTCCCTATATAGTATACTACTTTTGACCAGGACCCATATAGCTCTGGTCAAAAGTAGTGCATTATGTAAGGAATTGGCTGGCATTTGGGACGCAGGCTACATGTCAGTCACAGAGAGCCAGGGAGAACCAGGGGGAAGAGAGATACGCACTCAGCCTCCCCCAAGGTCAAAGGAGCCCCACCATTGATGTTAAACAGAGCTGCTGGCTGAGATAAATACAGGGAAACAGGTCGGGTAGAAGGATGAAGAAGACTACATTTTATTTACGGCAGAACATTTTGTTAATGTACTTCTATCTAACAATGGAAAGCAGAGAAAGTATATTATAAAGGAATATCACACTACGGAAGTTTCATTTGAGAAAGCAAAATACTGTACATTCTACTCATTTTATAAATTACAGTACAGTATGTTCAATGTACGTTGAGATATGAAAATACTGTAGTGTTTTAACTTTTTTCCGAATACCAAATACTTTCTAATTATGAACATAAACTCAGCAAAAAAAGAAACGTCCACTCACTGTCAACTGCATTTATTTTCAGCAAACTTAACATATGTAAATATTTGTATGAACATAACAAGATTCAACAACTGAGACATGAACTGAACAAGTTCCACAGACATGTGACTAACAGAAATGTAATAATGTGTCCCTGAACAAAGGGGGGGTCAAAATCAAAAGTAACAGTCAGTATCTGGTGTGGCCACCAGCTGCATTATGTACTGCAGTGCATCTCCTCCTCATGGACTGTACCAGATTTGCCAGTTCCTGCTGTGAGATGTTACCCCACTCTTCCACCAAGGCACCTGCAAGTTCACTGACATTTCTGTGGGGAATGGCCCTAGCCCTCACCCTCTGATTCAACAGGTCCCAGACGTACTCAATGGAATTGAGATCCGGGCTCTTCGCTGGCCATGGCAGAACACTGACATTCCTGTCTTGCAGGAAATCACGCACAGAACTAACAGTATGGCTGGTGGGATTGTCACGCTGGAGGGTCATGTCAGGATGAGCCTGCACGAAGGGTACCACATGAGGGAGGAGGATGTCTTCCCTGTAACGCACAGCCTTGAGATTACCTGCAATGACAACAAGCTCAATCCGATGATGCTGTGACACACCGCCCCAGACCATGACGGACCCTCTACCTTCAAATAAATCCCGCTCCAGAGTACAGGCCTCGGTGTAACGTTCATGCCTTCGACGATAAACGCGAATTTGACCATCACCCCTGGTGAGACAAAACCGCGATTCGTCAGTGAAGAGCACTTCTTGCCAGTCCTGTCTGGTCCAGCGACGGTGGGTTTGTGCCCATAGGCGATGTTGTTGCCGATGATGTCTGGTGAGGACCTACCTTACAACAGGCCTACGAGCCCTCAGTCCAGCCTCTCTCAGCCTATTGCGGACAGTCTGAGCACTGATGGAGGGATTGTGCGTTCCTGGTGTAACTCGGGCAGTTGTTGCCATCCTGTACCTGTCCCGCAGGTGTGATGTTCGGATGTACCGATCCAGTACAGGTGTTGTTACACGTGGTCTGCCACTGTGAGGACAATCAGCTGTCCGTCCTGTCTCGCTGTAGCGCTGTCTGAGGCGTCTCACAGTACGGACATTGCAATTTATTGCCCTGGCCACATCTGCAGTCCTCATTCCTCCTTGCAGCATGCCTAAGACACGACCCTGGGCATCTTTCTTTTGGTGTTTTTCAGAGTCAGTAGAAAGACCTTACTTGCCTAAGCTGTTAGTGTCTTAACAACCGTTCCACAGGTGCATGTTCATTAATTGTTTATGGTTCATTGAACAAGCATGGGAAACAGTGTTTAAACCCTTTACAATGAAGATCTGTGAAGTTATTTGGATTTTTACAAATTATCTTTGAAAGACAGGGTCCTGAAAAAGGGACGTTTCTTTTTTTGCTGAGTTTATATGTACATGAACAGATCTATATTACAGTAACTATGACAGACTGAAAAGATGGTGGTGCTATTGTTAAAATATGATTGGTGAATTTAAACAAATTTGCTTTATTCAGATGGCTGGCTACATTGCATTTCCATAGAGGCCCGGGTTGAGAGAGGAGTCTTATGTATGGTAGAGAAAGCAGGATTAGAGAGCATGATGAGAAAAATGTTTTGAGGATTCACGGAGCTAAAGCTACCAGGGGGAGCTCCACGCAAGACTTCCAAATTACATCTATACAGCAGATCAATGTCGAGACCAAGACACCGCTCACTGCAGGGACGGTGTCGCTCTCGCTCTGTGTGGGTGTGTAGTGTGTGTGTGTGTGTGTGTGTGTGTGTGTGTGTGTGTGTGTGTGTGTGTGTGTGTGTGTGTGTGTGTGTGTGTGTGTGTGTGTGTGTGTGTGTGTGTGTGTGTGTGTGTGACCATGAGTGACCATGAGCTCTCAGAGGAGTGCATTTACTCACACAGTCAAGCTATGTGTCGGCGTGTGTGTGCGTCATACATTCACATGGACCCCAGGTAATGAACCTCCCTAAGCGTGGATGTTGGAAAATTGCATTGAATACCATTCTCCAGACATAATTATTAAAATATGGCTTTAATTAAATGGATAATATTAACTATGTTTACCACTCTAGCAGTAATGGCTTTTTGAATATGTCAATATGTAGCAGGGAGAACTGAAAAATAACAACTCAAAATTTCAAGACAAAACACCTTTTCCCTCTTTTTAGATGTAGGCTTTAAGAAAAATGACATGGAATATTTCATATGTTTAGTATCAAACAACCTTTGAGATGTGTGAGAAATCGCAGTGTACTCAATCAATAGAAATAGTAAGAAAAGCTCCTATGTGTAAAGAGTCGTGATGGAATAGGTAACACACCCAGCAATAAGCACATGTATGCCTCCTCACAGGAGACCAGGGTTCAATCCTTGTGGCCTCTTCTCATCGCTCCGTCTCTCCCACCTTTTCATTACGGTCTCAATAAAGCATCAAAATACTGAAGGTAGGGTGGATTTCCACTATTTTTTAAATGAAAAATAAGAACAAAGAGAAAAGAAAAGCTCCTACATACCTCTATCTGCTCAAGAGTGTCTTGTAGCTTGGAATTCCAGGGAGAGGACATTGTTAGGTCAGTTCCCTGCTGATCACCTAAACACGAGTCAAGGCTTCACTTGGACTCTATCAGTGACCTAGAACTCTCATGTACCACTCATTCCTATATCCTGACCCACAATGTGTGGCATATGGCATGTGGACACCATGCTCTGTCACACATACTGTAGCAGTGCTGAGCGATTAGTGCTTTTTGAGGTCGGTTTTGTTTCGGTTCGATTATTTTTTTTAAGTAATCACGGTTGTCGATTTCAGTTTCAAAGTCGTTTTTTTTTACATTTAAATGCATTATGAAATAATGACATTACAATGATTTTCGAGCTTTTTAATGTACCTTCTAAAGCCAAAAATAGTGAACATTCCATTGCCGAAACATTGAAAATATTCCATTGTCTCTATCAGGTCTACATTGGGTAGACATCAAATGAAAAATAGGAAATTAATATGAAATAATAAAATATTTCAGTTGTGTATATTACTTTGTTTTTATCTGATTACTTTATTTTTCATTCATTAAAGTCATCATCCTATCTCTGCCCAGGCAGTAGCAGCCAGTCAGCCAGACCATCTAACGTTATCTATGTGCTCCCCATACTTTAGTCATACTATTATACCAAATATTCAATCCGCATCCTGTCCATAATGTCGATGCATACTGTCCATCACATATATACTAAACAAAAATATAAACACAACAAGGAACAATTTAAGTTACAGTTCATATTTGGAAATCAGTTATTTGAAATACATTTAGTAGGCCCTAATCTATGGATTTCACATGACTGGGAATACAGATATACATCTGTTGGTCACACATACCAAACATTTTTAAAGAATGGGCCTCACAATGGGCTTCAGGATGTCGTCATGGCATTTCTGTGCATTCAAATTACCATCGATAAAATGCAATTGTGTTCGTTGTCCATAGCTTATGCCTGTCTATACCATCACCCCACCGCCACCATGGGGCACTCTGTCCACAACATTGACATCAGCAAACCGCTCGCGACCACACGACTCCATACACGTGGTCTGTGACTGTGAGGCCGGTTGGACGTACTGCCAAAATCAAGTTGGAGGTGGCTTATGGTAGAGAAATGAACATTCAGTTGCCTGGCAAACGCTCTGGTGGACATACCTGCAGTCAGCATGCCAATTGCACGCTCCCTCAAAACTTGAGACATCTATGGCATTGTGTTGTGTGACAAAACTACACATTTTAGTGGCCTTTTATTGTCCCTAGCACAAGGTGCACCTGTGTAATGATCATGTCACACCTGTTAGGTGGATAGATTATCTTGGCAAACGAGAAATGCTCAGTAACAGGGATGTAAACAAAATTGTGCACAAAATTTGAGAGAAATCATCTTTTTGAGCTGGGATCTTTAATTTCAGCTCATGAAACATGGGAGCGACACTTTACATGTTGCGTTTATATTTTTGTTCAGTTTATATATTTATACTTCGGACTCCGATATTGCTCATCCTAATATTTCTATATTTCTTAATTACATTTTTTTACTTTTAGATTTATGTGTATTATTCAATATTACTGCACTGCTGGAGCTAGGAACACAAGCATTTCACTACACCCGCAATAACATCTGCTAAATATGTGTATGCGACCAATAACATTTTATTTGATTTGATTTATTTAGCTAACCTGCCTAGCTAAAGTACACTGCATAGCGGTCTGACAAAATCATTTTACTAGTTCTTCAAAATCATTTTACTAGTTCTTTAAAGTAGATAAGGCTAACTGATCACAAACTGTCTGTATCCCTCTCTCTCGTCATTGTGTTGTGTACATTCCTCTTTCAGGCGTAAAAGTGTATCCGTCCAGAGATCTGTATATAATGACGAGATGGCTCATGTCTCCGCCCTAACAATGAGAGTCGTTGTCCAAAAGGCAGGAAGACAGGCGACAAGCTTAGGTCCAAAATAAGCCATAGAAATGAACTGGACTTATTTCGTACAGATTTTGGAGAGAGTGAAACCTCTCACTTCGCCGTCTCTTCTCTGATCCTATGTCCGAGTGGGAAAAAAACAGGCGCAATGGTCATTGTAGCTAATTACCACATTTCTGCGACAAACTAGGTTGAATATTTGCTTAATATTTGCTACAACTCCCTTGCACCCAGTGTCTAACATAGTTCTTAATTTCTCTCGTGAATTATTTGATTTCTCTCTAGAGAAATTGGGCTCACAAAAAAACCTAACTAAATAGAATTCAAGTAATTGAACTGACGTCGGTCAATTAGTTGTTTAATAACCAAAGAAATGAAGAATTTCAGTTAATAGCTCAGCACTAACACATGGAGACAGGAAAGGAGCCATTGTCCAGTTTGTTTGGAGTAACACAGCCTTCTCACAAATGATATTTCCTAACCCATTACCATGTCCTTCTCTGGTGAATGGCAACACCTTGAACACCTGCGTGTGGTGTAGTCTAAGTGCTTGAATTGCTTCGCGAACCTGCCATTTCTGACAAAGAACATTGCGTCAATACTTGATCTAGTCTTTATTGGTTGTTTCCTTCTTGCAGTTGTTGTTGTTCTTTCAATAGCTGTCTTAACTAAAAGTAACATTGGATAAAACTGAAAGCATCTGCTAAATAAGAAGTATTATTGCTGGTCCTGAACTGTGCCAACACATTAACGAGATGCTATGTTATTCCTTTACTGAGGTCTCTTTCAGGTCAACTCTAAAACAGAACACTTAGGATGAGTCTCAAGAGGACACAGCGCCCTTAGGGAGTGTTTGTGTTGTTTGTGGCTGACCCTTAACAAATCGCTGCTAAAGCACTTCAGCCATGGTAGTGGCAGAGACAGGGCAGGCAGAGACTTCAGCCATGGTAGTGGCAGAGACAGGGCAGGCAGAGACTTCAGCCATGGTAGTGGCAGAGACAGGGCAGGCAGAGACTTCAGCCATGGTAGTGGCAGAGACAGGGCAGGCAGAGACTTCAGCCATGGTAGTGGCAGAGACGAGAGCCATGGTAGTGGCAGAGACAGGGCAGGCAGAGACTTCAGCCATGGTAGTGGCAGAGACTTCAGCCATGGTAGTGGCAGAGACAGGGCAGGCAGAGACTTCAGCCATGGTAGTGGCAGAGACAGGGCAGGCAGAGACTTAAGCCATGGTAGTGGCAGAGACAGGGCAGGCAGAGACTTCAGCCATGGTAGTGGCAGAGACTAGAGCCATGGTAGTGGCAGAGACAGGGCAGGCAGAGACTTCAGCCATGGTAGAGGCAGAGACATGGCAGGCAGAGACATGGCAGGCAGAGACTACAGCCATGGAAGTGGCAGACAGGGCAGGCAGAGACTACAGCCATGGTAGTGGCAGACAGGGCAGGCAGAGACTTCAGCCATGGTAGTGGCAGAGACAGGGCAGGCAGAGACTTCAGCCATGGTTGTGGCAGAGACTAGAGCCATGGTAGTGGCAGAGACAGGGCAGGCAGAGACTTCAGCCATGGTAGTGGCAGAGACTAGAGCCATGGTAGTGGCAGAGACTAGAGCCATGGTAGTGGCAGAGACAGGGCAGGCACAGACTTCAGCCATGGTAGTGGCAGAGACTTCAGCAATGGTAGTGGCAGAGACATTTTACATTTTAGTATTTTAGCAGACGCTCTTATCCAGAGCGACTTACAGTAGTGAATGCATACATTTCATACAATTTCATTTCATGCATTTATTTTTATTTTATTTTATTTTTATTTTTTTTGTACTGGCCTCCCGTGGGAATCGAACCCACAACCCTGGCGTTGCACACACCATGCTGGCGTTGCAAACACCATGCTCTACCAACTGAGCCACAGGGACCATGGCAGGCAGAGACTTCAGCCATGGTAGTGGCAGAGACTAGAGCCATGGTAGTGGCATGTAATTAGTTTAGGTTAAAGAGGCAACATAATACAGACACCACTGAGTCTTAAGTTAAAGGCTGTCTTCTCTTGTCTGCGGTTTTAACCAAATCAGCATCCATGATTAGACCCACCTACTGCATAATTAACCATATTCGCTGACCTCTCTCAGAACCAACACTTTTAGAGTTCAAAAGTGTCATGGCAAAAGTGTGGTAGTTCAGACAGCTATACTATGGGTAACATCCGTGGAAGACTATTTAGGGTATGAACTAAAGCTCTGGAATAGAGTGTCTGTTGAATCTGACAAAAATGGAGATGTCTATGTGAGAATATACACGGAGTATGCCAAACATTAGGAACACCTTCCTGATATTAAATTGCACCCCCTTGCCCTCAGAACAGCCTCTATTTGTCAGGGCATGGACTTTATATGGTGTCGAAAGCATTCCACAGGGGAGCTTGCACATGTTGACGCCAATGCTTCTCACAGTTGTGCCAAGTTGACTGGATGTCCTTTGGGAGGTGGACCATTCTTGACACACACGGGAAACTGTTGCGTGTGACAAACCCAGCAGCATTGCAGTTCTTCACACAAACCGGTGCGCCTGGCACCTACTACTATACCCCGTTCAAAGGCACTTAAATCTTTGGTTTTGCACATTCCCCCTCAATGGCACATGTACACAATCCATGTCTTAATTGTCTCAAGGCTTAAAAACCCTTCTTTAACCTGTCTCCTCCCCTTCATCTACACTGATTGAAGTGGATTTAACAAGTGACATCAATAAGGGATCATAGCTTTCACCTGGATTCACCTGGTTGGTCTATGTCATGGAAAGAGCAGTAGACTCAGTGTATGTCACGGCTGCAGATGTCAGAACACATAACACGAGACAGTTGTGTTCTATTACATGACAAGGCCATTGTGATGTGTGTGAGGAACAGCTTGGACACGTCACGTCAGGGCTTTAGGCTGTCTGTGAGACAGCTGACTAGCAGGCTGCCTGACTAGAAAGCCTCATGTTGGAGTCACAGCACAGCACTGAGTTAAAGTAGGAGAGGTCAGGGGACAGGGCCGGGGAAGGACAGGAGAGAGAGGGGTGACAGTGGCAGGGGTGAGGGGGGTGACGCTGCAAATTGCCAGTTCATCAATATCCATCACCCCAATGCCTCGACCTCAACTCTGGAAAATTAAACATTTAATTGGTGGGTACCAGGTATGGTTAAGAGAGGGGTGGAAGGAGAATCTGCAGTGAGCCTGTCATGGTGTTTTGAGGTGGCAGGCACCCAAACCCGGAGACGTTTGCCCTCAACTAGATAGAGCACCCCAGTGGGGGGAGAGGAGGAGGGCAGCCCCACTGAGCTCTGGAGCTCTCGAGCATCCCTGTCATCTCTATTGATCCCTGCTGCACTCCAGATCTCCAGGCCCTAACCTGTGTGTCAGCAAAATTGGTGGGATCGAGCCGGTAGGTTTGTAGTTCATAGGCTACACCACAAATGGCACTCTGTTCCATTTATAGTGCACTACTTTTGACCAGGGCAAATAGAGACTCCAAGAGTATGTGGACACCCATTCAAATTAGTGTATTCGGCTATTTCAGCCAAACCTGTTGATGACAGGTATATACAAATCGAGCACACAGCCATGCAATCTCCATAAACAAACATTGGAAGTAGAATGGCCCGTACTGAATAGCTCAGTTACTTTCAAAGTGGCACCGTCATAGGATGCCACCTTTCCAACAAGTCAGTTTGTCAAATCTCTGCCCTGGATTAAACGAAGGGGAACAAAATGGCGCCGTAGAGAGAACACGGTGTTTCAGCGAGCTCACGCGGTATTCGTAAATTTATATTCTTACATTAATCTCCTAGCTTGAAAAAGTGGTAGAATTGGCTAAATAAGTTACCCTACAATGAGTCTTGGCGACTATTTCTCAAAAATCTCCGACAACATGCCCAACAGAGCTACTAAGAAGTCGACCAAAACCGCCATCCATGTAGATGTGCAGGAGGAGCTAGCTAACGTTAGCGAATCTAACAACATTACAGATCCAGGCACAATGGACCTGGTGATTCAAAGGATGACGGATAACATTACTAAAGTGATCGATGTTAAGATAAGAACGGTCCTGGAAGCAATAGCAGGCCATTCAGCTGAACTACAGAGGGTTGTCAAACGTGTTGATGAGGCGGAAGGAAGAATTGCTACTGTGGAAACTTCAACTACATCCATGGACACTAAGATAAAAGCACTTGAGAAACAGGTGCGCGAAATGGCGGAGCACATTGATGACTTGGATAATCGAGGACGCAGATGCAATATACGTGTTGTGGGACTCCCGGAAAATTCTGAAGGGACACGTTCAGTAAAATTTTTTGAGGAATGGATCCCTGACTACCTACAAATGGACACTAAGGCTGGTCGGGTGAAGCTAGACAGAGCACATCGCTCTCAAGCACCGATACCCGGTCCTAATCAGCGCCCACGACCAGTGGTTATAAAGTTCCACAACTTTACCGACAAGCAGCGCGTCATGGATGCGGCTAGAAACATCGGTTCTGACGGTAGTCAACGTAAAGGTCCAAAGGTCTCATTCTTCAATGATTATTCCACAGCGGTTGTATGAAGGCGCAAGGCGTTTGACGAGGTGAAGGCCCGACTCAAGAGAATGAAGATCGACTACGCACTGCTGTACCCGGCCACATTGAAGATTATGGTCAACGGATAGCCTAAAAAACTCTACACATCTGAAGAGGCTGCTGCGTTTATTGACTCTCTCGGGTAAATAACCTTAAGCTGCACCTCAGCAGCATTGGATAACGTCTTATTTTATTTTTAATCTGATCATGAAACAGTGGTGTAAGTTCTCATGTGCTCCTGTTCAGTAATATTCGTATCGTTATTATTTTTCTTGCTAAAGTAACTCAGACTGAGATATGTGTGAACCTATATTGGTGCCCAGGCTTGGTTTTAGGTGGAAGAGCCTCAATCTTCTTCTATTGATTTTAATTTCCACATATATAAAGGATGAGGCTATTGAGTGGCAATGCGGACTTAAGAGTCTACATTGGAAAGTTGAAATCCCCTGCATGTTAGCTAGTGGGAAAACCCCCTTTTGGATCTTTTCATGTTTAATTTTTGGGTTTAGTATAGTTCGAGTTCAGGGTTCATATCGTTTGTTTACGCTCAGTGACATAGAGGAGAGTTCAACACATGGAAAAAGGTACCACCCCATTTTTACAGTAGGATTCAGTCTGGATATTGAATGGTCAAAGCGCAATGGCAGGTAACAGACTACGTGTATGTACATGGAACATTAGAGGGAGCCATAACCCCATTAAAAGGAAGAAGGTACTGTCCTTTTTGAAAAAAGAAAATATTGATATTGCCCTGTTACAAGAAACTCATTTGAATGATAAGGAGCATCTGAAATTACAACAATGGGGGTTTGGTCAAGTGTTTTTCTCATCATTTACATCCAGAAGTAGAGGTGTAGCAATTCTTGTGAAAAAGAACCTACCACTTAAGGTCTTGAAGTGTGTGAAAGATAAATTGGGTCGCTTTGTTATAATTAATGGTACTTTACAAGGGCAGAGCATTTCCATAATGAATATTTACTTCCCCCCTGCCCACCCTCCTGACTTCCTCACTAAGGTATTTCTAGACTTTTCAGAATTAAACTCAGACACTGCAGTGGTTGGAGGAGATTTTAATTGTTTGTTGAACCCCCTTATTGATAAGCTTCCCAGTGGTATAGCCTCACTCTCTCCTCAAGCTAAGTCACTTACAGCTATTTGTGATGATCTGGGGTATGCTGATGTTTGGAGAGCTTTTCATCCCTCCAACAGAGAGTTCACTTTTTTCTCTGCACCTCATGGTTGTCAGACTAGAATAGATTACTTTTTTATGCCCAGGACGTCACTGCAGTCGGTTTTATCCGCTAGGATAGGAAGCATAGTCATATCTGATCATGCGGAGGTGATCCTGGACATAAAACTCAACGGGGCATTCAATCAGTCAAGACACTGGAGGTTGAATACAACCATTCTTAAAGACCATACATTCACATCATATTTTATTACAGAGTTTAAAGCATTTTTCTCTATTAACTCTCAATCAACAGATAACCCCTCACTCCTTTGGGAAACCTGTAAGGCGTACGCCAGGGGTCTGATTATGTCATACGCAGCCACTAAGAGGCGGAAAAAGCGTGAAAAGCAAAAAACACTAGAGGGTGAATTAGGAACTAAAGTGAAGGACTACATTGAAACTCCCACTCCTGCCCTATTAAAGGAAATATCAGTCATTAGATCAACGTTGGACTCCCTCCTAACACAGGACGCTGAAAAGAAAATGAGATTTGTCAAGCAAAAGCAAAAAAAAGCAACAAAAAAAACTTTCAAAAAAAAAAACTTTCCATGGCGATAAGCCAGGAAAGTACTTGGCGTACCTAGCTAAAAAGAGAGCTGACTCACAGTCAATTGCGGCTATTACTGATTCTGATGGCAATCATTTATATGAAAATAAATTGATAAATGACTCATTTAAGAAATTTTATGCAAATCTTTATGCCTCAGAACTGCCAAATGCCGCACCCAAGTTAATGGAGAACTTCTTTTCTAAGATTGAGCTCCCTACTATCTCCGAAGAACAGAGGTCTCTCCTTAATGCTCCTATTACTAAGGATGAGATAATGTCCGCAATTAAGAATCTGCAAAATGGTAAGGCCCCAGGACCGGATGGGTTTTGTAGTGAGTTCTATAAAGAGTTCCATGGCCTGATCCTTGAGCCATTGCGTGATATGTTTAACCACTCATTTTCAAATGACCAGCTCCCCCAAACGCTGCGAGAAGCCAACATATCACTTATTCTCAAAAAGGGAAAATGTCCGGAGTCTTGTTCCTCGTACAGACCAATTTCCCTTCTGAATGTGGATAGAAAATTGCTTTCTAAAATTCTAGCCACAAGATTAGAGGACTCACTGCCACTAATTGTGAAAGGAGACCAAACTGGCTTCATTAAGGGACGTAGGTCATGTAACAATGTCAGACGGCTTCTTAATGTAATTGAAGTCTACCAACGAAGTGCTATGGATGGTCTTGTGCTCTCCCTAGATGCTGAGAAAGCATTTGATCGTGTGGAGTGGTCTTACCTATTCTTTGCTCTAAATAAATTTGGTCTGGGGGACAACTTTATAAAATGGGTGAAAGTTTTATATGATGATCCTTAGGCTGCTGTCCTTACTAATGGACTACGGTCAAATAGCTTCCCTATACACAGAGGTACCAGACAGGGCTGTCCTTTGTCTCCCCTCCTATTTGCACTTGTTATGGAACCACTGGCCGAGGCCATCAGGGTAACGCCTGCTATACAGGGGCTGCTCATTGGTGATGTTCACCATAAAATAAGCTTATTAATATTATTGAGTTATTCAGCGAATTCTCAGGCTACAAGATTAACCTAACTAAATCAGAGGCTATGCCACTTGGTAACCTTCACTCTGTACCTAATACTTCTCCCCCCTTCCCTTTTAAATGGTCTCCCTCAGGTTTTACGTATCTGGGTATATTTGTAACTCCTAAATTCCAACAAATGTACAAAGCCAATTTTGTTCCCTTGTTCGACACAATAAGACAGGATCTGGAGCGCTGGAACTCTCTTCCGATTTCATGGTTGGGTAGAATATCCCTCTTGAAAATGAACATTTTACCTAGGCTACTCTACCCAATCCAAATGATCCCAGTATTACTCTCCAATAAGGTAATAAAGGATGTAAATGGATGGCTAAGTTCCTTTATATGGAGTAAACGCAAGCCAAGACTTAAGATGGCAATATTGCAGCTGCCAAGTTCTATGGGTGGCTTGGATCTGCCCAATATCAGGTTCTATCAGTGGTGTGCCCACCTATGTTATATCTCAGACTGGATCACAAACGATGACTCCTCTATTTGGTTAGACATTGAGACTTCTCTTTCAAAATACCCTTTACAGGATCTTTTGTTTTTCACAAGTTTCAAGTCTGTAAAAGATCATTGTAACAACCCCATTACACTTAACACACTCAAAGTATGGAGGTCAGTTCAACGTTTCCTGGGAAGGTCCAAACTAACCTCTGCTCTTACCCCAATTCTTAACAACCCAGATTTTGCCCCAGGATTGCTGGATGCTGGCTTTAACGTTTGGCTTAATAAGGGCATACGCAGACTAAATGACTTATTTGCGGATAAGATTTTATTGTCATTTGAGCAGATGGTCGAGAAATATCAACTCCCAAAGCAGGACTTTTTCCGTTTCCTACAAGTAAGACATTATATTCTGAAGAGCACCACCTTAATTGGCAACCCTGATATGTCTGTCATTGAAAGAATGCTTTTTTTCCCACAAAGGAAAATGTCTGTAAGTCTGTTTTATGATGCTTTAAGGTCCTTTTCCGCTGTCGATACACAGAGGGTGAAACAAGTGTGGGAAAAATAACTGTCTGTTACTACTGACGAAGAGATGTGGGAGGACATTTGGAAATATGCAAAAACAATATCTATATGTAATCGTACTAGAGCAATTACCTAGAACCTGAAGTGTCAGCTATTATGCTGCAAGGATTCTCTTAGAACGGTGATCTATGTATTTCAGAATTACACTGTACGGTCCATGTGGGGAACTCAACTTCTTGGTTTAAACTGACCTTTTTTTTATTTTTTATTATTTCTTTATTTTTGTTATTTTTTGTAATTAAAAAAAAAAATGTAT
The DNA here is from genome assembly GCF_965601325.2 of Salmo salar. Taxonomy (NCBI): domain Eukaryota; kingdom Metazoa; phylum Chordata; class Actinopteri; order Salmoniformes; family Salmonidae; genus Salmo; species Salmo salar. The sequence continues at coordinate 33,865,628 of NC_138317.1, forward strand.
CTCTGTTTATGTTTGTTTAAAATGTATGTATTGAGAGACGCAATGAGGGGGATGGGGTGAGAGAAGCGCTGAGCGGGGAGAGGGAAATGGTGTGTGTGTGTGTACGTGCATGCATACATACGGATATGTGTAAGTGAGTGCTGTTTTTTTGCCTTGTCTTTGTTGTTGTATCTCTTAATATGGGTGAAAATTGTGAAACTCCAATAAAAAATACTGTTACAAAAAAATAATCTCTGCCCTGATAGGGCTGTCCCGGTCAACTGTAAGTGCTGTTATTGTCAAGTGCAAACGTCTAGGAGCAACAAATCATCACTACTGAGTTCCAACCTGCCTCTGGAAGCAATGCCAGCACAAGACCTGTTCGTCGGGAGCTTCACGAAATGGGTTTCCATGGCCGAGCAGCCGCACACAAGCCTAAGATCACCATGCGCAATGCCAAGCGTCGTCTGGAGTGGTGTAAAGCTCGCCGCAATTGGACTCTGGAGCAGTGGAAACATGTTCTCTGGAGTGATGAATCATGCTTCACCATCTGACAGTCTGATGGACGAATCTGGGTTTGGCGGATGCCAGGAGAATGCAACCTGCCCGAATGCATATTGCCAACAGTAAAGTTTGGTGGAGGAATAATAATGGTCTGGGGCTGTTTTTCATGGTTCTGGCTAGCCCCCTTAGTTCCAGTGAAGGGAAATCTTAATGCCACACCATACAATGACATACTAGACGATTCTGTGCTTCCAACTTTCTGGCAGCAGTTTGGGGAAGGCCCTTTTCTGTTTCAGCATGACAATGCCCCCATGCACAAAGCGAGGTCCATACAGAAATGGTTTGTCGAGATTGGTGTGGAAGAACTTAACTGTCTTGCACAGAGCCCTGACCTCAACCCCATCGAACACCTTTGGGATGAATTGGAACGATGACTGCGGTCCAGGCCTAATCGCCCAACATCAGTGCCCGACCACACAAATGCTTTTGTGACTGAATGACACAAGTCTCCGCAACAGCTAGTGGAAAGCCTTCCCAGAAGACTGGAGGCTGTTATAACAGCAAAGGGGAGACCAACTCCATATTAATGCCAATGATTTCGGAATGAGATATTCGACGAGCAGGTGTCCACATGCTTTTGGTATATCCTGCATTCCCAAATAACATTACAACACCGCTCTTCAAAAAGCACCCTGGTCAAAAGAAGTGCACTATACAGGGAATAAGGTGCCATTTGGCACTCACCCATAGTCTTTAGAAGAATTGAATGTCCAGGCAGCCTCACACCGGCTTTCCGTTCCGTGGTCTTCAGCAGTTCAGTGGATGACGGGGAAATGCCAGCTCTGACATGCATGGCTGTACTCAATAGACAAAAGGGACGCTACTCCCTCTCTCCAAGCCACTGCAACGTGGTAGAGCACTGCTCCCTCTCTCCAAGCCACGGAAACGTGGTAGAGCACTGCTCCCTCTCTCCAAGCCACGGAAACGTGGTAGAGCACTATGACCAAATAAATCAAAGCAAGAGGGATAATTGGCTCTCACACACTTTTCTCAGCTTATTCTCCTGCTTGTGGACACTGACACCAACGCAAGTACGCATGCACTCACTCAAGCAAGCACACACACAAACACACACACACACACCATCCTCTTTCAACGTGTTCTCAGTCCGCCATCATCAAATGAAATAGATTCGGTTACATCGTCATTCCCTGTCTTTAAAAAAGGAAGGTAGTATGAGGAACTCTGTTAGACACCATGTTGTATGACCTAACCATAGCATCTTAGAATTACATGCAGTGACAGCAGTTACACCGCCATTCTCTCAGGAAAGATGTCTGACCTTCGCTCTGCCTCTTTCTGCTGTCCTTCACCTATGTGAGAATGTTGTTCATTGACTACAGCTCAGCGTTCAACACCATAGAGCCCTCCAAGCTGATCACTAAGCTAAGGAACCTGGGACTGAACACCTCCCTCCGCAACTGGATCCTGGACTTCCTGACGGGCCGCCCCCAGGTGGTGAGGGTAGGCAACAACACAACCGCCAAACTGACCCATCCAGGAGGAAGGCCGTAAAATTGTCCCAGACTCCAGCCACCCAAGTCATAGATGGTTCTCTCTGCTACTGCATGGCCAGCGGTACCGATGCACCAAGTCTGGAACCAACAGGACCCTGAACAGCTTCTACCCCCAAGCCATAAGACTGCTAAATAGTTAGTTAAATAGTTAATACAGATAGTCCGGTTAGCTATTTGGTTGACACTTTTTGCACTAACTCTTTTGACTCATTACATACGCTGCCGCTACTGTCTTTTACCTATCATATTGCCTTGTCACTTTATTCCGATCTACAGCTGAAGTCGGAAGTTTACATACACTTAGGTTGGAGTCATTAAAACTCGTTTTTGAACCACTCCACAAATTTATTGTTAACAAACTATAGTTTTGGCAAGTCAGTTAGGACATCTACTTTATGCATGACACAAGTCATTTTTCCAACAATTGTTTACAGACATATTATTTCACTTATAATTCAAGTGTACCACAATTCCAGTGGGTCAGAAGTTTACATACACTAAGCTGACTGTACCTTTAAACAGCTTGGAAAATTCCAGAAAATTATGTAATGCCTTTAGAAGCTTCTGATAAGCTAATTGACAGCATTTGAGTCAATTAGAGGTCTACCTGTGGATGTATTTCAAGGCCTACCTTCAAACGCAGTGCCTCTTTGCTTGACATCATGGGAAAATCAAAAGAAATCAGCCAACACCTCAGAAAAAGAATTGTAGACCTCCACATATCTGGTTCAACTGCACATGGGGACAAAGATTGTACTTTTGGGAGAAATGTCCTCTGGTCTGATGAAACAAAAATAGAACTGTTTGGCCATAATAACCTTTGTTATGTTTGGAGGAAAAAGGGGGAGGCTTGCAAGCCGAAGAACACCATCCCAACTGTGAAGCACGTGGGTAGCAGCATCATGTTGTGGGGGTGCTTTGCTGCAGGAGGGACTGGTGCACTTCACAAAATAGATGGCATCATGAGGCAGGACAATTATGTGGATATATTGAAGCAACATCTCAAGACATCAGTCAGGAAGTTAAAGCTTGGTCGCAAATGGGTCTTCCAAATAGACAATGACCCAAAGCATACTTCCAAAGTTTTGGCAAAATGGCTTAAGGACAACAAAGTCAAGGTATTGGAGTGGCCATCACAAAGCCCTGACCTCAATCCTATAGAACATTTGTGGGCAGAACTGTGTATTTATTATTACGTGTTTTACTTTTACATTTTTCTCTATGCATTGTAGGGAAAGGCCAGTAAGTATTTCACTGTTAGTCTTCAGCTGTTGTTTACAAAGTATGTGACAAACACAAGTTGATTGGATTTGATCAGTTGTGGCTAAAGCCTGCTCCCACATCCAGATGCTTCTCCCAAACATATCCCTCCACTCAGAGGGGAGAGGGGGGAACGAGGGAAGGGAAAGGAGGGAGGAAATAGTTCTTTACTATTCCAGTCTGAGCTTGCACACCAGTCAAGATGACTGTTTGAACTAAAGGGGCTCTGCATTTTAAATCCCTCCTGAACACACACCTCTACAATGGAGGAACATTAACAAGAGCCAGAGAGAAAAGAAGAGGGGGTACAGAGCATAATAAACAGACTGGGGAAGGTGGCTTCCATGAGGAGAGAGTGAATTCCTCACACAGGCAGAGGAGTAGATATCTGGCTGAACAGATAGGGCTAGCTGAAGGCTGATAAGCTGAGAGACATGCCATGCAAGGCAATAACTAGAGGAGGGAAGGAAGGGAGCTCTGTAAATTGATGGCTGGCATTAAGGCAAGCATCAGCACAGATAGAGAGGGAGAGAGGGGGGGAGGGGAGATCGAGAGAAAGAGTGAGAGACAGTGAGAGAGAGACAGTGAGAGTGAGAGTGAGAGAGAGAGAGAGAATGACAGAAAGAGGGGAATTAAAGAGAGAGAAACAAACAAACAGTAAAAATGTGTTCTGGCCACAAGACATATACAGCAAGGCACTCAGCAACCCTCCAACACTTCTCCCCTAACCCCTCTCCTCACGGGGGAAAGCCTACTGAAATAATGACAGGCCATTAAATAAGTCAGTGGCTTATTGATCCAGGCCAGTACCAGAGGTTGCATCCGATACCGTGCAACAGTTTTGTGTTCGAGACCCCCTAAAGCGAGACTGATTCAAGACCAAGACCGGAGAAAATTGAGTCCGAGTCAAGACCAAGATCGGAAGGGGGGAGAGAGACCGAGTCAAGACCGGGAGGGGGACAAGGGGTCCAAGACCGAGACCGAGTCAAGACCAGAAAAATGCGAGTCCAATTCAAGACCATGACTGTAATTTAGTCAAATCACCACCATTATAAGAGTTCTAAATGTCCAGTATGTCTGGGTTCATATTTCAGAACAACATGTGGATTCTTTAGACTTTCAGAATAGTGAATAAATGCATGCTGGGGGGAAAATAGGCACTCTCAAATTATTACTAACCCAAACACAGTGGAGAACAATGGGCCTTCTACGCCTTCAGAAAAGGACTAAGGATTTATAAAATAATTATAATGATAATTATATTATTATTTTCAATTACGTTTCTGATTTAATCTCTTCTGTTTTTGTTGGAAAGGAAAGGGTTAACACTGAAGATTTTTCTTTGCTGGTCTCTAAGGAGATAAATATAGCTAGCTAAGTCAGTCATTGGCTTGGCAATCATAACCTAGATAAAGGCATCTGCCATTCAACTGTATTAGGGCAAAATTTGGAATGTGAAATCAACCAAACACACTGACTTAATGAGTGGGAACATTTTTACAAACATGTATGGAAATTTCTGCCTTCCTGAAGGCCAACAGGTCACGGCGCAGTAGCGAGCAGTATTTCTCCCATTGTCTAGCTAGCTAGCTTTTGTTGTCGGCTAGTTTGCAGCGGCTGCAGCAGGTGTTATCAAAGAGGATGTTGTTGCTAATTTGTCAAAAATAACTTTCAACAAGAAGTTACATTTCAAATTATCATCATCTGGTGAGTGGAACTGTGTTATTTATTGCAGCACACTTGCTGTTGTTAGCCATCTCTTTGAAAATAACTTATATTGTTGCATTTAAAGTGGAATTGACAGCATTTAAAATCTGTTCGTATACACGCCCAGGAAGATTTTTTTATTTATTTTTATATTCTGAAAAGCAACCCCTTAGATATGGTCATTTTCACCTTTTCATAAATTCTTAGTATACGTAATTCCCAAGCATTCTAAGAATTTATGAAAATTCTATCGCAATATAGAAGCCGTAGCAGAGCTGGTTAGGCTGTTTACATGTTATCTAGAGCGTTCTTGACAAACAACTTTTTTTGCCCATGTTTTCTGACACTGGTCATATTGAGCAAGTGTTGCGCGTTCATCAATTCATCAGATGTGCTGCGCTGTGTCACACTCAGACGAGAGTTCTCTGAAATTGGAGTAGAGAGCCAGAGTGAATTTGCGTGAACGCAAGAGCTATGCTAACTGTATAACAGTCGTTCAAGTTCTTACTAGCTTACCAAGTGACACCTGCATCTCTAACTGTGTATATCCACCAAAACATTATATGAGGGGAAAAAGTCAGTCACTCACCCACTCCTCCAATGGCATGACATGATATGACGTCCACCTAGCTGCTAAGTTAGGCTCTGTGTTAAGCTTGCTACATAAATAGGTATGCTAGCCTCTTAGCCACGTTATGACTGACTTGTGATCATTGCCTTTGCTAGTTTGATTGTGTTGACATTCCCTGCCTTAGTTACTGTACATTCGTCCGTTTTTGTCCAGAATATTGAGTCATTGAAACTGATACAGTGCATCCCGAATGGAGGGAGTAAACAATGTACCAGGCCACCAGTGATTTACAACCTGATAGCAATATTCATAGGACTACCAAGAAATGTATTAGCGAATTATATTAATCATACATTGAACTGTATCCATCTATTGTGCCAACAACGTCTTAGTGTACGTCATGGAACGCTAAGTCAAATAGAATCCATTTTTAAAACTTCTTATAAATTTGCATTTGTAGCATAAACTGGGAATTTTATATTTTTGATGACATTATGAGTGTCTGTTTGTTTCTGCAAAGTAGTAAAAACGTTGTCAGCTCCACTTTAAACTTTAAGTCACCGGTTACTTTATGAAATATTTTTTGCAATGGGAAGTAATAGTTGTACATTTCGATAGGGAAATGCTTAATGGTTGTGTTGTTGTATTCTGATGATTGGGATCTACTGGCTTATTATTTCAGAGTCTATGGACTGCTTATCCTTTAACATCATGCCGTGTGTGACTGCTGTCTTTCCATCAGCCCTACGCAGTTGTATGGTGATGCCTGGAGAAGTGGGTATTCTTTAATATTGCCAAAACGTTCCCAAAACGGCACGCCCAGCGAAGGAAAGGCACCTTGTGTGAAAAACCCTATGTTTTCCTATGGTTTTTTATTAGCTTTCCTATCGATTTTTCATATTTTCACTCTCAAAATCACACCTTTTTTTGTAGAAAAAATATTTGATGGTCTAAGTCCACAACAATGCTTAAACCACATCAATCTGTTTGGGTTGGCCTGACAGGGCCTGGCAGGGCATGGCTCCCCAGTGGGTGGGCCTCTGTCCACCCAGGCCCATCCATGTCTTCGCCCCTGATGCAAACAGCTCACGATGACAATTGTGCATCACAAATAGCCTACTAACCAACACTTGACTAAACATTTACCAATACCCACTGTTGCCTTAGTTAGCATTTATTGGTAGATATAAGTTGAAACATCTTTCCTACCCTGCCGGTTACTGATGTCATTCTTTGGTGAGCTGCTCATTGCCAAAACCAGTTGAGAGCTGCAGACTCTTGCTGCCTGCAGATGATATTTCACTGAAACTAGGCTGTGTGCAGCGTGCATGTCAATATACACTGCTCAAAAAAATAAAGGGAACACTTAAACAACACAATGTAACTCCAAGTCAATCACACTTCTGTGAAATCAAACTGTCCACTTAGGAAGCAACACTGATTGACAATAAATTTCACATGCTGTTGTGCAAATGGAATAGAAAACAGGTGGAAATTATAGGCAATTAGCAAGACACCCCCAATAAAGGAGTGGTTCTGCAGGTGGGGACCACAGACCACTTCTCAGTTCCTATGCTTCCTGGCTGATGTTTTGGTCACTTTTGAATGCTGGCAGTGCTTTCACTCTAGTGGTAGCATGAGACAGAGTCTACAACCCACACAAGTGGCTCAGGTAGTGCAGCTCATCCAGGATGGCACATCAATGCGAACTGTGGCAAGAAGGTTTGCTGTGTCTGTCAGCGTAGTGTCCAGAGCATGGAGGCGCTACCAGGAGACAGGCCAGTACATCAGGAGACGTGGAGGAGGCCGTAGGAGGGCAACAACCCAGCAGCAGGACCGCTACCTCCGCCTTTGTGCAAGGAGGGGCAGGAGAAGCACTGCCAGAGCCCTGCAAAATGACCTCCAGCAGGCCACAAATGTGCATGTGTCTGCTCAAACGGTCAGAAACAGACTCCATGAGGGTGGTATGAGGGCCCGACGTCCACAGGTGGGGGTTGTGCTTACAGCCCAACACCGTGCAGGACGTTTGGCATTTGCCAGAGAACACCAAGATTGGCAAATTCGCCACTGGCGCCCTGTGCTCTTCACAGATGAAAGCAGGTTCACACTGAGCACGTGACAGACGTGACAGAGTCTGGAGACGCTGTGGAGAACGTTCTGCTGCCTGCAACATCCTCCAGCAGGACCGGTTTGGCGGTGGGTCAGTCATGGTGTGGGGTGGCATTTCTTTGGGGGGCCGCACACCCCTCCATGTGCTCGCCAGAGGTAGCCTGACTGCCATTAGGTACCGAGATGAGATCCTCAGACCCCTTGTGAGATCATATGCTGGTGCGGTTGGCCCTGGGTTCCTCCTAATGCAAGACAATGCTAGACCTCATGTGGCTGGAGTGTGTCAGCAGTTCCTGCAAGAGGAAGGCATTGATGCTATGGATTGGCCCGCCCGTTCCCCAGACCTGAATCCAATTGAGCACATCTGGGACATCATGTCTCGCTCCATCCACCAATGCCACGTTGCACCACAGACTGTCCAGGAGTTGGCGGATGCTTTAGTCCAGGTCTGGGAGGAGATCCCTCAGGAGACCATCCGCCACCTCATCAGGAGCATGCCCAGGCGTTGTAGGGAGGTCATACAGGCACGTGGAGGCCACACACACTACTGAGCCTCATTTTGACTTGTTTTAAGGACATTACATCAAAGTTGGATCAGCCTGTAGTGTGGTTTTCCACTTTAATTTTGAGTGTGACTCCAAATCCAGACCTCCATGGGTTGATAAATTGGATTTCCATTGATTATTTTTGTGTGATTTTGTTGTCAGCACATTCAACTATGTAAAGAAAAAAGTATTTAATAAGATTATTTCTTTCATTCAGATCTAGGATGTGTTGTTTAAGTGTTCCCTTTATTTTTTTGAGCAGTATATTTAACAGTTTTGTGTAAGCTACTTTGCAGATGATTTACATGGCAATATGGCTTATACCTGCATATACCCTCCACTATACCACTGGCAATTTTTGTTTTACAAAAAGTGCACTTTCCTACATGAGTGCACTGGTATTATGGTTTCTGTCCTTTCAGAATCACTAACCTGTCACACTGAAGGCCTATTGGTTAACCACTGTACTAACCTGTCACACTGAAGGCCTATTGATTAACCACTGTACTAACCTGTCACACTGAAGGCCTATTGGTTAACCACTGTACTAACCTGTCACACTGAAGGCCTATTGGTTAACCACTGTACTAACCTGTCACACTGAAGGCCTATTGGTTAACCACTGTACTAACCTGTCACACTGAAGGCCTATTGGTTAACCACTGTACTAACCTGTCACACTGAAGGCCTATTGGTTAACCACTGTACTAACCTGTCACACTGAAGGCCTATTGATTAACCACTGTACTAACCTGTCACACTGAAGGCCTATTGATTAACCACTGTACTAACCTGTCACACTGAAGGCCTATTGGTTAACCACTGTACTAACCTGTCACACTGAAGGCCTATTGGTTAACCACTATACTAACTAGAGGTCGACCGATTATGATTTTCACCGCTGATACCGATTATTGGAGGACCAAAAAACCCGATACCGATTAATCGGCAGATTTTTATATATATATATATATACTGCTCAAAAAAATTAAGGGAACACTTAAACAACACATCCTAGATCTGAATGAAAGAAATAATCTTATTAAATACTTTTTTCTTTACATAGTTGAATGTGCTGACAACAAAATCACACAAAAATAATCAATGGAAATCCAATTTATCAACCCATGGAGGTCTGGATTTGGAATCACACTCAAAATTAAAGTGGAAAACCACACTACAGGCTGATCCAACTTTGATGTAATGTCCTTAAAACAAGTCAAAATGAGGCTCAGTAGTGTGTGTGGCCTCCACGTGCCTGTATGACCTCCCTACAACGCCTGGGCATGCTCCTGATGAGGTGGCGGATGGTCTCCTGAGGGATCTCCTCCCAGACCTGGACTAAAGCATCCGCCAACTCCTGGACAGTCTGTGGTGCAACGTGGCGTTGGTGGATGGAGCGAGACATGATGTCCCAGATGTGCTCAATTGGATTCAGGTCTGGGGAACGGGTGGGCCAGTCCATAGCATCAATGCCTTCCTCTTGCAGGAACTGCTGACACACTCCAGCCACATGAGGTCTAGCATTGTCTTGCATTAGGAGGAACCCAGGGCCAACCGCACCAGCATATGGTCTCACAAGGGGTCTGAGGATCTCATCTCGGTACCTAATGGCAGTCAGGCTACCTCTGCGAGCACATGGAGGGGTGTGCGGCCCCCCAAAGAAATGCCAACCCACACCATGACTGACCCACCGCCAAACCGGTCATGCTGGAGGATGTTGCAGGCAGCAGAACGTTCTCCACAGCGTCTCCAGACTCTGTCACATGTGCTCAGTGTGAACCTGCTTTCATCTGTGAAGAGCACAGGGCGCCAGTGGCGAATTTGCCAATCTTGGTGTTCTCTGGCAAATGCCAAACGTCCTGCACGGTGTTGGGCTGTAAGCACAACCTCCACCTGTGGACGTCGGGCCCTCATACCACCCTCATGGAGTCTGTTTCTGACCGTTTGAGCAGACACATGCACATTTGTGGCCTGCTGGAGGTCATTTTGCAGGGCTCTGGCAGTGATTCTCCTGCTGCTCCTTGCACAAAGGCGGAGGTAGCGGTCCTGCTGCTGGGTTGTTGCCCTCCTATGGCCTCCTCCACGTCTCCAGATGTACTGGCCTGTCTCCTGGTAGCGCCTCCATGCTCTGGACACTACGCTGACAGACACAGCAAACCTTCTTGCCACAGTTCGCATTGATGTGCCATCCTGGATGAGCTGCACTACCTGAGCCACTTGTGTGGGTTGTAGACTCCGTCTCATGCTACCACTAGAGTGAAAGCACCGCCAGCATTCAAAAGTGACCAAAACATCAGCCAGGAAGCATAGGAACTGAGAAGTGGTCTGTGGTCCCCACCTGCAGAACCACTCCTTTATTGGGGGTGTCTTGCTAATTGCCTATCATTTCCACCTGTTGTCTATTCCATTTGCACAACAGCATGTGAAATTTATTGTCAATCAGTGTTGCTTCTTAAGTGGACAGTCTGATTTCACAGAAGTGTGATTGACTTGGAGTTACATTGTGTTGTTTAAGTGTTCCCTTTATTTTTTTGAGCAGTGTATATATATATATATATATATATATATATATATATATATATATATATATATATATATATATATATATATATATATGTGTGTATATATATATATATGTAATAATGACAATTACAACAATACTGAATGAACAATGAACACTTTTATTTTAACTTAATATAATACATCAATAAAATCAATTTAGTCTCAAATAAATAATGAAACATGTTCAATTTGGTTTAAATAATGCAAAAACAAAGTGTTGGAGAAGAAAGTAAAAGTGCAATAAGTGCAATGTAAAAAAGCTAACGTTTATGTTCCTTGCTCAGAACATGAGAACATATGAAAGCTGGTGGTTCCTTTTAACATGAGGCTTCAATACTCCCAGGTAATAAGTTTTAGGTTGGAGTTATTATAGGACTATTTCTCTGTATACCATTTGTATTTCATATACCTTTGACTATTGGATGTTGTAATAGGTACTTTAGTATTGCCAGCCTAATCTCGGGAGTTGATAGGCTTGAAGTCATAAACAGCGCAATGCTTTTACGCATTGTGAAGAGTTGCTGGCAAAAGCAGTAAAGTGCTGTTTGAATGAATGCTTACGAGCCTGCTGCTGCCTACCACCGCTCAGTCAGACTGCTCTATCAAATCATAGACTTAATTATAATATAATAACACACAGAAATAAGAGCCTTAGGTCATTAATATGGTCAAATCCGGAAACTATAATTTCGAAAACAAAACGTTTATTCTTTCAGTGAAATACGGAACCGTTCCGTATTTTATCTAACGGGTGCCCTCCATAAGTCTAAATTACATTGCACAACCTTCAAAGTTATGTCATAATTATGTAAAATTCTGTCAAATTAGTTCGCAACGAGCCAGGCGGCCCAAACTCTTGCATATACCCTGACTCTGCGTGCAATGAACGCAAGAGAAGTGACACAATTACCCTAGTTTAATATTGTCTGCTAACATGAATTTCTTTTAACTAAATATGCAGGTTTAAAAATATATAGTTCTGTGTATTGATATTAAGAAAGGCATTGATGTTTATGGTTAGGTACATTCGTGCAACGATTGTGATTTTTTTCGCAAATACGCTTTTGTTAAATCATCCCGTTTGGCGAAGTTGGCTGTCTTTGTTAGGAAGAAATTGTCTTCACAGTTCGCAACGAGCCAGGTGGCCCAAACTGCTGCATATACCCTGACTCTGTTGCACAGAACGCAAGAGAAGTGACACAATTTCCCTAGTTAAAATAAATTAATGTTAGCAGGCAATATTAATTAAATATGCAGGTTTAAAAATATATACTTGTGTATTGATTTTAAGAAAGGCGTTGATGTTTATGGTTAGGTACACATTGGTGCAACGACAGTGCTTTTTTCATGAATGCGCTTGTTAAATCATCCGTTTGGCGAAGTAGGCTAGGATTCAATGATAAATTAACAAGCACCGCATTGATTATACGCAACGCAGGACAAGCTAGATAAACTAGTAATATCATCAACCATGTGTAGTTAACTAGTGATTATGTTAAGATTAATTGTTTTTTATAAGATACATTTAATGCTAGCTAGCACCTTACCTTGGCTCCTTGCTGCACTCGCATAACAGGTAGTCAGCCTGCCACGCAGTCTCCTCGTGGAGTGCAATGTAATCGGCCATGATCGGTGACCAAAAATGCCGATTACCGATTGTTATAAAAACTTGAAATCGGCCCTAATTAATCGACCTCTAGTACTAACCTGTCACACTGAAGGCCTATTGGTTAACCACTGTACTAACCTGTCACACACTGAAGGCCTATAGGTTTGCCACTGTGCAAACATGTTTATAACAGATATAAAGGCTGGATATTAATGTGTCAAAAAAGGACCTTCGCCTGGTGAAGCGGTTTTAAGAGCTGAATGAATAGAAGCTGATAATGAATTTTTTACTTCGCTGGTCTCGGGAAGAAATTATGAGTCCTTACTGTCTGAGACCGAGTCAAGACAGAGTACAAATGTATCCAACACCGAGACAAGACCAAGACACTCAATACGTGCCCCGAGACCGTTCTCGAGTACTACAACACTGCCATGCAACCTTGCTAAACACATAGCAGTGTGACGCTAATTCAAATACTGCTCTGCCTTTTCTTGCATGCCAACGCTCGCTGGAGAGGGGTGAGAGGCGGAGAGAGGTGCAGAGGAGTGTGACCCTGGGGAAACTTTGTCATTACGTGACATAATGGTTTTTCCCCAAGTCTGAACACGGACAGTGGCATTCAACCAAGACTCACTAACTCTCTCTCTCGAACATTACAAAACATTCATTGTAGTACATTATCAGACTAATGGTTTTGAAACCCACCATATGAGAAGGTTTAAACCCATTAGGAAATGTCCATTTACTTTCCTTAGGATACAAAAGTTTGTGATGAAAAAAGGGGTGGTGTTTTATTATGCATAGGTAAAAGGCCTGTAAAATAGATTTTGATAAAAACTTGCTACTTTAATCTGAGCACTTTCTGAGTAGCAGCCACAACCTTTTAAAGCATCAATGCCCCTCACAAACTATTCAGCCTGCTCTTACATTATTCAACACAAAGCAGTGAATGAACTCACTCACCAGATGAAACTTCATGTACATGAACTAGGTCCGAGGTAAGATGTCCCATAGGTACAGATCTAGGATCAGTTTCCCTTCCCCCAATCATAACCTTAAGCATTAAGTGTTCTAACGCACACAAAAATAACTCCAATAAAATATATGAAAAAGAGAACCATTAGTGGAGGAAATGCAAAACTGACAAGATCAGCATCTAGGGGTAAATTCACTCTACAATACACCACATGAACTACCTACACTGTCTGAGTCTTTCAACTGACAAGATCAGCATCTAGGGGTAAATTCACTCTACACTACACCACATGAACTACCTACACTGTCTGAGTCTTTCAACTGACAAGATCAGCATCTAGGGGTAAATTCACTCTACACTACACCACATGAACTAACTACACTGTCTGAGTCTTTCAACTGACAAAGTCAGTAGCATGTTTGATTCTAAAATGTGAAATGGGCCAATCCTTTGAGTGTCAAATCCATTACTGTACTGACATCAGAAGAAATAAGGCTAGGGTTTCTTAGCATACCTTGTGTTGTAGTGTTGGAATTTTTATTTATTTTATTTTATTTCCCCTTTACAGTGAGGGAAAAAAGTATTTGATCCCCTGCTGATTTTGTACGTTTGCCCACTGACAAAGAAATGATCAGTCTATAATTTTAATGGTAGGTTTATTTGAACAATGAGAGACAGAATAACAACAAAAAAATCCAGAAAAACGCACGTCAAAAATGTTATAAATTGATTTGCATTTTAATGAGGGAAATCACCACTACCACATATCTACTGTTGTGACACCTCTAGCACTGAGATGCAGTGCCTTAGACCACTGCGCCACTCGGGAGCCCGAAACTATGTTATCGTGTGTGTGTATGCATGTGTCTGTGCTTATGTTTGTGTTGCTTCACAGTCCCCGCTGTTCCATAAGGTGTATTTTTACCTGCTTTTTAAATCTGATTCTACTGCTTGCATCAGTTACTTGATGTGGAATAGAGTTCCATGTAGTCATGGGTCTATGTAGTACTGTGCGCCTCCCATAGTCTGTTCTTGACTTGGAGACCATGAAGAGACCTCTTGTGGCATGTCTTCTGGGGTATCCATGGGTGTCCGAGCTGTGCCCCAGTAGTTCAAATAGACAGCTCGGTGCATTCAACATGTCAATACCTCTCATAAATACAACTAGTGATGAAGTCAATCTCTCCTCCACTTTGAGGCAGGAGAGATTGACATGCACATTAGTCATATTAGCTCTCTGTGTACATCCAAGGGCCAGCCGTGCTGGCATGTTCTGAGCCAATTGCAATTTTGTGGCACCTGATCACATGACTGAACAGTAGTCCAGGTGCGACAAAACCAGGGCCTGTAGGACCTGCCTTGTTGATAGTGTTGTTAAGGTAGAGCAGCGCTTTATTATGGAAAGACTTCTCCCCATCTTAATTACTATTGTATCAATATGTTTTGACCTTGACAGTTTACAATCCAGGGTTACTCTAAGCAGTTTAGTCACCTCAACTTGCTAAATTTCCAAATTATTTATTACAAGATTTAGTTGAGGTTTAGTGAATGATTTGTCCCTACCACCCACTCCGAAACAAAAAATGTCCCCAAACTTGATACTCATGCGCTGCTTATATATGCCAGTTAGACTCTACAACCCTTCTAATGTGTTTAATTTTAAGAAGTTATTTGGCCACTTTAGTTGTGATACAAATCTTATCAAAACATATAGGCCTATGGGCTAGGTTACATGAGGTGTAGGCATTGTTTCTTATGCTGGGCATCATTCACAAGTGATAGGCTAATATTGTCACCCATCAGACTATTCTTGATTTAATCTTTACATATACCAAATAATATGTGTGAAATTTGTTTTGATTTAGAAAGGACCATTATCATGCACTTGTATCAAAACAGGGGCAGTGGGGAAAAATACATGTCCTCTATGCACTTAAATTGCGAACGGAGGACACTTTCCCCGTGGTTCCTTTTCATGCCAGGCAGGTAGACTATACGCCTGTTGTAAATATAAGCAATGTGCTTAATATTAGGAAAGTTGAGAAATAAATATAGTAGGTCTAGCCAATAGAAAGCTGATGGGATCCTCCTCTTTTTAGCAGAAGCCATCACTCTGTTTTCTCACGCAATTGCATAGCCTATAGAAATGTTCCGCAACATGAGATCATTGGCTCTCATGAACTGTTTTATTAGATTTTTAATTACATTTATGTCAGACTGATTAGAGGGACAATCGAGTGCTGTGTACCAGGGAGTTTGGTAGGCTACTAATGACAAGCAGCAGGATCAGAGCTTAGAGAAGCCTAATTACCGCGACTAAACCTGTCAGGTGGAATTTGACTGACTTCATGACTCGTAACCGCCGGTGTTGCGGTAATACGGTTACCGCAACAGCCTAGTCACATGCAACGAATACAACTGCTGTAGACTTGCTTGCTTACGAGCCTTTTCCAACGATGCAGAGTTTAAAAATAAGATTAAAAAAATTATACAAAAGAAAGGAGATATACACAGGAAGTAACAGCTCAATGTGGAGCTATATACAGGGAGTACCAGCACCAGATCAATGTGGAGCTATATACAGGGAGTACCAGATAAATGTATCACAATTCCAGTGGGTCAGAAGTTTACATACACTAAGGTGACTGTGCCTTTAAACAGCTTGGAAAATTCCAGAAAATGATGTAATGGCTTTAGAAGCTTCTGATAGGCTAATTGACACAATTTGAGTCAATTGGAGGTCTACCTGTGGACAAATTTCAAGGCTTACCTTCAAACTCAGTGCCTCTTTGCTTGACATCATTGGAAAATCTAAAGAAATCAGCCAAAATTGTAGACCTCCACAAGTCTGATTCATCCTTGGGAGCAATTTCCAAACACCTGAAGGTACCACGTTCATCTGTACAAACAATAGTATGCAAGTATAAACACCATAGGACCACGCAGCTGTCATAACGCTCAGGAAGGAGACGCGTTCTGTTTCCTAGAGATGAACGTACTTTGGTGCGAAAAGTGCAAATCAATCCCAGAACAACAGCAAAGGACCTTGTGAAGATGCTGGAGGAAACAGGTACAAAAGTATCGATATCCACAGTAAAACGAGTCCGATATTGACATAACCTGAAATGCAGCTCAGCAAGGAAGAAGCCACTGCTCCAAAACCGCCATAAAAAGCCAGACTACGGTTTGCAACTACACATGGGGACAAAGATCGTACTTTTTGGAGAAATGTCCTCTGGTCTGATGAAACAAAAAATAGAACTGTTTGACCATAATGACCATCGTTATGTTTGGAGGAAAAAGGGGAAGGCTTGCAAGCCGAAGAACACCATCCCAACTGTGAAGCACGTGGGTGGCAGCATCATGTTGTGGGGGTGCTTTGCTGATGCAGGAGGGACTGGTGCACTTCACAAAATAGATGGCATCATGAGGGAGGAAAAGTATGTGGATATATTGAAGCAACATCAAGACATCAGTCAGGAAGTTAAAGCTTGGTCGCAAATGGGTCTTCTAAATGGACAATGACCCAAAGCATACTTCCAAAGTTGTAAATAATATGTTTTTTATTTTTAATACATTTGCAAAAAAAAAATCTAAAAACCTGTTTTCGCTTTGTCATCATAGGGTATAATGTGCAGTGAAAAGTTTGGACACACCTACTCATTCCAGGGTTTTCCTTTGTTTTTATTATTTTCTAAATTGGAGAATAATAGTGAAGACATCAAAGCTATGAAATAACACATATGGATCCATGTAGTAATCAAAAAAGTGTTAATAAAATCTAAATATAATTTATATTTCAGATTCTTCAAAGTAGCCACCCATTGCCTTGATGACAGCTTTGCACACTCTTGGCATTTTCAGTGCTAGAGGCATCACTATAAACAACCTGATTCGAATCCAGGCTGTATCACAATGTAAC
The DNA here is from genome assembly GCF_965601325.2 of Salmo salar. Classification (NCBI taxonomy): domain Eukaryota; kingdom Metazoa; phylum Chordata; class Actinopteri; order Salmoniformes; family Salmonidae; genus Salmo; species Salmo salar. Next base: position 33,882,952 of record NC_138317.1, read on the forward strand.
GGCCGTCGTCAGAATGAGACCAAGGTGCAGCGGAGGATGTGTTCATCTTAAATGAATTTATTCAAGAAAGAACACGTTAGACAAAAAACAAGAAACCGACAGCCAAACAGTACTGTCAGGTGTAAACACTAAACAGAAAACATTCACCCACAAACCCCAAAGGAAAAACAGGCTGCCTATGTATGACTCTCAATCAGCAACAACGACCTACACCTGTTCCTGATTGAGAGCCATACACGGCCGAAACAAAGAAAACCACCAACATAGAAAAAGAAACCTAGAACGCACACCCATGTCACACCCTGGCTTAACCAACAATAGAGAACAAAAAACCCTCTCTATGGCCAGGGCGTTACACACAACCGGCCATGATTGGGAGTACCATAGGGCAGTGCACAATTGGCACAGCGTTATCCGGGTTTGAACGGTGTAGGCCATCATTGTAAATAAGAATTTGTTCTTAAGTGGACTTCCCTAGCTAAATAAAGGTTAAATTGAAAATAGTAATATATATAAAATAAATATAAATAAAATAAATATATAAAATAAATATATACACACACACAGTTGAAGTCAGAAATTTACATACACCTTATCCAAACACATTTAAACTCAGTTTTTCACAATTCCTGACATTTAATCCTTGTAGAAATTCCCCGTCTCAGGTCAGTTAGGATCACCACTTTATTTTAAGAATGTGAAATGTCAGAATAATAGGAGAGAATGATTTATTTCAGCTTTTCTTTCATCAAGTTCCCAGTGGGTCAGAAGTTTACATGCACTCAATTAGTATTTGGAAGCATTGCCTTTGAATTGTTTAACTTGGGTCAAACGTTTCGGGTAGCCTTCCACAAGCTTCCCACAATAAGCCATTTTGCCACAACTTTGGAAGTATGCTTGGGGTCATTGTCCATTTGGAAGACCGATTTGCGACCAAGCTTTAACTTCCTGACTGATGTCTTGAGATGTTGCTTCAATATATCCACATCATTTTCCTGCCTCATGATGCCATCTATTTTGTGAAGTGCACCAGTCCCTCCTGCAGAAAAGCACCCCCACAACATGATGTTGCCACCCCTGTGCTTCACAGTTGGGATGGTGTTCGGCTTGCAAGCCTCCCCCTTTTTCCTCCAAACATAACGAAGGTCATTATGGCCAAACAGTTCGATTTTTGTTTCATCAGACCAGAGGACATTTCTCCAAAAAGTACGATCTTTGTCCCCATGTGCAGTTGAACCAGACTTGTGGAGGTCTACAATTTTTTTATGAGGTCTTGGCTGATTTCCCCATGATGTCAAGCAAAGAGGCACTGCGTTTGAAGGTAGGCCTTGAAATACATCCACAGGTACACCTCCAATTGACTCAAATGCTGTCAATTAGCCTATCAGAAGCTTCTAAAGCCATGACATAATTTTCGGGAATTTTCCAAGCTGTTTAAAGGGACAGTCAACTTAGTGTATGTAAACTTCTGACCCACTGGAATTGTGATACAGTAAATTATAAGTGAAATAATCTGTCTGTAAACAATTGTTGGAAACGTTACTTGTGTCATGCACAAAGTAGATGTCCTAACCGACCCTCCAAAACTATAGTTTGTTAACAAGAAGTTTGTGGAGTGGTTAAAAAACGACTTTTAATGACTCCAACCTAAGTGTATGTAAACTTCCGACTTCAACTGTATATACACACACAAAATATAAAGATGTATATATATATATTTATATATTTATAAAAAATATATATTTTATTTTGTATTTTTTGCAGACCCCCTGCAGTACGGCCCCAGGTTGAATATAAACTGATCTAAACCCATTACTTTAAACATGGGCTATAACTGAATATGAATCCTTTGAAAATCGATGTCTGACCTTACAATCTACAGTATCTACTCAAATCTCCCTATGACAGGAGCAGGCATGAGTCCAGGATGGTCGGCCATGACAAATGGGATCCAGGGATTCATGACGATCTGAATTTCCTCCAGGAGCTCCATCTGAACTCAGCCTCCTGTTGTTTGACCTTTAGAGAACCCTTGTACATGCATTCTAGTGGTATGACCCTTACCTCCAGCATCTCACTGAGTCTAACATCAGTCCTTTGCTGTAAAACAACAAGGAGAACAGTTAAGCATGACCATCACTATCAAGACCCAAAACAAACATTGAAACTCAATTACAAAATATGTGCAACACTCCACAACTAAATTGTATGTTGCATGTCAATATCCTGTTGATATCTATGTGTCTGTATGAGGATTTAAAGCAACATGGTGACTTGGATAGTTACCAGGGTTTTGATGGTCCTCAGTGACTTCAGCAGCCGTCTCCTCCTCTGATTGGCTAGGAGCCCCAGGCTGGCCTCAGTGAAGTCCTCCTTGGAAACACTCAGCTGCCTGGAACCAGGAAGTGACAGACATTTACAATGCTGGCACAGTTCTGTTAAGAGTAATCTCAACATGAATCACAACACTGACTGACTCAATATCAAAGTCAAGTTAGCGTGCACTGATTTCATACTGTACATGCAAACAGTGGGAATGAAACTGACTGTCATTTAATACATGCTAACAGGAATTTTCAACTCAATAATCCATTGTGGAAGAACAACAGCTTTAAGAGGGAGGGTGGGTGACATCAGAATGCTTACCTCCTAGCGTTGGTGCAGATTACTGCAGCCAGCTGTAGGTTGGTTTGTAAGGACGTCACCCTCTCTAACTCCTGCAGAAAACAAGAGATCCATTCACACTCAGCGACCAATCACAATTCACACAATAACACAAGTTACACTTTATTTAACAGTCCACTCTTCACATGGTAAAATGTTACGGTACAGTACAGAAGATACCTATTGAGTTGAATGCTAGCTGGAATAGGACTTTGTATAATAAAGGGTTACTGTAACTTTTAATGTCAGCCCACACAGTTGAATTGTCTCTCATCCACTCCAGTTTCCTGTGAGCCCCATCTTTCACCCTAATGGGGTGAAACAGGGAGAGAATGATTCCCCCACACAAAGTATGAAATGTTCTTCTGTTCCTCTAGAGTACCCAACTGAATGAAAGAAACAAATGGAAGGATTATGTAAGGGAATGAGGAAATTAGTGCTTTGGTTTTACTTGGAAAAGGCTGAACCAACAACGACCTCTCAAAGAATGAACATGCCCTCAGCTACCGGAGGATTCACGGATCTTTTTTGAAAAGCCAGCTGTCATCGCCTTGAGGTGGGAGCACACGCCAACTGACCTTATCTCAGGGAGGAAGTGGAGTCGTCGACCGACCCCAATAAAGAGGTAGCGTTCAGAGAAAGACATAACACTGTCACGTTAAAAACAACTATTTGGTGAGGGAATACGAGGTGGAAAATTGATTCAGATCGGTAGATGAAGAGATAAACAGAGAGCGGGCTCTTATGTCAGAACAGATGTCTAAACAAACAAACCCATTCAAACTAGATGGAGAATGGCCTCCTGACCGGCTTGATCAGTTGACATTAGGATTGTGCAATGTCAACCTTTATCCTATCATGATCATGTAACCATAAAACATTGTTATATACGATGCTATCGCCATCTATTAGCCTACCCAAACAAACTCAGCTAAAATGACAGTTGGGCTATAGCGCGAAATCGAATGCAACTGGACGAATCATGATTGTCACATCTGTTTGAAGGTTTTGACCAAAATGCAGCGTGTTCGTAGTTCCACATATTTATTAAACGTGAAACTGAATGCAATACACATAAATACTTGAATATACAAAAACAACAAACCATGACGCAGAGAGGACAACACACTACTCAAAAGATAATAACCCGCAAACAACGAGAAAAAACCCTACTTAAATATGATCTCTAATCAGAGGCAATGAGGATCAGCTGCCTCCAATTAGAGATCAACCCCAAACAATCCCAACATAGAAATAGAAAACTAGAACTTAAACATAGAAATAGAAAACATAGAACAACCCAAAACACCCCCTGCCCTACTCTAGAAAATGACATCTTACTAGGGTCAGGACGTGACAGTAACCCCCCCCCCCCCCAAAGGTGCAGACTCCGAATGTAAACAAAAAAAACAACCACAAAACACAAAGGGAGGGTAGGGTGGGTGACTAATGTCTATGGCGGCGGCTCTGGTTCCGGGTGTAGTATCCCCACCGCCCACTGATCCCCCCACTTCTGTATGTCCGGAGGAAAAAGACCATGGATCATCGCCGGAGGTGTCGAACCGCCAATCCCCGCTGAAGACTCTGGGCTGCAGACCGCCGCTGAAGGCTCTGGGCTGCAGACCGCCGCTGAAGGCTCTGGACTAGGGATGCGCACTGGAGGTCCGATGCGTGGGACTGGCATAGGTGGCGCCAGACTGGTAACACGCACCTCAGGTCGAGTGCGGGGAGCAGGAACAGGACACCCCGGACTGGGCAGGCGCCCTGGAGGCCTGATGCGTGGAGCTGGCATAGGAGGCGCCAGACTAGTAACACGCACCTCAGGGCGAGTGCGGGGAGCAGGCACAGGACATACTGGGCTATGGAGACGCACTGGAGGGAGAGTGCGAGGAGCAGGAATCGGTCTCACCGGACTGGGGAGACGCACTGGAGGGAGAGTGCGAGGAGCAGGCACAGGACGAACTGGGCCGCGGATGCGCACTGGAGGTCTGGAGCTTATGGCTTGCACAACCCGCCCTGGCTGGATGCTCAACTCAGCTCGACAACTGCAGGGTGAGGGCACAGATGGCACCGGCCTGTGAATGCGCCCTGACGACACAGTGCGCATCACCGCACAACACGGTGCCTGCCCCGTCACTTGCTCCCCACAGTAAGCACGGGGAGTTGGCTCAGGTCTCCACCCTGACTCTGCCAAACTTCCCATGTGCCCCCCCTCCCCCAAAACATTTTGGGGAATGCCTCTCGTGCTTCCTTCGTTGCCTTGCCTGTTGATCTCGTCGCTGTACTTCCCTCGCTGCTTCCACCTGTTCCCATGGGAGGCGATCCATTCCGGCCTGGATTTCCTCCCACGTCCAGGTTCCTTTTCCCTCCAGTATGTCCTCCCATGTCCATTTCTCCTGCTGCTCCATTCCACGCTGCTTGGTCCTTTTATGGTGGGTTATTCTGTCACGTCTGTTTGAAGGTTTTGACCAAAATGCAGCGTGTTCGTAGTTCCACATATTTATTAAACGTGAAACTGAATGCAATGCACTTAAATACTTGAATATACAAAAACAACAAACCGTGACGCACAGAGGACAACACACCACTCAAAAGATAATAACCAACAAACAATGAGAAAAACCCATACTTAAATATGATCTCTAATCAGAGGCAATGAGGATCAGCTGACTCCAATTAGAGATCAACCCCAAACAATCGCAACATAGAAATATGTTTGTCTAGTTTATTTATTTCTATGTTTGGTTCTAGTTTATTTTTTCTATGTTGGGTTTTTGTCTAGTTTACATTTTCTATGTTGTGTTCTATGTTCTTTTTTCTATGTTGGGTTTTTTGTCTAGTTTACATTTTCTATGTTGTGTTCTAGGTTCTTTTTTCTAGGTTGGGTTTTTCATATGATTCCCAATTAGAGGCAGCTGGTCATCGTTGTCTCTAATTGGGGATCATATTTTAGTTGTTGTTTTTCCCACTAGTGTTTGTGGGAGATTATTTTGAGTTAGTGCATGTTGTACCTCTTCGTCACATTTTTTTTTTTTTTATAGTTTATTGTATGTATTGCATAGTTTCACATATAAATAAAGATGTGGAACGATACGCACGCTGCGCCTTGGTCTCATTCATAAGACATCCGTGACAATCTCCACTCTGTCTGGCCTATATTCCTCTACTGCATTCAGTATCACATATTTGTTGAAATAGGCTATATCAAATAGGAATAGGCACATACATTTCCTCGGAAAGTCACTTCTGTGCTGCTCTGCTGCGTGCTGCCCTGCTGTGCACTGTCCTGCTGTCCTGCTGCCCTGCTGTCCTGCTGCCCTGCTGCCCTGCTGTGTGCTGCCCTGCTGTGTACTGCCCTGCTGTGTACTGCGAGACTCCGTTCTTTACTGCGGGGCGCCAGTGAAGTTCAAGTAGGCTAAACCATCATCTGTCACATCACGATGCCGTCACTATCAACGATGGCTGTCAATCATCGCCGATTGACAGTGCTATCGTAATATCGTCCAACCCTAGTTGACATCAAACAAGTCACAAACAACTCCTTGTTTAAGGGCATGGACAATACTGCTAAAGTAAGGCCTATTACGACATGCAAGTGGACACGACTCAGGCTGTACCCAAACTAACCTCTGAAACAACTGAATGACGCCATCAAACATCATCCAGATCCGTGTTGCCAGCAGAATCAGTCTCTGAGCCCGACTAAAGACTTCATTTTCCACCCATTTTGTCTGTATACTGCAATTCAGCTTTTAGCTGCAAATGTGTACAAGATTAAATAACCCTTACTACTATATATACAGTACTGTAGGCCATATATGATGAGCAATAGAGTCGCAACCTTGCCTGTAGTTGAACAGTATGAATGTAGCTTGTATCTTCCGAGCAACTTAAACAACATGCATTAGTAATGCACCTTGGACGTGCCCTTGTCTGAATGGCGGAGTGGTCTCGTGGCGCCCCTGCGGAGTCACTGAGTCCAGCAGAGGGGACAATAAGGTTCTGAATTTAGAACTGGAAAAAAGACACATGCCCTACACAGACTCACAGCATTAGTGAGACCGACCAGCAAGCCAAGTTCTCTCTAATACCCGGACCAGTGGCCCTAAATCTGATTGTAAAACCTGAAGCTAACTACAGCTCTTGGGTCTCACCTGCACCCCAATGGCAGCCAAGGTTAAGGCCTTAAATCCAGTGAATCATCAGAATCAGGATATTAAAAAAAACATTATTGTCATGCTAGGAAGTTTTCAGTGGTATCATTTGAGCCTGTGAAAGAAGCAGTGTATGTGGGACACAGGCTAAATACAGTGAAACACCAGAAACTTTAGCATATCATACACACAGTGTTCTCCCCAAAAAAAGACGGGCACTGTGCCACATTATGGACTTGGCTGCACCATTTTTTACACACACACACACACACACACACACACACACACACACACACACACACACACACACACACACACACACACACACACACACACACACACACACACACACACAGTGAACATACAGTGATTTACTTTAGTTGCTCTTCGATGGCCCTCATACCTATGGTCCCTGTTCTGGTGACCATTGAAAAATGAAATTGCTATGATAATTCTAGAAAAAATAATGTAAAAATATATATCTTTTTTATTAAATTCGCACTTAATCACTTAATTTGTTGTCATTTAAGGTTTTAGATTGCAGGAAGTGGCAGCTAAAGGCATAAAAATATGCACAAATCTCTAACTCATTGTGGGGGCAGAGCCGCCCTCCGGGCCACCCCTCCACTAACTCGTCAGCACCACCTTGTTACAAAATCCTGGAGAGAACCTTGCACGCACACACCTATGCTTCCTGACTGAGCAAATAGCAGCTGTTAGTGAAGTGCAGGTTGACTCATAACCGAAGTCCCCGCGGTTATATCTGCAGGGCGGGAGGGTTTAGGGTCATTAAATATTGTGTGGATGAGTGGCAGGTGGGTTTAATAAAGAGAAAACAATACCTTGAAAAATCCATAAATGTAGCATTCTTGTGCAATTTATATCTATAGGTAAAATTTAGGTTTTTCTTTCATTATTTTATGCTAACCGGCATTAGTGCGTAAGCCTAAGCTTTAGGGCCTAACTGTACGCCTGCCAATTAGCCTACACGCCAATCACCATCTGTCTCCCACCTTAGGAGCATCCTTTTGGTAATGCAGAGGGAGGAGGAGGAAGAGGCAGAGGGAGGAAGAGGCAGGAGGAGGAAGGACGAGGCAGAGGGAGGAGGAGGTAGAGGCAGAGTGAGGAGGAAGAAGAAGAAAAAGGACAATGAGAGAAAAGAGAAAAGCTGTGAAATGGAGAGTTGAAAATAAAGAAAATGGAGGGCCAGAAAAATCATGTTTAGGAACGATTTAGCGAATGGGTAAAAGAGGATGATGCAGTGAATGTTGCCACTGTACAAATGTTACAGTCACAAGATGGGGACTTCAAATAGGCCTATGCAATGTCAAGAGAGCCTACTGTTCAGATGGGTTAAGTGGAAACTGAAATCTGGACACTGACTGAAGGTATATAACCTCCCATATAACCTTAATATTAACTCCTGCATTTCTTTCAGTGAAATGATACACCAAATGTACATTTTGCCTCGGGAACAAGAGTGGAGAAAGATGATTTCTTTCTTTGAGCATCTTGAGAGAATGAGATGGCGCAGTTAGGAACCGTCTGTAAAGGTGCTATCTTTATCAGCCTCATAAAAGCTGATAGTATTTCAACCACACAAAATATGCATCTAAGCTGAACAGAAATATTACCAGAAACAGGTTGGGTCTTTTTCACAGCTTTCTATTTCTTCACAACCGTTCATACTGATGTCATTTGGACATTTTGCATAGAAAGTCATTCCCTTTTTTAGAGATTTCCCAGGCCCCTAAACACCTTTCCTCCCGAGCATTCAATTCATTATTCTGGTGAGCAAGGCTTTATTTAGTCTTCTAGGGCAACAAGCAACGACAGAAAAGAAGCTACATCAACTCAGCAAAAACATAAACGTCCTCTCACTGTCAACGGCGTTAATTTTCAGCAAACTTAACATGTGTAAATATTTGTATGTACATAACAAGATTCAACAACTGAGACATAAACTGAACAAGTTCCACAGACATGTGACTAACAGAAATTGAATAATGTGTCCCTGAACAAAGGGAGGGGGGGTCAAAAGTAACAGTCAGTATCTGGTGTGGCCACCAGCTGCATTAAGTACTGCAGTGCACCTCCTCCTCATGGACTGCACAAGATCTGTCATTACTTGCTGTGAGATGTTACCCCACTCTTCCACCAAGGCACCTGCAAGTTCCCGGACAGAGAACGGTCATGTCAGGATGAGCCTGCATGAAGGGTACCACATGAGGGAGGAGGATGTCTTCCCTGTAACGCACAGCGTTGAGATTGCCTACAATGACAACAAGCTCAGTCCGATGATGCTGTGACACACCGCTCCAGACCATGATGGACCCTCCACCTCCAAATCAATCCCGCTCCAGAGTACAGGCCTCGGTGTAACGCTCATTCCTTCAACGATAAACGTGAATCCGACCATCACCCCTGGTGAGACAAAACCGTGACTCGTCAGTGAAGAGCACTTTTTGCCAGTCCTGTCTGGTCCAGCGACGGTGGGTTTGTGCCCATAGGCAACGTTGTTGCCGATGATGTCTGGTGAGGACCTGCCTTACGACAGGCCTACGAGCCCTCCGTCCAGCCTCTCAGCTTATTGCGGACAGTCTGAGCACTGATGGAGGGATTGTGCGTTCCTGGTGTAACTCGGGCAGTTGTTGTTGCCATCCTGTACCTGTCCCGCAGGTGTGATGTTCGAATGTACCAATCCAGTACAGGTGTTGTTACACGTGGTCTGCAACTGCGAGGACGATCAGCTGTCTGTCCTGTTTCCCAGTAGCGCTGTCTTAGGCGTCTCACAGTACGGACATTGCAATTTATTGCCCTGGCCACATCTGCAGTCCTCTTGCCTCCTTGCAGCATGCCTACGGCACGTTCACGCAGATAAGCAGGGACCCTGGGCATCTTTCTTTTGGTGTTTTTCAGAGTCAGTAGAAAGGCCTCTTTAGTGTCCTAAGTTTTCATAACTGTGACCTTAATTGCCTACCGTCTGTAAACTGTTAGTGTCTTAACGACCGTTCCACAGGCGCATGTTCATTATTTGTTTATGGTTCATTGAACAAGCATGGGAAACAGTGTTTAAACCCTTTACAATGAAGATCTGTGAAGTTATTTGGATTTTTACGAATTATCTTTGAAAGACAGGGTCCTGAAAAGGGGACGTTTCCTTTTTTGCTGAGTTTATATGTAATTATAGACAACTTGACTAACAAATAGTCTACTAAAATGTCAGAAATTATAAGCAGAAACATCTCTAAATTAGGCCCCCAAAAAATCCTGCAACCCCTGTCCAAAAATCTATCTGCCATCTCTGACCGTGGCCTGTAGTGTATTTAATATATTTGTAGATTAGGGTCGGGTGCGGGCCACAGATTTTCACTTTATCACATATAGTTGGGCAGTTGCGGATGGATTATTAGCAATTGCAGGCGGGTGAACAAGCAGCTGACCCGTGCAGCCCCCCCCCACCCCCCCCCCCTCCACATACACACACTCCATTCTCCAATCTCCCAACCAAGGAGAAGGGCAAGAGATCACGTTTAATTGATAGTTCCAAGTAGCTAGCCACTCAATGCACCTGCTCCAAATGGCACCAACAGCGGACATAAAGCACTAATGGGAATTTTAATAGTGGGTAAGTGCTCGCACAGAAAAATTATCAAATAACCGTCCAAGTCCATTTCATTCCCTTGGCAGCATAGTATTACCTGACAACGTATTGGAGGGCAATTCATTAGGAAGCAGGCTCTGACTCTGGAACCAATCTCTTTTTCCCTGACAGTCTGTCTCTCAGACATTGGCTAGTTTGGCCACTCAATTATAGGGCTTCTGTTTTAAGTTGGCCGATAAGCATCCCAGCAGGGCAGCCCCCATACCAATCAAAAAGGCAGTAACTACTAATTTGGTTGAAAATGAGTTAGTCATTTTTCCTACATGCTTAATCATTTGGACAAATATCCTGCCTCTATTGTGTTTTGGAGAAAATGGGGATCATAATTAACAGTAACTACAAAACGTTACTGTGAAACCAAGGTATATGGCAGTAACTGAACTTACTGCCTTTTAGCTTGGTTTCAACCTGCCCTTGGCTGCAGTTACTGCCTTTTACCTTGGTATCATATCATATTCTGATAGTGATACAATCGAACGTGAATGACACTGACTGACCGCTACAGACACATTGCTAATCTAGGGACACAACATCATGGCACAGAATTCCCGGGGGAAATTATGGTTGAAGTTGCTCTGAAATACCGAAACCCAGACACTGGTAAGAACAAGCTACGCTAGCTAATGAGCATAGACTAACAATGCTGCCTGCTCCCATAAGAGATGATCAGCAATTGATACTAACTCCAATCTATTAGCCTTATAATGATTTATCATTACATGAATGTGGGAAAAAATTGTTTTTTCCTAAATGACTTTCACCAATTCCTGTTGCCTAGATGATTATAGTATCTGTGCGAATCAAAATTGCCATGTGAGGGTGCATTAGGACTGTACAACCACATCAATACTAGGTTTTCTTCCAGTCAATGTCCGTCCATGCAATCTAAATAAGCATTAGGGCTATTAAGAGTGCTATTTTTATTATCTTAATATTAGATTTGAAAATAAAGATGCAAATTTAAGAGCCTTCTTGGGAGCAGGTATGAAATGAATACATGAACTGCCTTATGACAGTGAAAATTATCATGACAATGTTTGCACAAGATAAAATCAACATTGATTATATCCTATATTATATAACTAAAAAGGATTATGATCATATGTTTGCACACCACAAAATGTCAGTATTAATTATCATCTATGACAGAATAGAATCATTAGGATGCAAGTCCCTGTTTATTGGCTATTTTTAATTCAGTGTGAATGTGAGGAGTGATATGGAAGAGCACTGAAGTTTTTCTTAAAAATAAAATGAAAAATGTTACTTAAAAATGAAATGTAATTATTCAGCATTTTATCAATTGTAGCTAAATGTCATTTATGTCCTCTTATGAATACGAAAATGTAAATGTCTAAAATACTTAAAGTTGTTATTTATTCAAAATTGTCTAAGTGTCATTTAATAAAAATGTTATATAAAAAATAATTTCATGGTAATTTTGTATAATTAGTATGACCCTACGTCATACTTCTATCATGTTCCAATAGGAAATCATTTAATGTAATTCAAACAAATTACAGTGCTGCTTTTCACATTTATTCTTATAACAAGACATGGGCTACACGTAAAACACAGCATGTAATGTGACTGATGCAGAACCTTCATCTCCATGTAAATTCAACTGGTATCTTAGAGGAAGACACACAAAGGATGCAGTTTCAACTCTGTTTCACTGTCAATTATTACACTGCTCTTTTATTAATAGCATAAATGACAATTATAGTAAACTAACAAATGAAAATGGCAGATATTGCTCTTTGCTTTGCTATCACCCTGCAATTTATAATATATCATGCCAAGGAAGAAGGCAGTAACTGCCATTGAAGGGTCAAAGGTCGTGTCAGAAGTCAGGTTTAACATAAATTTAAAAAAATTACTCATAGTAAGACAACAGATCATTTAATCGCCAATGTTCTCCGTATAATTAATTTGGCTAGACAATTATATAACATTTGAAGCCAATTTTCCTCAGTTCCACGCTATGAGCAGTTACTGCCTTTTTGCTTGGAAGGGCAGTTTTTACTATCCATCAAGCTGTAGGAGGGAGAAATGACATGGCAATCAATCTCACCTTCGCCTGAGACTTAAACTGACACTTCCACAGGATCCCTTTTCTCCCCTCCGACATCACACTGTTGATTCAGTACTTACTTAGTCTTGACATAGATTTAAGCCAATTTAAGTTAAACTGTAACTAGGGGCTGCAACTCAATACTAGGAAGGTGTTCCTAATGTTTTGTACACTCAGTGTATATAGCCATACAAATTATAATGAGAGTATACCAAACATTAGGAACACCTTCCTAATATTGAGTTGCAGAAAAGCCTGAATTCATCGGGGCATGGACTCTACAAGGCGTCGAAAGCGTTCCACAGGGATACTGGCCCAAACCGACTCCAATGCTTCCCACAGTTGTGTCAAGTTGACTGGATGTCCTTTGGGTGGTGGACCATTCTTGATACACACAGGAAACCGTTGAGCTTGAAAAACCCAGCATCATTGCAGTTCTTGACACAAACCGTTGCACCTGGCACCTACTACCATACCCCATTCAAAAATATTTAGTCTTGCCCATACACCCTCTGAATGGCAAACATACACAATCCATGCCAAGGCTCAAAAATCCTTCTTTAACCTGTATCCTCCCTTTCATCTACACTGATTGAAGTGGATTTAACATGTGATATCAATAAGGGATCTTTCACCTGAATAGCGTACAGTATGTCATGGAAAGAGCAGGTGTTCTTAATGTTTTGTATACTCAGTGTATATAATGCATACTGTAGATGTATGTGTTAGTCAAACACTAGTATTGATACAATGTTAAATGATAAGATGAAAATCCATAGTTCATGATGGGATACTAGCTCAAGCTCAATATATGATGCCTATCAATAATATACACTGAGTATAGTAATGATGCATAATTTAGAGCCAAATATTTTGTGCTTATTCATGCTGAGACCAAGGTCTCTTTCACAGATGAGCCCTGTATACACATCAATATACACATCAATATAGGCCTACATATAAACATTCACATCAACACACGAAAACCAAAACACAAATCATAGAAAAACACATTCGTCAGTAAAAAAGGTCCTCAGTCAGCCTTGTGAATTGCCCTAGAGGCACCAATTCATCCAACTTTAGACAGCCTTCCACAAGTAAGAGGTACATTTACTCAACTCAGTGGAGAACAAAGGGATCTCCAGAGTAAGCCATCTCTGAGACCGGTCTGGTATCTCATACGTCTATAAGTTAACAATGAAGTCAGGTACGGCGGAAGTTTATGCAGAGGGGCTTTACAAACAAAAAGAGTGCAATCCATCGATCTACGAGACTTCAAGAGGGCCAGACTACTTTCTGATACAGAATGCAGTAATGTGTACTGAACCTATGCAATGATGTGTACTGAACCTATGCAGTAATGTGTACTGAACCTATGCAATGATGTGTACTGAACCTATGCAGTAATGTGTACTGAACCTATGCAGTAATGTGTACTGAACCTATGCAATGATGTGTACTGAACCTATGCAGTGATGTGTACTGAACCTATGCAATGATGTGTACTGAACCTATGCAGTGATGTGTACTGAACCTATGCAGTGATGTGTACTGAACCTATGCAATGATGTGTACTGAACCTATGCAGTAATGTGTACTGAACCTATGCAATGATGTGTACTGAACCTATGCAGTGATGTGTACTGAACCTATGCAGTGATGTGTACTGAACCTATGCAGTAATGTGTACTGAACCTATGCAGTGATGTGTACTGAACCTATGCAGTAATGTGTACTGAACCTATGCAGTGATGTGTACTGAACCTATGCAGTGATGTGTACTGAACCTATGCAGTGACGTGTACTGAACCTATGCAGTGACGTGTACTGAACCTATGCAGTGACGTGTACTGAACCTATGCAGTGACGTGTACTGAACCTATGCAGTGACGTGTACTGAACCTATGCAGTAACGTGTACTGAACCTATGCAGTAATGTGTACTGAACCTATGCAGTGATGTGTACTGAACCTATGCAGTAATGTGTACTGAACCTATGCAGTGACGTGTACTGAACCTATGCAGTAATGTGTACTGAACCTATGCAGTAATGTGTACTGAACCTATGCAGTGATGTGTACTGAACCTATGCAGTGATGTGTACTGAACCTATGCAGTGATGTGTACTGAACCTATGCAGTGATGTGTACTGAACCTATGCAGTGATGTGTACTGAACCTATGCAGTGACGTGTACTGAACCTATGCAGTGATGTGTACTGAACCTATGCAGTGATGTGTACTGAACCTATGCAGTGATGTGTACTGAACCTATGCAGTGATGTGTACTGAACCTATGCAGTGATGTGTACTGAACCTATGCAGTGATGTGTACTGAACCTATGCAGTGATGTGTACTGAACCTATGCAGGGATGTGTACTGAACCTATGCAGTGATGTGTACTGAACCTATGCAGTGATGTGTACTGAACCTATCTTCATTAATAAAGCGTAGTGCTCTAGGATGACAAACTGCGTCCAACGGCTACAATATAGCGGCAGCTGCATTCATATAGACCAGGTATTCCCAAACTGGGGTACACGCAATGCCGTCAAGGGGAATGCCAAATGAAAGGGAATTGACATTTTATTTAAATAAAAAAAACATTTGGTTTACAGTTTTTTTCTCTCACATTTTCAAACAGTCCATTTATATTTTCCAACGGGGCTATACATTTGGGTGAGGGTTTTTTCCTGCCTGAGTAGCCTCATTTCACTTCCAAAAATAAAATGAAACCATCTAGTGTTCAGCGAAATAACAACACAATGTCAAATACAGGTAGCCTAGTCAAATAATTAACATCCAATCACATTAACTGTTACTCTGCTCCGGGAAACATTCACTATTGAGCAGACATTTAGAAACGAAGCATGACAATTTGAAAAATGAGGCAAGGGAGTTTTTGAGCGAGAATAAAGACGACTTTTGAGTAGTAAGACATGTATAAAAGCAACAGAGACCATTAATAAGAAGGGGCTAGAAGTGTCTAACACGGTGAGCTACCGAGTGGCTAGGACAGGCAAGCCCCATGCTATTGTGGAGGACTTAATTCTTCCTGCAGCCGCAGATATGGCTGGGACAATGTTGGGGGGAAAGGCCCAAAAAACTATACAGACAATGCCTTCATCAAACAACACTGTTTCACGACACATCAGCGACATGGCAGGAGATGTTTTGAAACAATTACTGCTTCGCATACAAGCCAGTGAATTATATCAGTTACAGTTGGATGAGTCAGGTGTGGCAGGTCTGGCACAGCTCCTGGTATATGTCTGTTACATTTATAGGGGGTGAATTAAGGAAAACATCGTCTTCTGCAAACCAGGACAACATGAGAGGATATTTTTAAAGTATTGGACAGCTTTGTGACATCAAATGGACTTTGGTGGTCAAGATGTGTTGATATCTGTACTGATGGAGCAAAAGCCATGACAGGGAGACATAGTGGAGTGGTAACACGCGTGCTAGCAGTTGCTCACGACGCCACTTGGGTACACTGCAGCATCCACCGAGAGGCTCTTGCTGCCAAGGGAATGCCTGACAGCTTGAAATATGTTTTGGACACTACAATGAAAATGGTTAACTTTGTTAAAGTTTCTCACACAACTGGCCTATCTGGGAGATGTTTTTTCTCGCATGAATGATCTGAATACAGAATTACAGGGACTCGCCGCAACAATATTCAATGTGCGGGAAAAAATTGAGGCCATGATTAAGAAGTTGGAGCTCTTTTCTGTCTGCATTAACAAGGACAACACACAGGTCTTTCCATCATTGTATGATTTTGTGTGTACAAATGAACTCAAGCTTACAGACAATGTCAAATGTGATATAGTGAAGCACCCGAGTGAGCTGGGGGCGCAATTACGTAGGTACTATCCTGAAACAGATGACAAAAACAACTGGATTTGTTATCCCTTTCATGCCCTGCCTCCAGTCCACTTACCGATATCTGAACAAGAGAGCCTCATTGAAATTGCAACAAGCGGCACTGTGAAAATTTAATTTAATCAGAAGCCACAACCAGATTTCTGGATAGGGCTGCGCTCTGAGTTTCTTGCATTGGCAAATCGCTCTGTTAAGACACTGATGCCCTTTGCAACCACGTACCTATGTGAGAGAGTGGATTCTCGGCTGCATGAAAACTAAATACAGGCACAGACTGTGTGTCGAAAATGATTTAAGACTGAGACTCTCTCCAATACAACCCAACATTGCAGAGTTATGTGCATCCTTTCAAGCACACCCTTCTCATTAACCTGTGGTGAGTTATTCACAATTTTTGATGAATATATAAAACCTTATTTGTAAGATGGCTAAATAAAGAGCAAAATTATTGATGATTATAATATTATTATTTGTGCCCTGGTCCTAGAAGAGCTTTTTGTCACTTCCCACGAGCCGGGTTGTGACAAAAACTCACACTCATTCTTATGTTTAATAAATGTATTGTTTAGTGTGTGTGTGTGGCAGGCTTACGATGGCAAAACAACATTTGAGAGTGCGCTGACATTTGAGGGTACGCAGCTGGAGTTTGAATGTTTGAAGGGGTACAGGACTATAAAAAGTTTGGGAACCACTGATATAGACAATATCCCCATAGTCTAAAACCTGTATGAATGTCGACTGAATGATTTGTTTTCTGCTGTTTAATGAAAGGCATAAACTATTCCTATAGAAGAAGCCAATTTCAATTCTTAATTTCTTAACTCATCAATATGCTTTTTGAAAGATAGCTCAATCCAGATGCCCAGATATTTATAAGCAGGGTTACAATCAAAGAGGGCAGCAACCAATGTCTATATGCATAAATCATCAGATACATTTTTATGTGACATGGAGAATAACATTCTTGGTTTTACCTGCATTAAGTACCAATTTGGGCTGTTCTGGTCACGAAATATCGTCAGCCGGTGATTGACAAGCAAATAACTGTCTTGACCGTTAATTAACAATAACACATTTATCATCTCCTGGGTTCCACACATTGCCTACAAGCCATTTTAAAAAGTCTAATAAATCCATGTATTTTTAATACATTGTAAGGCTGCATGATGCAACTCTAATGCATGGTGTTTGCAACGCCAGGGTTGTGGGTTCGATTCCCACGGGGGGCCAGTACAAAAAAAAATGCATGAAATGAAATGTATGAAATATTATTATTCACTACTGTAAGTCGCTCTGGATCAGAGCGTCTGCTAAATTACTAAAATGTAAATGTAATGATGATTTGAAAAAAAGTTGCTTGAAAGGTTGGTTGTACACACTCCAGTAGTCTCTCATTCACAATTTGACAAGCACTTGATAATGCCTCGAATTTCACAGTGGCATCCCATTCGTGGCTGAAATGCACCCTAAAAAAATCCATGCCTTTTAAGGCTCGGAGTGCTGCTTTGTGCCCTTCTCCCTGCGCAATCCGAAGCGTCTCTCAATCACACGGCTCTCTGTCACGTGATCGGGTCTTTCTCACAGGCTACAAGTGAAGACAGACACATCGGGGACGCAACTGCACGCATCCTTATCCAATTCCGAGGTGCATATTGAAGATATTGGATGAACTGTCCACATTCACTTTTGGTCAGCCAACAAGTTGAGTAGGCCTAACGAACAGCAAAAGCACTAGCCTATGTCAATCTACTATCCCCCATAGTACAAAAGTCAACCTATTATATTCTGTGTGAGAAATAAATATTCCAAACATAGTCTGGGACAGTTGTGGGATGTGATAGATCCCAAATTAATACAACCACTAGCTTTTTTATGCAATGTGGCTGACACAACAGATCAGAACATTTAGTTTAAAATGTTGATAAACTATTAGGCTATTTATTCACATTATAAGCGCAGCAATGTGCACATGGTAGGTAATACATGCAAATGTTCCACTAGCGGAAAACTCCATAATCAAAAGTGACCGCAAATGCAATTATGCACGTAATGCTTTTATTATAAGGTACATTTTTATGGTGAAAATTATCGTCCCCAAACTTGAAACTCATGCACTGCTTATATATATATATATGCCAGTTACACTCTAATTAATTTTAAGAAGTTGGCAAATTCAGTTGTGATACAAACCTTATTAAAATATACATGAGGTGTGCGACTATGAGTAAAACCTTTAAACAGGTCAACTTTCACAAGGCCGCTGGGCCAGACGGATTACCTGGACGTGTACTCCAAGCATGCGCTTACCAACTGGCAATGGTCTTCACTGACATTTTTAACCTCTCCGTGTCTGAGTCTGTAATACCAACATGTTTCACCTGGAAAAAAGGAACACCTATGTGAGAATGCTATTCATTGACTACAGCTCAGCGTTCAACACCATAGAGCCCTCAAAGATCATCACTAAGCTAAACACCTCCCTCTGCAACTGGATCCTAGACTTCCTGACGGGCCGCCCCCAGGTGGTAAGGGTAGGTAACAACACATCCGTTACGCTGATCCTCAACACGGGGGCCCCTCAGGGGTGCATGTTCAGTCACCTCCTGTACTCCCTGTTCACTCATGACTGCATGGCCAGGCACGACTCCAACACTATCATTAAGTATGCTGATGACACAACAGTGGTAGGCCTGATCACCGACAATGACGAGACAGCCTATAGGGAGGTCAGAGACCTGACCGTGTGAGCCAGGGACAACAACCTCTCCCTCAACGTGATCAAGACAAAGGACATGAATGTGAACTACAGGAAAAAGAGGACCGAGCATGCCCCCATTCTCATTGACGGGGCTGTAGTGGAGCAGGTTGAAAGCTTTAAGTTCCTTGGCGTCCACATCACCAACAAACTAACATGGTCCAAGCACACCAAGACAGTCATGAAGAGGGCACGACAAAACCTATTCCCCCTCAGGAGACTGAAAAGTTTTGGCATGGGTCCTCAGATTCTCAAAAGGTTTTACAGCTGCACCATCGAGAGCATCCTGACGGGTTGCATCACTGCCTGGTATGGCAACGTTTCGGCCTCGACTGCAAGGCACTACAGAGGGTAGTGCATACGGCACAGTACATCACCGGGGCCAAGCTTCCTGCCAACCATATTGCCCATATTGTTATTTACTGCTGTCCCTTAATTACTTATTTTTTCGGGATTTTCTTGAAACTGGGTTGTTGGTTAAGGGCTTGTAAGTAAGCATTTCACTGTAAGGTCTTCACCTGTTGCATTCGGCACATGTGACAAATACAATTTGATTTGATATGATTCGAAACAAGTCGCAAAAAAAAAAACATTGTTTCTTATGCTGGGCATCATTCACAAGTGATAATATATAATTCACAAGTGATAGGCTAATACTGTCACCCATCAGACTATTCTTCATTTAATCTTGTCTTTACATATACTAAATAATATACAGTATGTGTGACATTTGTTTTGATTTAGAATGGACCATTATCATGAACCTGTCTTGAAACAGGGGCAGCGGAAAAAAATACATGTCATCTATGCACATAAAAAGCAAATGGACGCTTTTCCCCGTGGTTTATTTTCATGCCTGCCAGGTAGGCCATACTCCTGTTGTAAATATGTGCTTAATATTAGCAAAGTTGAGAAATAAATATAGTAGACCTAGCCTATTGTAAGCTGATGGGATCCTCCTATTTACTAGCGGCCATCACTCTGTTTTCTCCCACAATTGCATAGCCTATAGAAATGTTGCGCAACATGAGCTCATGAAGTGTTTGATTAGATTTTCAAAGACATTTGCATTGATGTCAGAGTGATTAGAGGGACAATAGAGTGCTGAGTACCAGGCAGTTATTACGTTTGTTACTAACGACCAGCAGCAGCATCAGAGCTTGGAGAAGCCTAATTACCGTAACTAAACGGTCATGTGGAATTTGACTGCCTTCATGACTCGTGACCCCCAGAGTGGCGGTAATACGGTCACGGCAACAGCCCTAGTACCAATTTCAGTTCAACAAAGACATTATTTAATTAAAGCAGTGAATGCAGCAAGAGAAAGATATGTTGTCACATCCATGTAATTTCCCTGAGCTTGTAGTTCCAGGGCTGTTGGTTTAAAGGAGCGCTGATAGAACCACACGGTATTGATCTTAATCAGACACACACTGAGAAGCTCAGAGAGGAAATGCAACGTAGGTCTGGGAAGCTAACAAACACTAGTATGTGATGCAAAGTTATTTATTTATAGCACTTTGTGTTAGGATTGAGAAGTAAAAAAAGGGGAACATGCTGGTGGGGATGAATACTAAATACAATAGTGGGTTGGAGTGAAGTCATGCAATCACAAAGGTGATTGCTAAAGTTGATTTGCTTCTGCCCAATCCAATTATATCCCATGATATTCTATTCTCCATGCTTGAGGTAGCTGCTAAAGAGTACTGTAGCTTCCACTGTATAGCCATACTGTATAGTAGAATGGAGGGGGCAGGTGTGGGTGAAGGAGGAGAGGACAGTAAGAGTAATGGCCCACATTTACCTCCTGACCTGCATAGACACACAGGGCTTTCTGTTGAAGCTCAAAACATTGAATGAAACATTTACAGTGAGGGGAAAAAAGTCTTTGATCCCCTGCTGATTTTGTAAGTTTGCCCACTGACAAAGAAATGATCAGTCTATAATTTTAAAAGTAGGTTTATATGAACAGTGAGAGACAGAATAACAACAAAGAAATCCAGAAAAACGCATGTCAAAAATATAAATAAATAAATAAAGTATTTTACCCCTCTGCAAAACATGACTTAGTACTTGGTGACAAAACCCTTGTTGGCAATCACAGACGTCAGACGTTTCTTGTAGTTGGCACCAGGTTTGCACACATCTCAGGAGGGATTTTGTCCCACTCCTCTTTGCAGATCTTCTCCAAGTCATTAAGGTTTCGAGGCTGACGTTTGGCAACTCGAACCTTCAGCTCCCTCCACAGATTTTCTATGGGATTAAGGTCTGTAGACTGGCTAGGCCTTAATGTGCTTCTTCTTGAGCCACTCCTTTGTTGCCTTGGCCGTGTGTTTTTGGGTCATCGTCATGCTGGAATACCCATCCACGACCCATTTTCAATGCCCTGGCTGAGGGAAGGAGGTTCTCACCCAAGATTTGACGGTACATGGCCCCGTCCATCGTCCCTTTGATGCAGTGAAGTTGTCCTGTCCCCTTAGCAGAAAAACACCCCCAAAGCATAATGTTTCCACCTCCATGTTTGACGGTGGGGATGGTCTCTTGGGGTCATAGGCAGCATTCCTCTTCCTCCAAACACGGCGAGCTGAGTTGATGCCAAAGAGCTCCATTTTGGTCTCATCTGACCACAACACTTTCACCCAGTTTTCCTCTGAATCATTCAGATGTTAATTGGCAAACTTCAGACGGGCATGTATATGTGCTTTCTTGAGCAAGGGGACCTTGCGGGCGCTGCAGGATTTCAGTCCTTCACGGCCTAGTGTGTTACCAATTGTTTTCTTGGTGACTATGGTCCCAGCTGCCTTGAGATCATTGACAAGATCCTCCCGTGTAGTTCTGGGCTGATTCCTCACCGTTCTCATGATCATTGCAACTCCACGAGGTGAGATCTTGCATGGAGCCCCAGGCCGAGGGAGATTGACAGTTATTTTGTGTTTCTTCCATTTGCGAATAATCGCACCAACTGTTGTCACCTTCTCACCAAGCTGCTTGGCGATGGTCTTGTAGCCCATTCCAGCCATGTGTAGGTCTACAATCTTGTCCCTGACATCCTTGGAGAGCTCTTTGGTCTTGGCCATGGTGGAGAGTTTGGAATCTGATTGATTGATTGCTTCTGTGGACAGGTGTCTTTTATACAGGTAACAAGCTGTACCTGTATAAAAGACACCTGGGAGCCAGAAATCTTTCTGATTGAGAGGGGGTCAAATACTTATTCCCCTCATTAAAATGCAAATCAATTTATAACATTTTTGACATGCGTTTTTCTGGATTGTTTTGTTGTTATTCTGTCTCTCACTGTTCAAATAAACCTACCATTAAAATTATAGACTGATCATTTCTTTGTCAGTGGGCAAACGTACAAAATCAGCAGGGGATCAAATACTTTTTTCCCTCACTGTACATTCCACATCAGCTCGATCAATACTACAATTAAGCCCTAATCAATTGACCATTAACAGGCTGTTCCTCAGAAAATCACAGACTCTGAGCGCTCACTGGTTATGCACACAGACAATACCCTATAAGGGTGATTCCATGCAGCGGAAAATATTTTTGGTATCTCAGATTGTTCTGGCAATTCTCACACAGGAACTTCATTGGGCGGAAGAATCTTTAACATGCTTTTTATAATTGGATCACAAAGCATTTTTAGGCCTTTGTTAGACCTGTATATTCCTCTTGCTGTCATTATACTCCTAATGTGTTCTCTCAAATATGGAGTATGTCTAGATTCTGAAATACACATTTTCACATTAATTTATTCAACAAAACTACCCTTTTGGATGTAGCTTATTTTTAGACATATTGTTTGTAACAATATACTCTTCCAGAGTGGGCTCTCTTGTACCTTTAATGATATTACCCATTTTACACAAAGAAATGTATATTATAGGTATTTACCATTCTCAGCCCTCTTTTGGGATAGCACATTCAGCAAGACACCAGCAGAGGGAGTTACCTTTGAATAAATTTTTCAATTTATTGTGTTGATGGTGCTCATAAAATGTATCATACCTTCAGAATAAGCAGAGAACCCACTCTGGAAATGTAATGTACTTGTAGAGTATATTGTTCCAAGCAATATCTTAAAATGAACACATTCAAAAAGGGTCGTTTTGAGATATTAATATTTTGAATGTTGAATAAATGAATGTGAACATTTGTATTTATACCAAAAATATTTTCCCCTCCCGTTGGCGTGTAAGACATACATGATCAGTGACATCCATCCAAGCTTAATGCACCCTTATGAAGTAAAAACAGCCTCATGATGGCACCCTTCAACTGTCAAAAAGCCATTAGTACAAGAGATGTCATTTCACACCTAAACGCCATCACAACCTGCATACCTAATGATCCAAAGCAGATGTTTCAAGTGAAGGTTTCACTTAACCCTTTACAGCCTGGCACCTACTACCATACCCCGTGCAAAGGCACTTACATTTATTTGTCTTCCCCATTCACCCTCTGAATGGCACACATAGACAATCCATGTCTCAATTGTCTCAAGGCTTAAAAATCCTTCTATAACCTGCCTCCTCCCCTTCATCTACACTGATTGAAGTGGATTTAACAAGTGACATCAATAAGGGATCATAGCTTTCACCTGGATTCACCTGGTCAGTCTGTCATGGAAAGAGCAGGTGTCCTTAATGTTTAGTATACTCAGTGTATAATATAATAACATTATAGCATAGCTAGGCTATACATAGCATACAAAGTAGCCTATACAATAGAGGGAATCTAGGATTTCAACGTTCCTTCTATGAGACAATATCTGCGTCCCAAACGGCAGCCTATTCCCTTTTTATTGGACTACTTTTAGCTAGGGCTCATAGGAGTCTGGACAATAGTAGTCCACTATATAAGGAAATAGGAATTGGATGGATAAAAGAGACAAGACAGAGGAGAAGGAAATTAGAAACAAGCTGTGGTGACATTTCTTTAGGGACACGACACAGAACACAAGATCAGTGTGAGTCAACCTATAGTCACGCAAGCATGCTGTCACCTCCCAACGGGTCACAATGCCCGCTGGGATCAATGGGCCAATCACAGCTGGGTAGATGCGGGTTCAACAAAGGTGACTCGGCTGGAAACCTCTAGCAGCCCCAAAATGGCCACTGCCACCTCATATGGAGACTAGAGAGGAGTGCAGCTGCTACCAGGGCTGGGGTCCATTCCGTGTCAACTCAATCAGTTCAGGATGTGACGAGCAATTCAAGTCATGACTTCAAACATTCACACAGAAAACTAACAGGTGATTTTTTTATTCATGAAACACATTTTCGATTCAATTCGTAATTTAACTGGAATCGACCCCAACTGACTGCTAACCTAACTATGTGGGCTATCCATCCATTTGAAGGGCTCTGGTTAAAAGTACATGGGAATAGGGTGCCAATTGGGATGTGACCACAGTCTCTCGTCAGTGCTCATACATATCCACACACTAACTAAACCATTAATCTGTGGTGCATGGCCTGAGAGGTCTAAATCTCCATGCGCCTGATCAAATATGTCTCCTGTCCGACTGTGAATAGCTTAAACACATCTCAAAGAGCTCATATGAAGGATCAGAGATGAGCAGGAGCCTGGGATGGATACCCTCTCTGTTTTCTCTCTCCTCTTACTCTACTTTCCTCTCCTCTCCCTCCTCTCCTTGGCTGTGGCTTTGATCCAAACACCCAGGAAGTGATTTCTTTATCGAGGGGGATACAGGCTCACTCTCACATCTGCCAGTCACGACAGACAATCGGCCCTGATAAGATTTATATAGATTGAGATAGCGGCTGGTACTGAACAGACGTTTTACTTATAGAGCGAACGCAGTCGGTCGTAGGATATATTCCGTTGCCATGGTAACGCCACTAAATTCCACATTACCTCCTTTGTTATGACTGATTGACAGTAGATATTAATCAGCGAATATAAATCACCATACTATGATGTGTGCAGTCAGTGTTCTGAAAGAAAAGGCAAACCTAAATAAGCTGAGATGAGTCATAGGGAAATTACAGAATGTGATATACTTACAAGAAGAATTTAAACACAGGCTGAGTCTGGGTGAAACTTAAAACGTACAATGGAAAGAAAGGAGGAAGAGAGGAAGGAAAAAATACAGAAAGCATACCTTGATGTAGGATGGCTGTTTTTCCAGGATAAGATCGGCAACCTTTTTGGAAACCTACAGAGAGAGGAGGACAAGAAAAAGAAACCCAGTCAGATGCTTGTAAACGCCATCCCAAGTGAGAAACACACTTATCGTACTATGGTAGAGCATGGAGAAAGAATAGCTGGCTTTGATGCCTGTAACTATAGTCCTTAAAGAGTGACTGCCTCTAAAATGCAACTAATCCCTTTGAAAATAGCATATGTGGCATATGAGTCTGAAACATTTATTCTAGTGTCTGAAATTGACTACAAAGTGTAAATAGGATCATTTTGGTCACAAAGTCAGTCTTATCTAAAGCGGAGTTTGGAACCTCAGTGCGTCACAAGTAAATGAAGGTTGGATTTGAATTACAATTATGTCAACAAATCATGCCCCATCTTGCCAAGCTCCACGTGAAAATCGCCCCTCCGCTGCCCTTCATTGAATGGGGCGCCGTTGTTTCATCACCACCAACACGTTCAAATGATCACTATATGGATTGACCATGCCTCCACAGCCAAAGTTCTATGGTATGCATGCCCTACTGAAGGACCCTAGCTAGTAAGCGGAATAGGTGCTTGAGTTTGTCGGTCCCCAAGTCTGCACCAGTAATGCCAGCTTGGTGTGCAACGACCGGTGGTGGTGAGTATAATCCGAGATACTGGAATATAATGACCTCTGATGTAACTTAGCTAACGACGTTAGATAATGTTATGCTGTTTATGTAGGCAGTTATCATTTGATAAACTGAGACATTACCTGTGAGGCAGGCAAGCTAACTTTATAACGCTAACAAGCTAGCTAGATAAGGGGGAGAGGTTGTTGTCCTGGCACCACACCTGCCAGGTCTCTGACCTTGTCCCTATAGGCTATCTCGTCGTTGATCAGGGCTTTCGGCAGGTTACCTTCACTTCTTGGGCACAGGGACTATGGTGATCTGCTTGAAACATGCAGGTATTACAGAATCGGTCAGGGAGAGGTTGAAAATGTCAGTGAAGACACTGGCCAGTTGGTCCACGCATGCTTTGTGTACACGTCCTGGTAATCCATCTGGCCCTGAGGCCTTGTGAATGTTGATCTGTTTAAAGGTCTTGCTCACATCGGCTACGGAGAGCGTGATCACACAGTCGTCCAGAACAGCTGGTGCTCTCATGTAGGGCTGTGGCTGTCACGAAAGTTTGTCAGCCGGTGATTGTTAAGCCTATAACTGTCGGTCTCATGGTAATTTACCGTTAATTAACATAAACACAGTTAGGGAACATCTACATTTTAAAAAGTGTAATAAATCCATCTAATATAGCCTACACCTTCACAACCTTCCCAGCTGCCCACTGCACTGAGGATAGGAAACTCTATCACCACCGATAAATCCACTATAATTGAGAATTTCAATAAGGATTTTTCTACGGCTGGCCATGCTTTCCACCTGGCTACCCCTACCGCGGTCAACTGCACTGCACCCCCCACAGCTACTCGCCCAAGCCTTCCCCATTTCTCCTTCTCCCAAATCCATTCACCTGATGTTCTGAAACCACAGCTACAAATCAGCCGGGCTAGACAATCTGGACCCTTTCTTTCTAAAATTATCTGCCGAAATTGTTGCAAACCCTATTACTAGCCTGTTCAACCTCTCTTTCGTGTCATCTGAGATTCCCAAAGATTGGAAAGCAGCTTCTGTCATCCCCCTCTTCAAAGGAGGAGACACTCTTGACCCAAACTGCTTCAGACCTATATCTATCCTACCCTGCCTTTCTAAGGTCTTCGAAAGCCAAGTCAACAAACAGATTACCGACCATTTCGAATCCCACCGCACCTTCTCCGCTATGCAATCTGGTTTCAGAGCTGGTCATGGGTGCACCTCAGCCACGCTCAAGGTCCTAAACGATATCGTAACCTCCATTGATAAGAAACAATACTGTGCTGCCGTATTCATTGACCTGGCCAAAGCTTTCGACTCTGTCAATCACCACATCCTCTTCGACAGACTCAATAGCCTTGGTTTCTCAAATGATTGCCTCGCCTGGTTCACCAACTACTTCTCTGATAGAGTTCAGTGTGTCAAATCGGAGGCCCTGTTGTCCGGACCTCTGGCAGTCTCTATGGGGGTGCCACAGGGTTCAATTCTTGGGCCAACTCTTTTCTCTGTATACATCAATGATGTCGCTCTTGCTGCTGGTGAGTCTCTGATCCACCTCTACGCAGACGACACCATTCTGTATACTTCTGGTGTTAACAACCCTCCAGACGAGCTTCAATGCCATACAACTCTCCTTCCGTGGCCTCCAACTGCTCTTAAATACAAGTAAAACTAAATGCATGCTCTTCAACTGATCGCTGCCTGCACCTGCCCGCCTGTCCAGCATCACTACTCTGGATGGTTCTGACTTAGAATATGTGGACAACTACAAATACCTAGGTGTCTGGTTAGACTGTAAACTCTCCTTCCAGACTCACATCAAACATCTCCGATCAAAAGTTAAATCTAGAATTGGCTTCCTATTTCGCAACAAAGCATCCTTCACTCATGCTGCCAAACATACCCTCGTAAAACTGACCATCCTACCGATCCTCGACTTCGGCGATGTCATTTACAAAATAGCCTCCAATACCCTACTCAACAAACTGGATGCAGTCTATCACAGTGCCATCCGTTTTGTCACCAAAGCCCCATATACTACCCACCACTGCGACCTGTACGCTCTCGTTGGCTGGCCCTTGCTTCATACTCGTCGCCAAACCCACTGGCTCCAGGTCAACTACAAGACCCTGCTAGGTAAAGTCCCCCCTTATCTCTGCTCACTGGTCAACATAGCAGCACCCACCTGTAGCACACGCTCCAGCAGGTATATCTCTCTGGTCACCCCCAAAGCCAATTCCTCCTTTGGCGGTCTCTCCTTCCAATTCTCTGCTGCCAATGACTGGAACGAACTACATAAATCTCTGAAACTGGAAACACTTATCTCCCTCACTAGCTTTAAGCACCAGCTGTCAGAGCAGCTCACAGATTACTGCACCTGTACATAGCCCATCTATAATTTAGCCCAAACAACTACCTCTTCCCCTACTGTATTTATTTATTTATTTTGCTCCTTTGCACCCCATTATTTCTATCTCTCACTTTCTTCTACTACAAATCTACCATTCCAGTGTTTTACTTGCTATATTGTATTTACTTTCCCACCATGGCCTTTTTGCCTTTACCTCCCTTATCTCCCCTCATTTGCTCACATTGTATATAGACTTATTTTTCTACTGTATTATTGACTGTATGTTTGTTTTTACTCCATGTGTAACTCTGTGTTGTTGTATGTTGTCGAACTGCTTTGCTTTATCTTGACCAGGTCGCAATTGTAAATGAGAACTTGTTCTCAACTTGCCTACCTGGTTAAATAAAGGTGAAATAAAAAAATAAATACAAATAAATCAATTTATTTTAGACAGCTTTAAAGAAACATGACATGAAGAAAATGTAGTCTATTTCAGAAGAACAGAATAGCATACTCTGAGTTGTCCTTATGTTAGGTCCTGATCTGGCTATGCCAAATGGCTCTCGATCACGTGATCGGGTCTTTCTCACAGGCTACAAGTGAAGACAGACACTCCGGGGACGCAACTGCATGCGTCCATATCCAATTCCGAGGTGTATATTGAAGATATTGGAAGAACTGTCCACATTTACTTTTCGTCAGCCAAAAAGATGAGTAGGCCTAACGAATAGCAAAAGCACTAGCCTATGTCAATCTACTATTCCCCATAGTACAAAAGATAACCTATTCTGTGCGAGAAATAAATATTCCAAACATAGTCTGGGACAGTTGTGGGATGCGTTAGATCCCAAATTAACACAACCTCTAGCATCAAAGATACTTTTTTTACGCAATGAGGCTGACGCAACAGACCAGAAGGTTTAGCTTAAAATGTTGATAAACTGTTAGGCTATTTCTTCACATTAATCGCACAGCAATGCACACATGGTAGTAGGCTATAAGTGTGAATGCTCCATTAGCGGAAAACATTATTATGAAATCTGCAAATGTGATTATGCAAGTAATGCTTTTATCATGAAAATGATCTTCTACACCCATTGTAAATCCGATTAATGTGATACATTTTAAGAAGTTATTTGTCCACTTTAGTTGTGACATAAACCTTACCAAAACATATAGGCCTTTGGGCTAGGCTACATGAGGTTTAGGCCATTCTTGAACATGAGGTGAGACATTGTTACTAATTTGTAAATAAAGCCAGTTTGTTATTTAGAATTATTTATTTCTGTTTTTAGAGAGAGAGAAACCAAAAAACGTACAATCATCTCATGGGTCTCCCAGTCACAGGCATTGAACCAGCATCTGTAGCAACACGGCTATGCAGTGTCTTAGACTGTTGTGCCACTCAGGCGCTGTACGACGTGACCGGTCGGGAGTGGCCTACAGTACTACAGTAAAACCAAAATAAAATAATAAAAACCTTAGTGTAACAACAGTTTTAGTAAGTAATACTGAAGTCGTGCACAATTATCAGATTCTATTTTGGTTTATGTCGCTCATTCATTGTCAGTTAGAGACACAGTAGGACCCAAAAGCATAATAAGTCCTTAACTTCCCCTTGTGCTGGTCTGGAGCAATGAAGTGGTGACGCAGGGTACCGTACGCAACCACAAATTACCTGTAAGTCCAGCAGCAGAATCGCAAACCTTTTAGTGGAGCAACCACTGCATGTGGGGCAGTAGCAGCAGTGTATGTGGATCAGTAGCAGCAGTGTATGTGGAGCAGTAGCAGCAGTGTATGTGGAGCAGTAGCAGCAGTAACAGCAGTAGCAGCAGTGTATGTGGAGCAGTAGCAGCAGTGTATGTGGAGCAGTAGCAGCAGTGTATGTGGGGCAGTAGCAGCAGTGTATGTGGGGCAGTAGAAGCAGTGTATGTGGAGCAGTAGCAGCAGTGTATGTGGAGCAGTAGCAGCAGTGTATGTGGAGCAGTAGCAGCAGTGTATGTGGAGCAGTAGCAGCAGTGTATGTGGAGCAGTAGCAGCAGTGTATGTGGAGCAGTAGCAGCAGTGTATGTGGAGCAGTAGCACCAGTGTATGTGGGGCAGTAGCAGCAGTGTATGTGGAGCAGTAGCAGCAGTGTATGTGGAGCAGTAGCACCAGTGTATGTGGAGCAGTAGCAGCAGTGTATGTGGAGCAGTAGCACCAGTGTATGTGGAGCAGTAGCAGCAGTGTATGTGGAGCAGTAGCAGCAGTGTATGTGGAGCAGTAGCACCAGTGTATGTGGAGCAGTAGCACCAGTGTATGTGGCGAGTTTGAAAGTGTGACTGTGTGTGGCATCAGTATGCACGTGTGCGCATGTGTGTGTATGGGCGTATATAGTGTGTGCGTGTGTTGTGTGAACGTGTGTTGTGTAAGTATGTGTGTATGTGTGAGTACTGGTATCGTCCCAGCCCTAGAACACATACAAATACACAAATATATATAGACACACACACACACACACACACACACACACACACACACACACACACACACACACACACACACACACACACACACACACACACACACACACACACACACACACACACACACACACACACACACACACACACACACACACACAGCTAGGAACATGAGGTTCCAGAGCCAGTTCGATACACAGCTCCACACTGAGGGGGCGTTGAGACCTTGTTGTATGGACGGGGAGGACGGGGTGGACGGGGAAGACGGGGTGGACGGGGTGGACGGGGAGGACGGGGTGGACGGGGAGGACGGGGAGGACGGGGTGGACGGGGAGGACGGGGAGGACGGGGAGGACGGGGAGGACGGGGTGGACGGGGTGGACGGGGAGGACGGGGTGGACGGGGAGGACGGGGTGGACGGGGAGGACGGGGTGGACGGAGAGGACGGGGTGGACGGGGAGGACAGGGTGGACGGGATGGGGTGTTGACTAGGTTGGGTAAGGGGACTAACTAAAGCTCTGAACAGATCGTACTCTGTTCAACTGCTGTGCTCGTTCACTCGTTTGATCAACTATGTGTATGAGCGTGTGCATGAGAGACATAGTGACTGAATTAAGGAATGTGAGATGGAGAGAGTGAGAGAGGGCCTCTGAAATCAACAACCATATTTATTTTAATAAAATAAAAAAATACTATTACCTCTAAGGGGGTTATAGATTACCTCTAAGGGGGTTATAGATTACCTCTAAGGGGGTTATTGATTACCTCTAAGGGGGTTATAGATTACCTCTAAGGGGGTTATTGATTACCTCTAAGGGGGTTATAGATTACCTCTAAGGGGGTTATAGATTACCTCTAAGGGGGTTATAGATTACCTCTAAGGGGGTTATAGATTACCTCTAAGGGGGGTTATAGATTACCTCTAAGGGGGTTATTGATTACCTCTAAGGGGGGTTTTTGATTACCTCTAAGGGGGTTATAGATTACCTCTAAGGGGGTTATAGATTACCTCTAAGGGGGTTATTGATTACCTCTAAGGGGGTTATTGATTACCTCTAAGGGGGTTATTGATTACCTCTAAGGGGTAACAGAGAGCAAAAACAGTTTCTGTTTATGATGATTCAGTTTGTGTGTAAAATGTACATTATCTGTGCTCAGCAGCAGTTCAGTGAGAGTGGTAACTTACTTCACTCACAGCACAAAACCAGAAAGATCCAGAAAGAATGCTCATCCCTGGTACAGAGACAATTCTCCTCCTCACTCAAACACAATAAATCTATCTGTCTACAAAAAAAACATCCAAACCAGGAAAAAGCAGATGTGTGGAAAAGACCCAACCACCTGCAGCCGCCCACATGACCAGAGATTAGCCCTCCAATCACCTGTGATCTGACAGAGCCAAACAGCGAGGTATAATTCACATGTAATTGACTGGTATGCAGAGCAGAGTTAATAGCCCAATTATCCGGCCACACGCCTCATGCATTTTAGCTGAGAGCCAAAAGATAGAGCTGTCAATCAGCCAAAACTGCTCAGTAGAAGTCGGAAATGGAACCCTATTCTCTATAGAGTGCACTACTTTTGACCAGAGCTCTATGGGATAGGGCATAAAACAGTAGTGCGGTGTTTAGACACTGCCTAGTGTCAGCGTTTTTGGACACTGCCTAGTGTCAGCGTTTTTGGACACTGCCTAGTGTCAGCGTTTTTGGACACTGCCTAGTGTCAGCGTTTTTGGACACTGCCTAGTGTCAGCGTTTTTGGACACTGCCTAGTGTCAGCGTTTTTGGACACTGGCTAGTGTCAGCGTTTTTGGACACTGCCTAGTGTCAGCGTTTTTGGACACTTCCTAGTGTCAGCGTTTTTGGACACTGCCTAGTGTCAGCGTTTTTGGACACTGCCTAGTGTCAGCGTTTTTGGACACTGCCTAGTGTAAGTGTTCTTCACCAGCTGCAGTTAGGGGTTTAAAAAGCTAACCGGCAATCATATCAAATTCAAAATCAACCAATACTCGAGCTGGAGAGAAACAGTGGGCGATAAGTTAGCCTATACCAGTGCAGCTTCCTAACATTTATCTCAATCATATACGCTGACAGAGAAGTTTCTATGTCAACTAATTGAAGTGTAAAGGAACATTTTGTGTAGAGCCGTGGTGGTGTAGTGGTAACACCCACCGGTACGTGTCACTTAGCCTAAACAACGTCCTGCCGGTAGGTGTCACTTAGCCTAAACAACGTCCTGCCGGTAGGTGTCACTTAGCCTAAACAACGTCCTGCCGGTAGGTGTCACTTAGCCTAAACAACGTCCTGCCGGTAGGTGTCACTTAGCCTAAACAACGTCCTGCCGGTAGGTGTCACTTAACCTAAACAACGTCCTGTCGGTACGTGTCACTTGTCCTAAACAACATCCTGTCGGTACGTGTCACTTGTCCTATACAACATCCTGTCGGTACGTGTCACTTGTCCTATACAACGTCCTGTCGGTACATGGCACTTGTCCTATACAACATCCTGTCGGTACATGACACTTGTCCTATACAACTACCTGTCGGTACATGTCACTTGTCCTATACAACATCCTGTCGGTACATGCCACTTGTCCTATACAACGTCCTGTCGGTACGTACACTTGTCCTATACAACATCCTGTCGGTACATGACACTTGTCCTATACAACTACCTGTCGGTACATGTCACTTGTCCTATACAACATCCTGTCGGTACGTGTCACTTGTCCTATACAACGTCCTGTCGGTACGTGTCACTTGTCCTATACAACGTCCTGTCGGTACATGACACTTGTCCTATACAACTACCTGTCGGTACATGTCACTTGTCCTATACAACGTCCTGTCGGTACATGTCACTTGTCCTATACAACGTCCTGTCGGTACGTGTCACTTGTCCTATACAACGTCCTGTCGGTACATGTCACTTGTCCTATACAACGTCCTGTCGGTACGTGTCACTTGTCCTATACAACTACCTGTCGGTACATGGCACTTGTCCTATACAACGTTGTCGTGTCTTTGGCTATGCCGGATTAAGTGATATGACATGCTAACCTATAAAATTCTTTCTCTAATTAATATTACCTGATTAAGCTAATCATGTAAATGTAATTAATTAGAAAGTCGGGGCACCACGGAAGAACGTTTATAGAGCCGTTATCTTCCGAATAAACTCTTAAAATACTTAGTAATACTTTACATCGATAGCAGTCAATATTAACCCTTATCTTATTTTCAGTCTCATAATGAAAGTTGTAAAATTCTTGGCTATCTTCACGAACCCTGGCTAACAAGTTGAATCATCAATACCAAATTGGGTTTAATTATTTATTTACTAAATACCTAAACTAATCACCCAGAATTACATATACACAGAATAAAATGATGTCATACAGAAAACGTCCTGGTGGACGGAACCTGTATGATGGCTGGTTACACAAAGGAAAGGGGGTTGGGCTTGAATGAAAGAGCGGGAAGACTTAGGAACAAAGAAACAGCAGCTATGCTATCGTAAATACATTATCTTATGCATTACTAAATTACCGCCCATTTGGAAAAGGAAAATGCAATAGATATTTACTCTGAGCTGCGCTTCGGTATATTGGTCGTAGATGCTGGCCGGGTTGGCCAACAGATCTTCCTGTCCTCGGAAGAATGTCAATGGTGGTAAAGTGGATACGTGGTGGTATCTTCGTCTGGTTGTTAGACTGGATCCGTCGTCCGTCCTTTCCTAGCCCACGTCTACAGCGGCCGCTGCTAACTCAACGGGTAGGAAGTATCACTTCTGTAGTGAATAAGCTCAAAGTTCATACCATTCGCCACCAAAGCTCACGCCGAGGTTGGCTTAGTTCTGTACTTGACATGTGTGTCCTTCTAACGTAGAGGCTGCAGACCTCACGTACTGGAACATGTGGTTATCTTTTCATCAAAGGCTTATATAGTGGAGAGGGGGAAGGATGTGTTTCATCGTTTATAACCCCTGTCTCTTCACAGGGGTGGGCCACTGATCAAGCAGGGCACTTTCCTTATGAAAACCCAATTCTCTCATTTTGAAGCAAAAATTATATTTAATCTCCTAACAAACAATTTCAATATCAAACATTTCAATTGCATAACAATTCCATGTTACTCTGATAACTAGAGGGTGTATACTTTCTCAGGTACAGTTTATGTCGTCCTGTCATCAGTCATAATGTCTCAGATGACAACCGAACTGACATTCATACTCATTACGTTCCCAAGCATATTTCCAACTGGTTTTATTACCAAAATATGGTTCCTTTTCCCCATTTGTTTGATGTTCCCAGACTCTCTATATTTAACACAGGCTATTCAAGTCCTTCAGTAGGGTCAGAAAGAGAGGGGAAGGGAGAAAGGTATTTATGGGGGGGTCATAAACCTTACCCACAGGCCAACGTCATGACAACGTCCTGTCGGTACATGTCACTTGTCCTATACAACGTCCTGTCGGTACATGTCACTTGTCCTATACAACGTCCTGTCGGTACATGTTACTTGTCCTATACAACGTCCTGTCGGTACATGTCACTTGTGCTATACAACGTCCTGTCGGTACATGACACTTGTCCTATACAACTACCTGTCGGTACGTGTCACTTGTCCTATACAACGTCCTGTCGGTACATGTTACTTGTCCTATACAACATCCTGTCGGTACATGTCACTTGTGCTATACAACGTCCTGTCGGTACATGACACTTGTCCTATACAACTACCTGTCGGTACGTGTCACTTGTCCTATACAACGTCCTGTCGGTACATGTTACTTGTCCTATACAACGTCCTGTCGGTACATGTCACTTGTCCTATACAACTACCTGTCGGTACGTGTCACTTGTCCTATACAACTACCTGTCGGTACATGTCACTTAGCCTATACAACATCCTGCCGGTACATGTCACTTGTCCTATACAACGTCCTGTCGGTACGTGTCACTTGTCCTATACAACATCCTGTCGGTACGTGTCACTTGTCCTATACAACGTCCTGTCGGTACATGTCACTTGTCCTATACAACATCCTGTCGGTACATGACACTTGTCCTATACAACTACCTGTCGGTACATGTCACTTGTCCTATACAACATCCTGTCGGTACATGTCACTTGTCCTATACAACGTCCTGTCGGTACATGTCACTTGTCCTATACAACATCCTGTCGGTACATGTCACTTGTGCTATACAACGTCCTGTCGGTACATGACACTTGTCCTATACAACTACCTGTCGGTACGTGTCACTTGTCCTATACAACGTCCTGTCGGTACATGTTACTTGTCCTATACAACGTCCTGTCGGTACATGTCACTTGTCCTATACAACTACCTGTCGGTACGTGTCACTTGTCCTATACAACTACCTGTCGGTACATGTCACTTAGCCTATACAACATCCTGCCGGTACATGTCACTTGTCCTATACAACGTCCTGTCGGTACATGTTACTTGTCCTATACAACGTCCTGTCGGTACATGTCACTTGTCCTATACAACATCCTGTCGGTACGTGTCACTTGTCCTATACAACATCCTGTCGGTACATGGCACTTGTCCTATACAACGTCCTGTCGGTACATGTCTCTTGTCCTATACAACGTCCTATCGGTGCGTGTCACTTGTCCTATACAACATCCTGTCGGTACGTGTTACTTAGCCTACAACTACCTGCAGGAGATTGGGGTTCAATCCCCAAGTCCACTGTTTCTCCTACTTGACCGTCTCCCCATTTCAGCTACTTTTATTTTTATCATGGAATAATCCTATTCTTTGAGGGTTTGAGAGGCAACATTGTCAGGTTCATAAGCCTGCCAGAGAGACAGGGAGTGAGGAAGAGGACTCTTGGGCGGCGGAGGCATCACCTCAGTGGACAGCTACACTAAGCCGACTAGGATGCAACTGTCAGTGTGTTGGCGATGGCAGGAAGTAACTAATTAGATATAAATTAAACATGGTCTCCCTTCTCGTTAATGAGGGTAAACAAACGGCAATCTGATGATTACTGTTCTGCTGCCAGTGTGTGTGTGTGTGTGTGTGTGTGTTGCTGAAAAATAAAATAAAAACTACTTGAAAAATCTTCATAAGGAAATGAACTTGAGATTGTTCCACTTCAGTTTGGGAGATAGGCCTACACACATGAACTCTAAAGTTGCAGCACTACTGTGTCACCAGTACAATCAAATCAAAAGCAGCCATACACAAAATCGAATCAAATCCCGATCAGGCCTCTAACGAGCAAGAAAATTATTTGCCATAATAGTTCACACTGAGCTTAAGTTCTATAATTTCTCTCATCACCTAAACGGCCCAACATCAGCCCCAAGTAGTGATTTCATACAATACAGCCAGACTACTTTACCAGTATTGCACCAAATTAGATTTGTATAGGTCGTTAAGAGGAGACAGACAGTGGTGATGTACATCAAGCAGCTAAGTAAACATGGTGGCTATTTAAAGACTGTCTTCGTCCCAAATAACATCCTATCCCCTATATAGTGGATAGTATAATAACACCCTATTCCCCAAAAGTAGTGCACTGTGTAGGGAATAGGGTGTCATTTGGGAAGCAGAGAGAACTGGAGCCCAGGAGGAGCCCTGGTCAATAACACTTACTGTCCTGAGGCTCAAAGCACACTGCTGGCTGGCCCCTCTTCCTCAATCCATACTGCCGGCCACTTCCTCCTCTTGATAGTCCTGGATGAATCCATACTGCCGGCCCCTTCCTCTTTATAGTCCTGGATCAATCCATCCTGATGGTCCTGGATCAATCCATCCTGATGGTCCTGGATCAATCCATCCTGATGGTCCTGGATCAATCCATCCTGATGGTCCTGGATCAATCCATCCTGATGGTCCTGGATCAATCCGTCCTCGATCAATCCATCCTGGATCAATCCATCCTGATGGTCCTGGATCAATCCATCCTGATGGTCCTGGATCAATCCATCCTGATGGTCCTGGATCAATCCATCCTGATGGTCCTGGATCAATCCATCCTGATGGTCCTGGATCAATCCGTCCTCGATCAATCCATCCTG
The DNA here is from genome assembly GCF_965601325.2 of Salmo salar. NCBI lineage: Eukaryota > Metazoa > Chordata > Actinopteri > Salmoniformes > Salmonidae > Salmo > Salmo salar. The sequence continues at coordinate 33,920,817 of NC_138317.1, forward strand.
GATCAATCCATCCTGATGGTCCTGGATCAATCCATAGATGTTTGTCTATTGTGTATTGTGAGGACCTGGCCATCCCTACCTTCAGGCTGTGCTCAAACCCAACACCCCAACCCGAGCACTCCATTCTGCCTGCCTCTGGTCTCTTTGCAACTCCCGCTCAGCCCAGTCCAAGCTCTTCTCTCTCCTGGCACCCCAATGACAGAACCAGCTTCACCCTGAAGCTAGAAGAGCAGAGTCCCTGCCCATCTTCCAAAAGCACCAAAGAGCATCTTAAATAATCCCCCTCCTCACCTTGACCCCCCCCAAAATAAAATAAAATAATAATCTCCTGAGCCAACACTTGCACTTGACAGTCCTCCTCCCCCCACCCCCCTTTCAGCTTTGACTTAGCTACTTCAACGAGGAAAAGTTAGAGATGCACGCACGCGCACGCACACACGCCACACACACACACACACACACACACACACACACACACACACACACACACACACACACACACACACACACACACACACACACACACACACACACACACACACACACACACACACACACACACACACACACACACACACACACACACACACACACACACACACACACACACACACACACACACGTCTATGCACCCAACATATCATAAATCAGTTTCTCACTTGAACGAAACCCGGCACTCAGGTAGTCAGTTAACAAGCTGTATATAGGCCTAGCTATGTGCTATGTACAAAAGAGTCCACTATATATACATTCCATATTATGAAAAGCAGTGAGATCCCAACAGTAATGGTAACTGTCATGTTACTATAATACATTAGATTGTCAAACAAGATCCACAATAACACTAAGAGAAAGAATAGCAATCTACAGGAATACAAGTACTAGGAATACTATAAGTAATACTAAGAGTACTAGGAATAATACTAGGAATTTACTGAAATACTAGGACTACTAGGAGGAATACTAGGAATCTACAGGAATAGTAGGAATACTAGGAGGAATATGATGAGGAATACTATGAGGAGTACTAGAAATACTAAGAGGAATACTAGGAGGAATACTAAGAATCTACAGGAATACTAGGAATCTACAGGAGTACTAGGAGGAATACTAGGAATCTACAGGAATACAAAGATTCTACAGGAATATTAGGAGGAATACTAGGAGGAACACTAGGAAAACTAGGAATCTACAGAAATACTAGGAGGAATACTTGGAATCTACAGGAACACTAGGAAGAATACTAGGATCAACAGGAATACTAGGAGGAATACTAGGATTACTAGGATCTGGAGGTATACTAGGAATCTACAGCAATACTAGGTCCGACTAGGAATCTACAAGAACACTAGGAGGAATACTAGGAATCTACAGGAATACTAGGCGTACTAGAAATACTAAGAGGAATACTAGGAATCTACAGAAAAACTAGGAATACTAGGTCCTACTGCGAATCTACAGGAATACTAGGAATCTACAGGAATAGTAGGACTAGAAAAACGAAGGGGAATACTAGGAATCTACAGGAAAACTAGGAATACTAGGTCCTACTGCGAATCTACAGGAATACTAGGAATCTACAGGAATAGTAGGACTAGAAAAACTAAGGGGAATACTAGGAGGAATACTAAGAATCTACAGGAATACTAGGAGGAATACTAGGAATCTACAGGAATACAAGGATCTTCAGGAATACTGAGAGGAAAACTAGGAATCTACAGGAATACTAGGAGGTTATACTAGGAATCTAAAGGAATACTAGGTCCTACTAAGAATATACAATAATACTAGAAGGAATACTAGAAGTACTAGGAATACTGGGAATCTACATGAATAGTAGGAATACTACAAGGAATACTACGAGGACTATTAGGAATCTACAGGAATACTAGGAATCTACAGGAATACTAGGACAAATACATGCAATAATAGGAATCCTAAGGAATAGTAGGACTACTAAGAGGAGTATTAGGAGGAGTACTAGGACTACTAGGAAGACTGATAGGAGGAATAGTAGGACTAGGAGGAATAACTAGGACTACTAGGAGGAATACTAGGAAAACTAGGAGGAATACTAGGAGGACTACTAGGAGGAATACAGGGACTACTGTGACTACTAAGAGGAATACTAGGACTACTAGGAAGAATACTAGGAGGAATACTAGGATTAGGAGGAATACTAGGAGGAATACTATGACTACTAGGAGGAATACTATGACTACTAGGAGGAATACTAGGACTGCTAGGAGGAATAGTAGGACTGCTAGGAGGAATACTAGGACTGCTAGGAGGAATACTAGGACTGCTAGGAGGAATAATAGGACTACTAGGAGGAATACTAGGACTGCTAGGAGGAATACTAGGACAATTAAGAGGAATACTAGGACAACTAGGAGGAATACTAGGAGGAATAGGAGGACTACGAGGAGGAATAGGAGGACTACTGTGACTACTAGGAGGAATACTAGGAGGAATACTAGGAGGAATACTACATTTACATTTTAGTCATTTAGCAGACGCTCTTATCAAGAGCGACTTACAGTAGTGAATGCATACATTTCATACATTTTTTTTTTTTGGTTCATTTTTTTTTTCTTTCTCCATACTGGTCCCCCGTGGGAATCAAACCCACAACCCTGGCGTTGCAAACACCATGCTCAACCAACTGAGGACTACTTGGAAGAATACTAGGAAGAATACTAGGAGAACTACTAGGAGGAATACTAAGACTACTACGAGGAATACTAGGACTACTAGGGGGAATACTAGGACCACTAGGAGGAATACTAGGACAGCTAGGAGGAATACTAGGACTAACTAGGAGGAATACTAGGACCACTAGGAGGAATACTAGGACAACTAGGAGGAATACTAGGACAACTAGGAGGAATATTAGGACCACTAGGAGGAATACTAGGACAGCTAGGAGGAATACTAGGATAACTAGGAGGAATACGAGGACAACTAGGAGGAATACTAGGACAACTAGGAGGAATACTAGAACAACTAGGAGGAATATTAGAACAACTAGGAGGAATATTAGGAGGAATAGGAGGACTACTAGGAGGAATAGGAGGACTACTAGGAGGAATACTAGGACAACTAGGAGGAATACTAGAACAACTAGGAGGAATATTAGGAGGAATAGGAGGACTACTTGGAGGAATACTAGGAGAACTACTAGGAGGAATACTAAGACTACTATGAGGAATACTATGACGCCTAGGAGGAATACTAGGACACCTAGGAGGAATACTAGGACAACTAGGAGGAATACTAGGACAACTAGGAGGAATACTATGACTACTTGGAGGAATACTAGGACTACTTGGAGGAATACTAGGACTACTTGGAGGAATACTAGGACTACTTGGAGAAATACTACGAGGAATACTAGGAATCTTAAGGAATACTAGGACTACTAGGAATCTTAAGGAATACTAGGACTTCTAGGAATCTTAAGGAATACTAGGACTACTAGGAATCTTAAGGAATACTAGGACTACTAGGAATCTTAAGGAATACTAGGACTTCTAGGAATCTTAAGGAATACTAGGACTACTAGGAATCTTAAGGAATACTAGGACTACTAGGAATCTTAAGGAATACTAGGACTTAGAGAGAGATTTTTCTCCTTTACAGTCAGAGCATGAGAATGTGGATGACAATCATACAGCAGACAAATAATTAACTAAGAGATGAGCCTCGGCCAACGATGTGTCAAAGCTGCCAATTTCGCTGCGGGAGAATAGGGCCTCAACACCACCCCCACCTCCCTATACAACAGCAGCCATTCTCTACAACAACAGCTACTGCCAAACAGACTGGTGATGTGTGTGTGTGCGTGCGTGCGAATAAATACAGTAGGCAGTCTACACCATCTCTCCGAAATCCACGGGCCCCGTGGGGGGAACACATCAATTCAAAGGAAACACATTTAAGGGAGAGGTTCTATGGAGAGGGTATCAATGCGTCTAGCTACTCCAGGGCAAGGGAAATGTAGAATTTTACATCAATGCAGGATATAAGCCATCTGCTTCAGGTAGTTATCAGTCAGGGAGATAGTTCAGATCCTATAGGGAATGTCGTTAAGTATGTACACAGTGTGGCCCAGTGTAAGTTTATCCAAAGCTACGAATATGTGATTGAGAGAGGAAACCATCCTTCTCCCTATACTTGTCTTGCGTAGGTCTGAAAGGATCGGATAGGTGTGTAAGAGAAGACTGGGAGTCAGCCTGACGAACCAACCTACTCAGTAATCTCCTCCATATAGCCTAACTCTCACATGCACACACACATTGAATCAAAACAAATATATATATAAAAAAAATGTGATTACTGATCAATTCAAATAGAATCAGCAAATAACATGTTTTGTCACATGCGCCGAATACAACAGGTGTAGACCTTACCGTGAAATGCTTACAAGCCCTTAACCAACACAGCAGTTCAAGAAATAGAGTTAAAAAATATTTACTAAATAAACTTAAGTAAAACATTTAATTAAAAGTAACACAATAAAATAACGAGTCTATTTTCAGGGGGTACTGGTACTGAGTCAATGTGCGGGGGTACAGGTTAGTCATGGTAATTGGTACATGTAGGTAGGGGTAAAGTGACTATGCATAGTGGTGTGGTTTCATATAAGCCCTTGGGCTTCCAACCACAACTGCACGCTCTTTTGTTTTTTTAAACATGTATTGTTGTCTATCACTAATAAATAAATAAAATAAGCAATTCAGTGAAAATTTCACCCAACCAATTATCGTACATTATCATACCAACAGGAAGTGTCTAGAGGTAGTTTGCTAGCTAGGGGATGAGTTGGAATTCAGCATATGATGAGCTCCATCCTAGGGGGTGGTGACGAGGTCGATCTGGGGCTGGGTTAGCCTGGATAGAGCAGAAGACTTTATAAGGCCCATGGTCATCCTGTCCTGGAATTGACCCCTAGGGGCCTAAGGCTCGCAGACAGCTGTCTGCTCTGTTAACGAGCTCTGTCAGAGTGTTCTGTACACAGGGGCCTCCCTGGTGGCAAGGGGTCTCTTAGCTCTCATCCCCTCACCACCATTAATAATGGATTTGGCCCTGCCTCACTCGCTGAATAGACAGTTCTGCTGCTCACCTCTTCAGCTTACCTCTTCAGACACCATGGAGGAAGTGAGGGAGGGAAGAAAAGGAGGTAGGAAGGACACTTGGAGAGGAAGAAATAGGAAAGGGAGGGCAGTTGAAAAAAAGAGGGCACAGAGAGGCAGGGAAGGAAGGAGGATGCAGGAAGAGTGGAGGAGTGAGGGATTTCTAAAATACTGTAATTTCGAAAATGATTCTAAAAATAGTGCCTGTGCTGGCTAGCTCTCTGTCCTCCAGGCCTGAATGACCTTCAGAGAACCTCTGCTATAATGATGATGCCCTTTTTATCAACACTGAACAAAAATATGCTCCCATGTTTCAAGAGATTAAATAAAAGATCCCAGAAATGTTCTATCTGCACAAAATGCATATTTCTCTAAAATATTGTGTAGAAATGTGTTTACATCCTTGTTCGTGGAGCATTTCTCCTTTGCCAAGATAATCCATCCACCTGACGGGTGTGGCATATCAAGAAATTGATTAAACAGCATGATCATTACACGGGTGCACCTTGTGCTGGGGACAATGAAAGGCCACTCTAAAATGTGCAATTTTGTCACACAACATAATGCCACATATGTCTCAAGTTTTGAGGGAGCGTGCAATTGGCATGCTGACTGCAGGAATGTCCACCAGAGCTGTTGTCAGAGATTTTAAATGTTCAGTTCTCTACCATAAGCCGCCTCCAACATCGTTTTTGAGAATTTCGCAGTACGTCCAACCGGCCCCAATGTTGATGTCAACGTTGTGTACAGAGTGCCCCATGGTGGCGATGGGGTTATGGTATGGGGAGGCATAAGCTACGGACAACGAACACAATTACATTTTATCGATGGCAATTTCAATGCACAGAGATACCGTGACGAGATCCTAGGGCCCATTGTCGTGCCATTCATCTGCAGCCATCACTTCATGTTTCAGCATGATCATGCACTGCACCATGATGCAAGGATCTGTGCACAATTCTTAGAAGCTGAAAATGTCCCAGTTCTTCCATGGCCTACATACTCACCAGACATGTCACTCTAGAGCATGTTTGGGATGTTCTGATGTGTATGACAGCGTGTTCCAGTTTCCGCCAATATCCAGAAACTTTGCACAGTCATTGACAGACCTGCCAACCCTGTCCAACTTTTTAGAGTACCAGACGCGTGCGGCAAATTGGCGATTCAACTCGCAAATCTTGTGCAAAGGCATTTTAGAAGCATTGCCTCTATAGCTAATACCTGACACTGTCATTCTTCATCGCTCAGTCTTCTAAACTCCCGACTCCATTTAATGCCAAGATGTTTATATTTACTTTTGATTATACTTTTGTAATTCTTTTTGTGACGTGGATTATAATTACAGTTACAGTCTCAAGTTGCGTGATCCTCGTAATGTTACGTGGAAAATACAACTAATGGGACACAGAATTAAATGTATATCACTCTCGCACAAATGCGACCAGTATTTTTTCGTATTTGAATTTAATCTCACACTAGCAAATGCAAGTGAACTGCTGGCACTTTAGAGCTCACTGAATGTCCATCTTATGTTCGCTAAGCTTAGCTTGAAACAATTAGTGTTTACCTGTCCACAACACAGCGTCGAAAAGGGATTTGTCCATGTGTTTACGTACAGCTGACAGTCGGCAAACTCAGCATCACAACAAACAGGAGGACGGCCAGACACGGTGTAGCTACGTTGAATAATGATGGAGATTAATACATGTCCGTTGACACAACTCCGTACATGTCTGTGTGTTGCAGCTTGACCATATAGAGCTCTTATTTTCTATGGTAGAGTAGGTCAGGACGTGACTGGGGGGGGGTTATTCTAGTTACATTTTTCTATGTGTTTTGGTTCTAGTTTCTGTTTTCTATGTTGGGTTTTTTGGATGATCCCCAATTAGAGGCAGCTGGTCATCGTTGTCTCTAATTGGGGATCATATTTAAGTTGTTGTTTTTCCACACCTTTGTTTGTGGGAGATTATTTTGAGTTAGTGCATGTTGCACTTCTTCGTCACGGTTGGTTGTTTTTGTTTATTGTATGTATTGCATAGTTTCACATTATAATAAAATAAGTGGAACAATATGCACACTGCGCCTTGGTCTCCTTCCTACGACTTACGTGACACAGCTTGAGAATCGGGATGTTAGATTTACTCAGTGGATTTATTTTTTATTCATTTAAAAAAAAAAAAATTGAAATAAGGCCCTATTCATTTCTGCGTACCTATGACTTGGATCTCATACCTGCGTACATTGACAGAGAAATGTGTAGTTGGTACGCAAAATGCGTGCAGGTTGAAGAGGGGACAATTGAAGAGGGGACAATCTTCCACAGGCCACAATCAACAACCTGATCAACTCTAGGAGGAGATGTGTCACGCTGCATGAGGCAAATGGTGGTCACACCAGATACTGACTGGCTTTCTGATCCACACTCCTACTTTTTTTTTAAGGTATCTTTGACCAACCGATGAATATCTGTATTCCCAGTAGGACTGATCGACTGACTGGTCCATAGGTTGTTGGTCGACACAATTTTTTTTGTCTGGCAGTTGCAAAAAAATAAAATGAATTATGTAATGTCTTGATTGACGCCTGTCTCAGTGGACTAACCCATTGTGGAGGCCGAGAGGATGGCACATCAGTATCACCAGTAGAACATTTACCTTTAATTACCATTCTAATCTACAATGTTCGTTTGGTTACCGTAATTTCTGTTAATGCAATCAATATATTATCATTACAGTTCTCCTTGTCGGTGTGGACCCGTTGTTTGCAGAGCGCACAACCTAGGCTACACTTGTGAGAAACAAGTTTGTTTATTTAATTCCAATTTATTCATTGTGTTTTGTTTGGAACGCTCCTGTCAATCTTGAGTAAGGACGCGCACCTGATTACGCATTGAAGTAGGCCTAGGCTACCTGGCCTGTGCACAAATGTAGGCCTATAAATGTGCCCATTAGGGATCCGATAGTATTTCTGATCATCTTAACTCAACACCACTAATGAGTTGTGGAGCTTCTCAAAGTAATTTTTCTTCACCTCAAACAGCAACTTGGCTGGACCAAGTTGATACAATGTTTCAAGTTCTTTGCAGAGAGGCCGTGCATAGCAAATTTAATTTATTTTTATCAGGATATTTTCTACCTGCAGGCTGCAGTGTTTTTATTTGTTGGATTCATGTAGGCTATTTTTACATACTTGGCAATGGAAATAGAAGTTAGTTTCAGATTTGTAGAATTTCATTTAGATTTAATTTTCATGAATCGCATGACAATGATTTTGAGTTATGAAGACTTTATTATAAAATAAATGAAACTGTTCCACGAAAATGTGCATATGAAAATCCTAACTGGCACGCAGATCTGTAGAAATGGTGTAGCCTGTTACTGGCAACTTCAGGAGCGTAGTGGCAGAATCTGGAAAAGCCAGCAGCGCAGGAGGAGGTGGATGATCTCTGCCTCTCTCTTGAGTCATTTGTGTGGTCTTCATTATTTAATCACAGTGCTTAAATCAGACATGCTCTGTAGCCTACATATAGTTGATTTTATTAAAACACATAGGGTGTGTTTATATATGGAAAAAGACACATTTAAAAATTTCGACCAGTCGATTGTTCCAAAGAACAGGGACAGCCCTAACTCCCAGTCATGTGAAATCCAAAGATTAGGGCCAAATGAATATATTTCTGTCAGGTGCGTCGTAAAAAGTGGACCAAGGCGCAGCGGGTATCGTGCTCATCTTCCTTTTTTATTTAGATAAACGTGAACACTTAACAAAAATAACAAACAACGACGAAAACAGTCCTGTAAGGCTACACAGCTATACATAGAAACATAGAACATTACCCAAAAGCCCAAGACACATAAATCAAACACACCCCTGCCACGTCCTGACCATACAACAATAACAAAATTACACCTTACTGGTCAGGACGTGACAATTTCAATTGCCTGATTTCCTTATATGAACTGTAACTAAGTAAAATCTTTGAAATTGTTGCATGTTGCATTTATATTTTGGTTCAGTATAATAACTCACTGGGCCTGCAGCTGATACACTACTGGATACAATACACTAACTAGAGTTTTAAAGCCGTCTTTCTGAATATAACATGCCAACATCCACCTGGGATTGGTGAAATTCAATGCACTTAAGAGGAGTTTGCACTTCTCCAATATGCAATTAACAGGAAGCGACTGTACGTACATTTCCATGCCCAGGCTGAAGCAATAAGTTTAGGCTTCACAGATGTCACGTCCTGACCTTAGAAAGCTGTTATTTTCTATGGTTGAGTAGGTCAGGGCGTGACGGGGGTTTTCTAGTTTAGTTTTCTATGTTGTCAGGTTCTAGTTTTGTATTTCTATGTTGGGTTTTGTTTGGGATGATCTCCAATTAGAGACAGCTGGTCCTCGTTGTCTCTAATTGGAGATCATACTTAAGTAGGGGTTTTTTTCCACCTGGGTTTGTGGGAGATTGTTTTTGAGTACGTGTATGCTAACGCTGCATCACGGTTTGTTGTTTTTGTTATTCAGTTTATTTATATGTGTTGCATAGTTTCACAGTGTAAATAAAATGTGGAACGACACACACGCTGCACTTTGGTGCTCCTTTCGACAACTGTGACAACAGAAATTATATTAAATATAAAATTGGTGATTATAAATGTAGTTTTGTTAGGCCTACATTACATAGAAACATAATGTATGTAATTATTGAATTGCTTGTTTTGAACACGGAAGATGTTGTGTTTGCCTTCAAAGTGCACTGATACAATAAAATGGCATAGCTATTATCACCATAATTCAAGTATGTGAGTGACTGTCCCTATGCTGCTCATCTCATCTCCTGCACTCACCGTTGCTTGTTGGTTCTTCAGCTTGTTTCTGTACTCCGCCAGCTCCTGCAGGTTCAGCTCAGTTGGGAGTTTCTGTCATAAACACACAATAAAAGCATTGTTACAATACAAGAATACAAAGCTCATACCAAGAACTTCTTAGAAGAGAAAGCCCTTTTGTGGAGCGCAGCTTTGGTGTGTGGAGTGAACCACCTGCCAGAAAACAAATCAAAGTTGTTTTATCGTGGAAACCGAACTGAAATCCAAATGGCAGCAGCTCAGAGCTGTGTGGGATTTCGTTTGATTATTTTAGTGGCTAATCCTAATTATTTTAGTTTCTTCAGCTTCGGCTCTCTAGTTCGCTTAAGTAGAATTTATTCAAAGAGCTTCCACTGTCTTCTGTCAACTAACTTCTTCGTTTAAAAAGTGGAGGAAAAAAAGTCACAGAATTGTATTCCACACATGCTTAGATGCATAATAAATGTAATTAAAATCAGGGAGCACTACTTTATCGGTAAACAAGCAAAGGGAACAACAGCAGCGAAGAAGCCCCGAGGATGATGGGTAATTGCTTTCCCCTTGGCTGAAAGTCTCATTTTCTAATCTGAAAGGTTGTTATTGTTGCGACACTCGGCTAAATCTAATGAGATTTCACACCCTTCCTCCGCGAGTGGATAATCCATCAATCTGGAAGTCATCGGCATGTGAGCAGGAGAAGACGCCAGAGTGACGCTAGAGTAGATACAGCTCCGTCAAGGGGGGAGAGGAGTCCCCCATCACGAGTTTGGGAACCAGGGGGAGGGAGGTGTAGGTGGGGAGGCCCAAGTCGCTGTAACTAGTTAGTGTAAACCCCGCTGAGGCACAAGTCGGTTTAACCAGTCAGTGTAGATCCCGCTGAGGCCCCAAATCGTGTAACTAGTCAGTGTGGACATCGCTGAGGCCCCAAATTGTAGAACTAGTCAGTGTAGTCCCCGCTGAGGCCCAAAGTCGTGGAAATAGTCAGTGTAGACCCCACTGAGGCCCCAAGTCATGGAACTAGTCAGTGTAGACCCCGCTGCGGCCCCAAGTCGTGTAACTAGTCAGTGTAGACCCCGTTGAGGCCCCATGTCGTGTAACTAGTCAGTGTGGACATCGCTGAGACTCCAAGTCGTGGAACTAGTCAGCGTAGTCCCCGCTGAGGCTCCAAGTCGTGGAACTAGTCAGTGTAGACCCCGCTGAGGCCCCAAGTCATGGAACTAGTCAGTTTAGACCCCACTGAGCTACAGGACTGTTTTGCTAGCACAGACTGGAATATATTCTGGGATTCTTGCGATGGCATTGAAGAGTACACCACATCAGTCATTGGCTTCATTAATAAGTGCATCGAGGACGTCATCCCTACAGTGACTGTACGTACATACCCCAACCAGAAGCCATGGAATACAGGCAACATCCGCACCGAACAGCTCCTTGAGAGTTGCCGCTTTCAAGGAGCGGGACTCTAACCCGGAAGCTTATAAGAAATCCCGCTATGCCCTCCGACGAACCAGCAAACAGGCAAAGGGTCAATACAGGACTAAGATTGAAATCGTACTACACCGGCTCCGATGCTCGTCAGATGTGGCAGGGCTTGCAAACTATTATAGACTACAAAGGGAAGCTTTGAGGCAAGTAACACTGAAACATGCATGAGAGCATCAGCTGTTCCCGACGAATGTGTGATCACGCTTTCCTCAGCCGATGTAAGTAAGACCTTTAAACAGGTCAATATTCACAAGGCCGCAGGGCCAGACGGATTACCAGGATGTGTACTCCGAGCATGCACTGACCAACTGGCAAGTGTCTTCACTGACATTTTCAACCTCTCCCTGTCCGAGTCTGTAATACCAACATGTTTCAAGTAGACTACCATAGTCCCTGTGCCCAAGAACACTAAGGTAATGTGCCTAAATTACTACCAACCCTTAGCACTCACGTCTATAGCTATGAAGTGCGTTGAAAGACTGGTCATGGCTCACATCAACACCATTATCCCAGAAACCCTAGACCAACTCCAATTTGCATACCGCCCCAACAGATCCATAGATGATGTAATATCTATTGCACTCCACACTGTCCTTTTACACCTGAACAAAAGGAACACCTATGTGAGAATGCTGTTCATTGACTACAGCTCAGCTTTCAACACAATAGTGCCCTCAAAGCTCATCAATAAGCTAAGGACCCTGGGACTAAACACCTCCCTCTGCAACTGGATCCTGGAGGATCCTGGACTTCCTGACGGGCCGCCCCCAGGTGGTAAGGGTAGGTAACAACACATCCGCCACACTGATCCTCAACACGGGGGCCCCTCAGGTGTGCATGCTCAGTCCCCTCCTGTACTCCCTGTTCACTCATGACTGCACGGCCAGGCACGACTCCAACACCATCATTAAGTTTGCCGATGACACAGCAGTGGTAGGCCTGATCACTGACAATGACGAGACAGCCTATAGGGAGGAGGTCAGAGACCTGGCCATGTGGTGCCAGGACAACAACCTCTCCCTCAACGTGATCAAGACAAAATAGATGATTGTGGACTATAGAAAAAGGAGGACCGAGCATGCCCCCATTCTCATCGACGGGGCTGTAGTGGAGCAGGTTGAGAGCTTCAAGTTCCTTGGCGTCCACATCATCAACAAACTAACATGGTCCAAGCACAGCAAGACAGATGTGAAGAGGGCACAACAAAACCTATTCCCCCTCAGGAAACTGAAAAGAATTGGCATGGGTCCTCAGATCGTCAAAAGGTTCTACAGCTGCACCATCGAGAGCATCCTGATGGGTTGCTTCACTGCCTAGTATGGCAACTGCTCGACCTCCGACTGCAAGGCACTACAGAGGGTAGTGCGTACAGCCCAGTACATCACCGGGGCCAAGCTTCCTGCACCCAGGACCTCTAAACCAGGCGGTGTCAGAGGAAGGCCCTAAAATTTGTTAAAGAATCCAGCCACCCTAATCATAGACTGTTCTCTCTGCTACCGCATGGCAAGCGGTACCGGAGCGCCAAGTCTAGGTCCAAGAGGCTCCTAAACAGCTTCTACCCCCAAGCCATAAGACTCCTGAACAGCTAAGCAAATAGCTACCCCAGACTACGTGCATTGCCCCCACCCCCTTTTACACTGGTGCTACTCTCTGTTATTATCTATGCATAGCCACTTTAATAACTCTCCCTACGTGTCCTTGGGGTCTGTAGTGTACAGTAGGACTAACTAACTCACCTCCAGCATGTTGTGTCCTTGGGGTCTGTAGTGTACAGTAGGTCAAACTAAATAACTAAGTCACCTCCAGCTTGTTCTGTCCTTGGGGTCTGGTACACAGTACTATGACTCTGTCCCAAAAGGCACCCTATTCCCTACATATGGCACTACTTTTGACCATAGCCCTATGCACTACATATGGAATAGGGTGCCATTTGGGACGCATTTGGGACACTCTGTGAAGGTGCTATAAGGGGAGATTGGGCAGTGGGTCCCTTGGCTTGGTGTGCCCTCTGGGTGTGTAGTGAACAGCGGGCATAACTAACTAGCCTAACTATTTGACTCACCTCTAGCTTGGTGTTTCCTCTGGGTCTGTACAAAAGGGTATTTGGGGTTCTATATAGAACCTTTTAGTTATTTGGATGAGATTAAAGAACCCTTCACTAAAAAAGATGATATACAGTGCATTCGGAAAGTATTCAGACCCCATTACTTTTTGGAAAGGCAAACACCTGTCTAGATAATATCCCACAGTTGACAGTGCATGTCAGAGCAAAAACCAAGCCATGATGTCGAAGGAATTGTCTGTAGAGCTCTGAGACAGGATTGTGTCGAGGCACAGATCTGGGGAAGGGTACCAAAACATTTCTGCAGCATTGAAGGTCCCCAAGAACACAGTGGCCTCCATCATTCTTAAGTGGAAGAAGTTTGGAACCACCAAGACTCTTCCTAGAGGCGCTGGCCGCCCGGTCAAACTGAGCAATCGGGGAGAAGGGCCTTGGTCAAGGAGGTGACCAAGAACCCGGTGGTCAGTCTGACAAAGCTCCAGAGTTCCTCTGTGGAGGTGGGAGAACCTTCTAAAAGGACAACCATTTCTGCAGCACTCCACCAATCAGGCCTTTATGGTAGCGTGGCCAGACGGAAGCCACTCCTTAGTAAAAGGCAGATGACAGCCCGATTGGAGTTTGCCAAAAGTCACCTAAAGGACTCACAGACCATGAGAAACAAGATTCTCTGGTCTGACGAAACCAAGATTGAACTCTTTGGCCTGAATGCGTCACGTCTGGAGGAAACCTGGCACTATCCCTACGGTGAAGCATGGTGGTGGCAGCATCATGCTGTGGGGATGTTTTTCAGTGGCAGGGACTGGGAGACTAGTCAGGATCGAGGGAAAGATGAACAGTGCAAAGTACAGAGAGATCCTTGATGAAAACCAGCCAGAGCCCAGAACTGAACCCCAAAAAACATCTCTAGAGAGACCTGAAAATAGCCAAGCAGTGACACTCCCCATCCAATCTGACAGAGCTTGAGAGGATCTGCAGAGAAGAATGGGAGAAACTCCCCAAATGCAGCTGTTCCAAGCTTGTAGCGTCATACAATGCTATTTATTATTGGAGCCAAAGCACAGAGAATCTGGCTGCACATTTTAAATCATGGGCAATAAAGATAAAACACCAGGTAAAAAACCTAGGTGTCATTTTAGATTCTGAACTCAATTTCAAATCACACATTAGGAATGTGACAAAAATTGCTTTTTACCACCTGAGGAACATTGCCAAAGTGCAGCCGTGTATATCTCAGGCTGATACAGAGAGACTCATCCATGCTTTTATTACATGGCTTTCTTGGTCTACCCAAGAAAGCCATTGGTCAACTGCAAAACAAACAGATTGCTGCAGCACAGGTACTGACCAAGACCAGACAGAAAGCACACATTACACCGGTTTTAAAGTCGCTGCCTGTGACATTTAGATTACATTTTAAGATTATTCTATTGGATTTTAAATCAACCCATGATTGTGCACCCCAAAACATATCAGACATGCTTTTGAGATATGTACCCAGTAGGTCCCTCAGGTCCTCTGGCACTGGCCTTTTAACTCTCCCAAAGCCAAGGACCAAGAGGCATGGAGAGGCAGCCTTTAGTTACTATGCCCCCAGCCTCTGGAATAGCCTGCCAGAGAGCCTGAGGGCCGAAACTGTGAAGATATTTAAAAGACATCTTAAACCACACCTTTTTAGCTTTGCTTTTCCTTCGGTGCTTTTGTAGTTTTTCAGTTTTTATTGTTATTATTTCGTTTTTTTTTTATTCTCATGTTTGTTGTGTAGTTTTTATTTTCAGCGTTTTTTTAATGTTTTTTTCCTGTGAAGCGCATTATGTTACATTCATGTCTGAAACGTGCTATATAAATAAAGACAGATATTCAACATGTTCATAGCGAAGGGCATTCAACATGTACGGCACTTACACAAATGACTGATGATTGGCTGAGAGAAATTGATCATAAAAAGTTGGGGCTGTTTTGTTAGACTTCAGTGCAGGTTTTGACATTCTAGATCATAATATGCTGAAACTTGTGTGTTATGGCTTTACATCCCTGCTATATTGTGGATGGAGAGTTACCTGTCTAACAGCCTCTGCAACATAACCCAGGTAGAGTTAAGCATTCCCCTGGGCAGCTGTCTAGACCCTTTACTTTTTTCAATCTTTACTAATGACCTGCCACTGGCTCAACACTATACATGTCAGCTCCCACAGCAGTGAAATCACTGCAACACTTAACAAAGAGCTGCAGTCAGTTCCAGAATGGGTGGCGAGAAATAAGTTAGTCCTAAATATTTCAAAAACGAAAAGCATTGTATTTGGGGAAAATCATTGACTAAACCCTGAATCTCAACTAAATATTGTAATGAGTAATGTAGAAATTGAGCATGTTGAGGAGGATAAAGTGCTTGGTGTAGGGCTGACCCCATTTAGTCAACTGGTCGATTGTTTGGTCGACCAAGATTTCTTTAGTCGAGCAGTCACTTTTATACATTTTTTTGGTGCTAAATGAAGCAGCATATTGGGATGGAGAATAATGTGGCGGAGGCACCAGCAGGAGACACGAGGAAACAGCCCTAACCTATTGCCCTATTGGAATTTGATTATTTTTACTGGGGGTGGTCGGGTAATGTCATTATGTGCACAAGCACAAAACACCACATCTGTAATTGTAATTTTAGTGCCGTCCCAATCTGCCATGTCAGTCATTTGTACATGGCAGGAGAGTAATAATTCCAAACAGAATAACCTGTTTTTTGGCGAACTCCAAGGTCCTCTGATAGTACTAGTCCCGTGCAACTCGACATCCCTGTGTTTTCAGAGAAATGTCTGAGTTTGACATGTGTTGCTCACGGTTTGATCAAGAAAACAATAACTGATTCGATAAATTGAATGAATGCTGCCCATAACTTTATATGAAGGGCCTACATCTACCAACTTTCACAGTGAATGCTTTTGTTCATATGTTTTGTGCGTATGAATTTAATATTGCCAAATGCATCAGTAAAAAATATTGCGCCTATTTAATGTAACCCTTGCTGTAAATAGATATCGCAAAGCAGCATACAACTGACCTAAATGGTTGGAAATGATAAGTTCATTTATGCATCCATAGCCTTAAAACGCATCTCAAGCGCACATCTGAAGGCTGGGGGCATTTAGGACGTCTACTGTGGATCACTAAAATATCCTAATGATTATGATCACACTTCCTCAATTCAAATATTATGGCTACACGATACCAAAGATGGTTTGGTTTGTTTAAGAAACTTGGGAACCAAGCTGGAGTTATCAGTGGGGCCCTTTCGCCTGGACTTGTTGAAATATCTTCACGCCTAGAATAAAAACCTCCAGGCTTCCTTCATAACTGTGAAATTATTGGGGGAAAATTAAGAATTACAGGGGGCAGTTTGGGGAAAAAAACAAATCCCTTCCGAATCGTCCTCTGGAATAACAGACATTCTGGGGTAATAATGACATAACCAACGTTCTGTAGTAATACAAGTCCCGTGTGATTAAGGGCTTAGCCTAATTGTCTACGAAAATTGAGAAGAGAGCAAACCCCAACTTAGGTCTATAATCAATACCCTAACTGATAAACGTTCCTGGCTTTATAAATCATCCATATATATCTACAGGAATAAGACATCCTGCTTCTGTTGCCTGTTTGAGTGTTTGATTAATAGTCTACTGATTCCATGAGCACCAAGCCTCATGCAACGGCAAAATGTCGGATAAAGCAATTTCACAGATGTGGCTGTTTTTAATATTTGTATCATTAGAACAGACTGGTATTACTTATTGATTTCGTGTTTACACTGTTCCAAACAGGCAGAAAAATGATACTGTAAACTAACAGCACCTGTTGGTCACACATAATATACACACAGCTCTGGCTCATTTAGCCTCCTTTATCGTGATCTCCTTCTTATTGTTATTATTACGATCATTATAATAATAAGTAATGTTGTTATCATTAGTAGGCTTAGTATAGCAGTCTTGTATAACCACCATCGAGCTGTAGGCCTAAGAGCACATCCTGTTTAGTCTTGATACCGTAACTTACTTAGGCCTATATTTCAATACTTATATAGGCTACTGTATCAATCATTCAGTCATTAATTCCTTCATGCCATCACACAGCACAAGATACATTCATGCTTTGAAATACAATCAAGCATTTTAGTTTTAAAATTAAATAACAAAAGGGACCTTTGAATAACTAGCCTGAACAATCAATAAATGACGAATGCATGCAACTGTTTTTAGTCTACTGTAATAATATACTTGATATATTTTTTGGGTTAGAACCGACTCTCTGGTATACTTATTTATTTAATTGTTCATAAAATTATATTCTTAGCAAAAAAAATATACTGTTAAGAGTAGTAGCCATAATTCATAAATGGCACCATACAGGGCTCTATTTGGAACCATTTTGGTTCAGCGAAGAAGATCCTCTAGGGTTCTGATAAAAAAAAATGTATAAAAAGGGTTCTATATAGAACTTTTAGGTGTGCCATATATGAAGCATGCGATAGAACCCTTTTTGGTTCTATAAGGAAGAAAAAAAGTCTAAGCCTGTAGTGTACAGTGGGCCTAACTAAACTAACTAACTATCTGACTCACCTCCAGCTTGTTGTGTCCGGGTCTGTAGTAAACAGTGGGCCTAACTAACTAGCCTAACTAGTCTAACTAGCCTAACTAACTGACTCACCTCCAGCCCGTGCTGCACCATGTCGAAGGAGTCGTCAGAGTAGTAGACCTCCTGGATGCTGTTAATGATCTCCTGCTCTGCCTGGGGGTCGATGGGCTGCTCCCTCATCTCCCTCAACTCCTCCTGAGATATCAGAGAGAGGTGGGGTGGGGGAGAGAGGTGGTGAGAAAGGGAGAGGGGGTAGAGAAAGAAAGGGGGAGAGAATGAGAGAGAGAGAAACATACAGGGAGAGAGAGAGAAATAGATGCATCAGTAAGGTCATTAACACTCCAGCGGGAAACATCGGGCGGTTGCTGGGACACCCTTGTGGGAAGGAAGGAAGGAAGCAGGAGCTCTGTGAGAGAAGAGAACTCTCTGGAATATATCTGGGAACCAGTGGAGGATCTATTAATTTCTCAGAGCTCATCCATTGGGCTGATTAACCTTCACAACACCTATTGCACCACATCTACACCAGAGATATAGGGTCTGACAGCTAGGCCTGTATCACATCTACACCAGAGATATAGGGTCTGACAACTAGGCCTGTATCACATCCACACCAGAGATATAGGGTCTGACAGCTAGGCCTATATCACATCCACACCAGAGATATAGGGTCTGACAGCTAGGCCTGTATCACATCTACACCAGAGATATAGGGTCTGACAACTAGGCCTGTATCACATCCACACCAGAGATATAGGGTCTGACAACTAGGCCTATAACACATCCACACCAGAGATATAGGGTCTGACGACTAGGTCTGTATCACATCCACACCAGAGATATAGGGTCTGACAGCTAGGCCTGTATCACATCTACACCAGAGATATAGGGTCTGACAGCTAGGCCTATATCACATCCACACCAGAGATATAGGGTCTGACAGCTAGGCCTATATCACATCCACACCAGAGATATAGGGTCTGACAGCTAGGCCTGTATCACATCTACACCAGAGATATAGGGTCTGACAACTAGGCCTGTATCACATCCACACCAGAGATATCGGGTCTGACAACTAGGCCTATATCACATCCACACCAGAGATATAGGGTCTGACAGCTAGGCCTATATCACATCCACACCAGAGATATAGGGTCTGACAGCTAGGCCTATATCACATCCACACCAGATATATAGGGTCTGACAGCTAGGCCTGTATCACATCCACACCAGAGATATAGGGTCTGACAGCTAGGCCTATATCACATCCACACCAGAGATATAGGGTCTGACAGCTAGGCCTGTATCACATCCACACCAGAGATATAGGGTCTGACAACTAGGCCTATATCACATCCACACCAGAGATATAGGGTCTGACAGCTAGGCCTATATCACATCTACACCAGAGATATAGGGTCTGACAGCTAGGCCTGTATCACATCCACACCAGAGATATAGGGTCTGACAGCTAGGCCTATATCACATCCACACCAGAGATATAGGGTCTGACAGCTAGGCCTATATCACATCCACACCAGAGATATAGGGTCTGACAGCTAGGCCTATATCACATCCACACCAGAGATATAGGGTCTGACAGCTAGGACTGTATCACATCCACACCAGAGATATAGGGTCTGACAGCTAGGCCTATATCACATCCACACCAGAGATATAGGGTCTGACAGCTAGGCCTATATCACATCCACACCAGAGATATAGGGTCTGACAACTAGGCCTATATCACATCCACACCAGAGATATAGGGTCTGACAACTAGGCCTATATCACATCCACACCAGAGATATAGGGTCTGACAGCTAGGCCTGTATCACATCCACACCAGAGATATAGGGTCTGACAGCTAGGCCTGTATCACATCCACACCAGAGATATAGGGTCTGACAACTAGGCCTATATCACATCCACACCAGAGATATAGGGTCTGACAGCTAGGCCTATATCACATCTACACCAGAGATATAGGGTCTGACAGCTAGGCCTGACATCACATCCACACCAGAGATATAGGGTCTGACAGCTAGGCCTATATCACATCCACACCAGAGATATAGGGTCTGACAGCTAGGCCTATATCACATCCACACCAGAGATATAGGGTCTGACAGCTAGGACTGTATCACATCCACACCAGAGATATAGGGTCTGACAGCTAGGCCTATATCACATCCACACCAGAGATATAGGGTCTGACAGCTAGGCCTGTATCACATCCACACCAGAGATATAAGATATATTTTCTGCCTAGAGAAAATAGCCTCAAAACCATATTTTTCAAGTAAAAGAGAGGGAAGAGTACCTACCACCCGTGTGAATGCATGCTGTGCAGCTCTGCCACATTTTAGGCTGGGTAGAGAAAACACAGCAGGAGCCTACAGAGAGTGTGTGGGTGAGCAGAGCGTAGGAGCTCAGCATCCCTAGTGAGGGGGTGGGTGGGAAATTATGGAGGGTAGGAAGGAGGCGTGTGGGTGGGTGGAAAATTATGGCGGGAGGGAGGGATAGAGGTTGAATGAGTCATCGCTCGCTGATAAAGAGAGAGAAAAAAGAACGACAAGAAAAAGACAGACATCCAAATTGACAGGAAATGAGCTGCGTCTTTCAGAAAACTCCAGGTCGATAGAGCCCTTCTCTCAACTCTCTCTTTTCCTCCTTCTCTTTAAAAAGGTATAGAAGAGAACTAAATCAACCTAACTGAATGACTCATTAAGAGGCTCCATTCTGCTTCAGAGACACAAACACAACCCATACCTTCCCCCTGATCCCTGTAGAGTAGAGGCTCTTAGAACACTCACAACCATCATCAAGCTTTGATCACATTTACTTTGATGGGTTAACACCAAACAATGATCCTCCTCCGTCCAAATTAAAAAGTCTCATCATCGTGCAGTTCCTCCTCAATATGGGCAGAAAGGGAAATTAAAAAGCCATTTGCACCGAAAAGTAGGCTGCTTAATGAGCCTTATCAAAGGCTGTTGAAAAGATGAAGTGGTTGTTGAATGCAGAGAGCAAATCAAGCAGCAGACAAAGGGTTCCTTTTCTGGTGAGTATCAGAAGGAACAATACCAGGTGACTAAGTGGGAGAGGAGTGTGTTTGTTTGCGTGTGTGTGTGTGTTCGATTATTTCCTCAATCAATTCACATTCTACTCAAGTAATAATTATTAAAACAATGTCATTGTCATGATGAGAGCAATTATGAATATTCATTAATCCCTAGCTTAATTGGTCATCATACTGTATGTCCTCATCTGTTCCTGAGCAATGGGTTAACTAGTGTCACCTAACAGGATATCAAAGAGAATCAGAGGCCATGTTGTGAGCGGTGTTCTGATAACAGAGGCTAAGATGATCACGCTGACCTATCCATCACAAGCAAAACCCACAATAACAACATCAGCTTGACTCGTTTGAGCACTTGCAAGGAGGACTATGATAAATAAACTCAATACAACGCTATTAGCATATTGTACACTGACTCTATTCGATTGAATGTCAAAAGACGTAGATAAATGGCTTTTTCAACAACAATAATTTATTCATTTCATAATAATTATTAAGGTTTTCCAGAAGCTTCCCTTGTTTCTTCTAGTCAGTTTGATGTAAATGGTTAAGATGTTCTCTGTTTCCACAGCCCCAAAGTCAAAATTGGCAATATCATAAAATATTTATTTTTGGTCTTAATTTAAAGGATAGGGTTGGCATAAGGTTAGCATTGTGGTTAAGGTTAGGGTGAAGGTTAGGTTTAAAATCACATTTTAAGAAGATGAAGTGAAGAAATAGGCAGAGGTTTATGACTTTGTGGCTGTGGTAACTACTGAAAACCAAGACGTTGAGCTTTGCAGTACACATGATGTCAGAGGGACACCTAGTGGTGGATAAGAGAACTAGCCGACATGGAACTGGGTGCATTCGAATTATCTCTCCTTTCTCCAGAAGTATGCATTTGTTCACTTCTTCTTATGGATTTGAAAGGTATATGGAAACTACCTCTTGCAGATGCCATCACCAATCCAATGCTTTTAGTGAACGAGTGTTCATTTCAGGAGGAAGGAGAGATTATTTGGATGCTTATACAATGAGCTTGAAATAAGTGAATTGTAATCAATGGCAATGCCCGTCGCTTCATGGTACTGTGGAGCCTAGATTAAATGTCAGTGCATTATTTGAGTGCCCACAAAAGCATCTCTTAAAATGTAGTAGGGAAGAAAAGGTTTTGAGTTAAAAAGAAGAAGATCAAAGGAATTCTACTATATTGGCTCAGCTGCTTCGTCAGAGAAGTGAGTTGAGTAGGTCATACACATAAAGGGCCCCAGAAAAGGCAAGAGGCATAAATGTTTGAGGGCTACAAAGAGAGACACCCGCAACAATAACACGTATCTGTCAGCGAGAAAGAACTGAGCTCCTTTAAAGGAATATGCCTATATCCCAAACAGCACTCTATTCCCTTTGTAGTGCACTACTTTTAAACAGGGCCCATTTGGGACGCAGAGGCCTACAATAGACTAGATCTGAAGGCCAGCCTCACTGTATGAAGGAGTAGGATGAAGATGCCCCTAAACACTGATCTGAGGTCAGTTTTGAAAAGAACAAGCATATGGAGAAAGACAGAATTTGCAGATAACAATCAGTATTGCCACTTCCGTTCCTAGACATGTGAAATTACTGTAGCTATCTCACTCATTGTCATGGCAAATGTCAAGATGGCAGAAACAGACTAAAACCCAAAGCCTTGTAAGGTCACACTAATCCTAAAATGACCACCTTTGGACCGCTGCTGCTCCCAGCAGGTACTGGATAAATTAATCTAGACCCGCCCATCAATCACTCTCCAACGTATCTGGGTCTTCATTGGATGGCAGCATCCGTCAATCAAACTAGCAGCACTCCTCTTCCCTAGAGATAGCCAGATGCTACTACACCAGGGGGAAGATTAATGGTTTGATCCACAGCCAAACCAGTTTGAGCTATGTGAATAGTATGGTTTGAACTCCCTAATGTATGCAAATCCCCCCCACATCTTGGTTTGACCCTCTTCTCCAAGCAGCAATGCCAAGTCATACATACTCCCTGGAACAGGTGTATGTGGGTGTAAAGGGCTGGATACTAAAATATTAACATGTTTTCCCTCTCTCCTTCATAGCACATTGAAACCCACATGTCGACCAACACACGGCCTCTGCAGAAGTCAGGGCATGTATACTTCTTGCGCGTCGCAGAGCTGTTGTGAAGGAAGTGAGTTTGTGTTTATGCTGGACCTCCCACCCTCACCTACAGTCAACCAATCATGTCAATGCAGCGCTATAAGGAGTCCTCCGCATTGTTACAACATTTGGAAGGTGCACGGCGATGCAGTACGGAGCTCGATTTGGCCTCTGCATGCCTCCGCAATTGCATCACACCATCCGTACGGCACCGCCGACCACATTTTCAGATCAAGCATAAATTGTTTCTAAGCCTTATAGGTGATAAACGGTGTTCAAAGTTCCAGGCAAGAGAGAGGCAAGCCTATCAACCACCTAACATGCTTGGAAGGAGCCTTGACTGTTTCAGAAGCAGGAAGCCTACATTGCTCAATATATAGTAAAGTACCAGGATGTAATCGAGTTAGTCCACCAGCAGCTGATCACTATTAGAGAGTCAGGAAAGCCGTTATAGAGCTTTGACTTAATCATGTTACCTTTTCGCCGACTGATTACGCTGCATACAAATGCATGTTCTTATCTTAATGTGACATGTTGAAATCAGTTCCTGTAAGAAGCCGTCTGGCGTCAACAGGATTTTTCACTACTAGTATTGTAGACTAGGCTTAGGCTCTATGTCCACATTCAAAGGTACAAGAAAAATTGAAGATAAAACGTATTTGTTTGTGAAGTAGGCTAGCTTAAGTGTTGTTTGTGACATGTGCGTGTGTGTGTGTGTCTGTGTTTAGGCTGACTAGACTCCTCATAATGAAAGTATATTTTTCCTAAACAGACAGTCTTTTTGAAGGGACAGCATGGATCTCTGGGAAACAGGCAGCAGATGGTTTGAAGCATCTCTTTCAGTGCTGCCTTGTTCTACCCTTATACGAAAGTCAAGGACAAAGATGAAAAGAACACTTTTTTAAGCAGTTGATTTGGTGTAGGATCTTTTTTTAATAATCCACTCCAACAACAGCATTAAAATACAAGTAGGGCCTATGGGCCCTGGACAAATGTAGGGCAAATATAATGCACTATAAACTGAATAGGTTACCATTTGGGGCAGACACTGCCTATGCGTTCAATGTGACATTATTCACATAGGCTAAACCTTGACAGCCAAAATGGATCTATACCTTTCAGCAGTCGGCAGTCACCGACCCACACAGACAGGAGAAAATGAACTGTGGAAGTTAATAACAGGCTCAGAACAGAGGAAATTAAATGTCTTGTTGAATCAACATCACCCTTTATGGCGGGTAATGGGGTTGGTCCCATTCCAAGTTCTATTCAGCTGGAGCTTACACAGCAAAGTCAAAGGAAAGTGGCTGGTGCGGCTCCTGAAGAGTGACTAACATTATAAACAGGGCATTGTGACATTCTTTGCTTCAAGCAGCGCTCTTGACAAATTGAATTCGAACAAGTGGCTAATGACTGCCCCTCATGGCTAACAGCGACTGATTGCATTTTCTAAGCAATGGCTCACTCTCCCGTCCAAAACGCTGAAGTACTACCTCAGCAGGACAGCTAGCCTATACATTATCCTGAGTACTGTCCTTGACATGAGGACTGTTGTCTGGTGAATGACCAACCTCAATCTTTCTGACACTTGGCTTAGTGTGATGTAGGACAATGATGTAACAAGTCTTGAAGGACTAGAGACATATGATAAGGCAGCTCAATGTGAATGTGATGTTCGCCTGAAAGACAGTGGTTACATAAGGCATGTGACTACTAAAGTGTTTCTTACTTTAGCAAATTGCCTTAAGTCTGCAGGAGACCCTGGCTAAATCTAAGACTGAAATGTAATAGCCTTCCTCTTTTATGTGTTCTCAACCTGAGCTGTTCATTCAAAGGATATGTTTCGACACAGATCAACACTCATATTGCATGTCATACAGTCCTCTAGTGCTAGGTTACAGTGACAAATTAAAATGCTAAGAATTACAGGTAACCAACAATGATTTAATGTAGAAATGTACAGGAACGTAAACAGTCTATTGGAAGTAACTGCCATACTGAGGGAGAGCTATCTGTTTTAGGTCAGTAGCTAAAAAACAGAAACTGTTTCAATTGTGGATAGCTGGTAGTAACACTATATTATTCATAACAGTACAGTTAGGTGGTTATTGTCTAACAGTAATGCCAACAACTGTCTGAATGCAGTGAAATGAAATAGCATCCGAGAGCTCTACCAAATTGAGCTTCATACAAATGGAATTATTATACATCTCTGAAGAGAACTTACATTGCTTGAGGTCCTGAAGTTCTCCACAAGGCTGAGGTCTGCCATGCTCTTCTGTGGGCTTGTCAGACCCTGTCAACAAGAACAAGGATGAAGTTGGTAGCTTACAGCAGACAGGTTTAGCTAACTGTATACTGTGTGCAGCAATCAATATACAAAACGCCCCTTGGCTGAAGTCACACTGGTGAGTTAACGACTACAGGTCAACGTCACAGATGGTATTTGAGTACTAGGTGTTTGTGACGTGTATGGCACAGACTTACACATAGATAGTACTGCATATTATGACTCTGCACATAGCTAGCTAGCTATAGGCAACAAGATACAGATACGTATCTCAACAATGTCTGTAACTGATAGGCCCTGCTATTCATGTAAGCTAGCTAGCTAGTAGCAAGCTGACATTACCTTGCTGCAAGGTGAGAACTGCTATGTCCATTGTTTTCCCCTAAACGTTACTTGCTGCTGGCTAATGATAAACTTGTCAGTCACTCAGAGCACGGCTGTACCTTGCTAGCGAGAAATAACATGCTTCCTCCTAAAGGAGCTGTCAATCCAGCAGATTGTAACATCTCTGGAAAAGATACTGTAACCTACCTCGGTGTAAAGATCACCAAAAATCTTAAGGCTGTGAGTGATCTTAATTTGAACCCTGTAACTGAATCTGTCAACAACAAAAAATATCATCATGGTTACGGAGGGATTTAAATCTTCAAGGAAGGGTGCTTTTATCCAAAGCTAAGGGGCTATCTCGTGCATCCCATCTTTTTTCATCTATTGACATTCCCAAATCCACTTGCTGTACCTTAGATAGGCTATTGTTCAACTTCATATGGAAAAACAAGCCACATAAAATAAAAAGTGATGTTATCACCAACAGGGTTTGTGATGGCGGTCTAAATGTCTTAGACTTCACTCTCTTCAATCAGATATCAAAGGTCAACTGGGTTAAAAGGTACATAACAAATCCTTATAGTTTCTGGAATATTATACCTCATTTTGTTTTTCTGAAGTTCGGAGGGCTTCATTTTTTACTACAATGTCCATATATTGTGGGTAAACCTGTGAAATTGGCGGCTTTTCACAAGCATGCTTTAATGTGCTGGGCTTTGCTGTATAAACACAACTTTTCACCTCATAAATGTTTTATATGGAACAATGGGTCGATATTACATAGAAACAAGATGTTATTTTACCGTAACTGGTTCTCGAAAAACGTTGTCCTTTGTCAGCCAATTAGTTAATATTAGTGGGAATCTATTTACGTGGAGAGAATTTATGGAAAGATACAACTTTGAGGTTTAAAGCAAGGAATATGACACTGTTATTAAAGCTATACCTAGTGGGATAAAACTTTATTCAAAATAATGCATATTTTGGAATATCTCCAATTGTAAGCGATATCCAGGGAATGGCATAGGTCTACTAGATACGAAATTCAACAATCGTTTATTAAGGGATATTTTCTACAGGAAGTCTATTCCCTCTGCGATATTTTGTTGGGCTTCATCGTTTGATGTAAACTGGCGTCGTGCTTGGCTCACTCCACACAAACGTATGGTGACCAATAAAGTAATGGAGATCTCCTTTAAGATTATCCATAGATTCTATCCGTGTAATAGTTTGATTTCTAAATATATACCTGATGTTACCAGTGAATGCAGTTTTTGTGAACTAGAAACTGAATCTATTGAACACTTATTCTGTCAGTGTTTATATAGTGAAGTGTTCTGGACTGATGTAAAACTATATCTTGGCCTAAAATTGCATACAACCATTGACATTTCTAATTTTGACATGTTTTTTTTTCTACACTGAATCCACAATTGAACGTGAGTATGTCATAAATGTCTTTATTTTATTAGGAAAATGTTTCATACACAAATCAACATTTATGAAGAAAAAGGCCCTTTTCTTATTTTTTTAATCTGATTTGGAAAACTATTTAGAATCATTAAAACGTACACAAAACAAAATGTTAAAAAATGTATTCGCTACATGTCTGTATTTGAATTGATATAATGTGGATTTGTGTTTTTTTCTCCTCTTATTTCTTTGTGGAATCCCTCTGGCTGTTATGTTTATGTTTTGCATGTTACTGTTAAATAAATAAAAATGTTTACAAAAAAACATGCTTCCTCCTTCAATGAGACAGCAATCTATATCTTAACTGGGATCTTGTTCTGTGGTTTAAATAGACCAAGATCATCTTTACCAAGTATATTGTTATCGGATCAGACGTCAACTGCAGTACAAGCTAGCTAACGTTACATGGCTAGCATGCTACGGCTGTGTCAGTGCAAGCTAGCTAACGTTACATGGCTAGCATGCTACGGCTGTGTCAGTGCAACCTAGCTAACGTTACATGGCTAGCATGCTACGGCTGTGTCAGTGCAAGCTAGCTAACGTTACATGGCTAGCATGCTACGGCTGTGTCAGTGCAAGCTAGCTAACGTTACATGGCTAGCATGCTACGGCTGTGTCAGTGCAAGGCGTTTGACAGGCTTCGGGGACTTTGTTCACTTACCTGCCGGGCCATAAGTGACTTTATCTTCTCCATCGTAAAATAACGTTTTGTCCAACAGATAACCGGTTCATTTTAGATGATAATGCTTTACTAGCAACGATTCAGCTCCTGCTCTCCGCGAGAGAAAGGCCATGTTAGTTATCTATCACGTTATTATTTCTTGCTAGATGTGGGAAGTGTAGTTCAATGGGTGCTACAGAGTGTGACGTTATCTCATGCTGTCAAAAACAGTAATTTGTTTATTTTCTATTTCAGTTTTCTACCAAAAAATGTGTGTGAAGTTGTTTATTAAATGCTAACCCACAGGTTTAGAACAAATATGCATGTAATAAACCCTTTATTGAAGATCAGGCCATTTCCATTTATTAAACCCACATACTGTACTGTGTCTCCATTCCTGCGGCTACTGCCGTTCCTGTGGCTACTGCCATTCCTGTGGCTTTCCAAAATTGTAAAGCAGAAGGTTAACTATACAATTTGACTTAAGGTGTCTCCTGCAACCTCACCTGAACACAATAGATGACAGTAGTAAGCTACTTACTGTAAGTGATGTGGTCTTTTGGTTAGAGACAATTGTCATAAGGCCATAAATAGGTGTGTGTGTGTGTGTGTGTGTTAGTAGCCTATCACATAATGCAGCATGTTGATCATGTAGCCTATCTTCCTACAACTCATTAATTATATAGGATAGTGATTGAATTGCTACAGGCATGTTTGAAAAATCATGGGGTTAAATGAGGGGTTCTTAGAACACATCATCTCAAGCACCAAACACTACTAGGCCTACCTGGTCCAGTAAAAGCCTGGTTTAAAACAACACAACCTAATCTAGTTCCTGCTCCTGCTTAATGACGCTCCAGTATTTCCCTGTCAAATGAAGGTGAGGAGAGGTGCTGCCTCCAGGCACCAGTGCTGTTTGTCATGCAGTTGTATTGAGTGGATCCTCCCATAAAACATACAGAGAGACAGATGGACATCCTAACAGGAGCCGACATCATAAAATACAATCTGAATGCTGAATGCATTTGGTCAATATTACAACAAACTCTCCAGGACTTATTGGGGATAAACTAACACACTTGACACAGCTAAAAATGTTCTTGCAGTTGGTCTGCTTTTACCAGAGTCATGAATCTAAATTAAGATTCTCTCTCTCTCTCTCCATCTCCCATCTCACCACTCTCTCTCCCTCCATCTCTCTCTCTTCCACACACACACACACACACACACACACACCACACACACACACACACACACACACACACACACACACACACACACACACACACACACACACACACACACACACACACTATTCGAGACTATGAGTCAGCAGGAGCAGATGGAAGGCACAGTGTCACATGTTGAACCCTCCTTCTGTCACTCCCTCTCTCTAACCAGACCAGACCACGCCACACCACGCCACACCACACCACACCTGTCTAGACCAGATCACACCAGACCAGACCACACCAGACCTGATCAGACCTGATCAAATGAAATAACCCAACCCCTCTGAAAGACACACATACAGGTTATGGAGAGGTGCAGAGGGCTGCCATACTGGGACCTGTTGTTGGGGGCTAAGTGCCTTGCTCAAGGGCACATCGGCAGTTAACGGTATCTAGGATTTGATATCAGCAACCCTCCGGTTGCCAGCACACTTCCTGACAGAATTTTCAGATTTGAACTGGCCAGCCTCCGGTTGTTGGCTTGCCTCTCTAACCGTTAAACTACCTGACGCCCACCTCAGAGCACTAAAGTTATACATTTAAGACATTATGGCAGGCAGAAAACATCATATTTAATTATGGAAAGATGCTGCTCTCTTTGAGTCTAATCAAATTGTTATAAATCTTTATTAAAATCCAAAAAGCACATATCTGTATCTGGAAACTGTACGATACTTTGCAGACAGGCAACAGCACATCTGGCATTTCAACCTCCGGTGGAGTGTATTTGACAATGTCGAGATAAAAAATGCTACATCATAAGGAGAGGACCATCAACCGTTTACTTGGAAATAAATAGGACTTATTCAGTAAAACAAAATGTCATTTCTTGAAAAAAGAGAAAGTAATTGCATGCACTGTAGAATAGATGTATTTACATGCTAAAAAATTATGTTTGACAACACAGCCATCAGACAGTATCTCGCTTGCAATGTGATAATTAATTCATCCAAATATACTTGCCCACTTCCAGAGAGAGCTTGAAATAGCACAAGAGAAAAATATATTGATGAGATAGCAAAGAAAACGCTTGTACTTTAAATGAAATAAATACAATATTTGAAAATAGTAAGTAAGACATGGGAACTGTACCATATGCTTCTGTAGTGTAAATTAATGGCTGACAGGATTAGTAACACAGTCATTCGATCAGATAACAAGTTCACTAGCAGAGATATCTTAGATTCCAGTAGATCAATACAGTATATCTTATTCACACATTAAAGTTCTTTGGAATCATCCATTGATGAATAATGTCCATTGGATTTCAGAGAAGTGATTGGGACTTTGGTGAAGGTATGTACACTTGTCAGGAGGAAAACCTCACTGGAGTTCATATACACAATGTTCACAGACTGGGTCTGTGTCCCAAATGGCACCCTATTCCCTATGTAGCCATAGGGCTTTGGTCAAAAATAGTGCATTATACAGAGAATATGGTTCCACTTGGAGACTCAGAAAGTATCTTTAATAATATTCTGGTCTATAGTTAGGCTTCACACTGCTTCAACAGCAGACTCTGGTTAGCCAGCGTGGGAGTTTCAGGGATGTGCCGAATGACATCATAGATGGTGGTATGCAAATCCTGGACAGACTCTAGGTGTGCCAGAGATCTGCTTGATGCCTGGGAAATGAAAACAAACACATTTAGGGACGCTACATGTTAAAGCAAACGGAGGGGGTGGGAATAGAACCTGGGTTGCACGTGTGAAAGACAAACATGCTACGCATTCCTCCAATAGGGTTAACCCCTATGGGGGGGATTGCAACATGGGCTCATTAGCGAGGGTCACTACAATATGAAAGAGGTGCACCAACAGAAAACTAGGACTTTTGTACCAAGCTGCATTGTTGCAAGACATACAACATACCTGTGTAGATTCCATTTTCCCAGGTATAGAGACAAACTCATAGATGCCAAAGTCTTCAGTTGCATCCTCATGACCTGCAAGTACAATGTAGTTAATAGTTTATATCTTCACCTGTCAATGTTCTATTCTCTCTCCACTTACTTCCTGTTTCTTGTTCCTAGTAGACTATTTGATTTAGTACGTGTCACTTTTGGTTTGGGGAAAACCGAATATTGCCCCTCCACATTTAAATGTACTGAACTCAGTTCACTAAAGCACAGACGAATCCAACTGAAACGTGAAGAGATTATCAACCAAGCTAATGGACAAATATGCCTGCACAAGGCAAACAAGTATGATTACTGTAATTGTTCTATGTTGGTGAAGGTTTTATGAAGAGTATTGTTTGTCTAAGGCTATGTCCACGACACTGCCTAACAACAGGCAGGAATGTAAGGGTATAAAGTAAACAGTGCAGCTGGAGAGAGGGAACTTACCTGAACAGTGTGGGTGCTTCGCTTCTGTCAAAGGTCTGCATGGTAGAGGCAAATAAACTTGAATTAAACCCATTTACTGGATGTAGGCTACCTAGACAGAGGTCTTTATTCATGTGTAAGCCGTGATCAGTAATGTTCTTACCTCTTATAGATGTTCATAAGAACTGTAAAAGAAACAAGATAAGATGATACTTAAGATGATACGTTTTGCTCTTCATCAATAACACAAATGATACAGAGAGTCATGCTCTTCATCAATAACACAAATGGTACAGAGAGTCATGCTCTTCATCAATAACACAAATGGTACAAAGTCATGCTCTTCATCAATAACACAAATGATAGAGTCATGCTCTTCATCAAGAACACAAATGATATAGAGAGTCATGCTCTTCATCAATAACACAAATGATATAGAGAGTCATGCTCTTCATCAATAACACAAATGATAGAGTCATGCTCTTCATCACGAACACAAATGATATAGAGAGTCATGCTCTTCATCAATAACACAAATGATATAGAGAGTCAGAAGACGTTATTTTCTCCTATATCCTGTTTCAGTTTGACATCGCATTTGCAGATGATTTACATTTACTGTATTGTGAACAAACTTCAAAATAAAGTGTCTACAGTAGTAGTGTGTGTTCTGTGGTCACAGTTGCTGCTGTCACCCTGAGACTGATGAAGAGGGCCATAACATCTACCTCTCTTGGGATGATGACAGGTCTTTATGAAGTAGACCAGTAACATACAGCCAGTAATGAACAGACAGGACAGAGTGATGGCAGCCAGAGGAGAGAATGAGTTGCTCTCCTGGACATATCTCTCCTTTCCTACAAATAAAAGAGAACAACTCTACATTCAGGATAACATTTCAAAACTTTACACAGATTAAGCCTAGTCCTGGACTAAAAAGCTAGCTACTGTATTTTAATAGAGAATTTCTAAATGCTTTTTAGTCATGGACTAGGCTTAATCTGTGACTGAGAAACCGGCCCAAGTCCAAGCTAAGAGTCAACTTGTCAACTCAGACCTGGTGAACAGTTCGTACGTTTAGTTTGTTCATAACATTTTTAGATACTTCTCAATAGATTCTATTTTCAACAATGTCACTTGCTATACAGTAGCCAAGATTGTGTATATGTTTGCCCATTTGGAGACTGAAACCACCTACACATTGAAACTTCACACATGCAGTAAAACATGGTCAACAATGAGACCAGCTGTTATTTTTCTCGGTTTACTCTCCTATGGAGCCAGTGGACTTTTACACAGGCCAGGCACATAGCAACTGAGAAGAAATACAATATTTATGATTCACCGTGTGTAGGTGAATTACCTGGTTCTGTTCTAAAGGTATTTTAGAACAGACTTTGGACTATCTTTAAGCAAGGCTACTGCTCACATTTAGAAAAGGTTATTGTATATACACCATTTAGGTTTCAAATGTCAGTAACATTTGGCCCTCTGACAGTACGCCTCATCTTCTCCTCTTCGTCGTCTTCACCTTGGTACTTTATGGCATGATAAGGTGCGCAGTGGGTACCGAGACCTGATTCCCAGTCCCACCTACGCTACGTCAGCACCCCAGGCGTATGTGTGTGTGTGTGTGTGTGTGTGTGTGTGTGTGTGTGTGTGTGTGTGTGTGTGTGTGTGTGTGTGTGTGTGTGTGTGTGTGTGTGTGTGTGTGTGTGTGTGTGTGTGTGTGTGTGTGTGTGGTGGGTGTGTGTGTGTGTGTGTGTGTGGGTGTGTGTGTGTGTGTGTTCCCAGTCCCTCCTTCATTCCCTCCAGCACCCCAGGATAGCAGCCCAGCCCAGCTCTACCCACCTGCCCCCAGGCTGGCCACCACCAAGGTGAACTGGGTCTCGTCCTGCTTCTGGGTCACATTGTTGAAGGCCCTGCACAGGAACTCCTCGGCCTGGGCCAGCTTGTATGAGGTGACCTCCAGGCGCAGTCCCACAGTGATGACCTCAGTGGCGTTGTTGGTCTTAGAGATCCACATACAGCTGTTGGGAGGGTTGGAGTCGGCCTGACAGTCGAAGAACACCAGCTCACCAGGGTTCACTGTGAAGACCTCCCCGGTCCTCAGGCCATGGTCAGACTTTACAGCCAGGTTGTAAGGACCATCTGGAAGATATCAGAGGGGTTCATATTGTCACAAACACTATGATCAACTTCAAACTCTATTGGGACTGTGGTAAACTAGGATCCTTTGGCAGCTAAGATCATCAATAATTCAGAATCTCATTAACTGAGTAAACATGTCGTCCTATTGTAAGGCTGCTTTTGGCTCTTCTCCACTAAAATTCAAAAGGCACTCGCACATCTGAGCTATCTTTGTTTCAGGTGCGTGGTAACAGTTGAATAACATGAGAAAAAAGAAGAAGCCCACACACTGCTCTTTATTAAGCTTTACGCCACTACAAATCAGGTTACAAGACATAGAGTAGTTTCACTGCTACAGGGACTAGTGGTAGTCCAGGTCTTCTCGCGTACTTTAGCCGAACAGGTGGCAATTACTGTATTTTGATTTATTTTTGTCATCAGAGTGTCAGCCTGAAGCAACGCCATATGGCCGCTCAAACATTCAGGTTCTAGCGAAGGCGTTTTGTGAAATGGCCGTCGTATATTGAAAACAAAGCTGACATTAGAGCTGTGTGCCTCAGTTGCTAGGATATGCTACTAGTCACTGTGGTCATTACATTAGCTTGTTGATATGAAACCAAACTGGACGTATCAGACGGGGGCCTATAATGAAACCTCATATCCTCAAAAATGACAATGGCGATGTGATACTGAAATGGCTTAGGGAAGTGCTTCTCAAAGTCGGGCCTAGGGATCATTGGGGTCCTCCTTAGTAAGATGAAGAATAACCATGTATCAACAAAATAACATCTGTATATTATCTGTAATTATCTTCTCTCAGTTTCTGCCTGTCTCTGCAATCCCAACTTGAAGTGTGTTGTCAGCAGCCATCAGCCATCAGCGTAACATGATCATTTATATAACTGCTGATAAAAATATACAATAGTATAATTAACTCTACCTGTGTGAGGAATAATGTAGAAGGTAGTCATGTAATGTGATATTACAGCTACATGGGTGTTAAATTAGATGTTAAGGCAAAGAGGTCCCATCTAATGAATCCCTTTCCTCTGACTGCATCTACAAATACAACCATTACGAACTGCATTTATCATAATTGAACTGCATTGACCTACTGCAACATTTGTTGTCTTGTTGGAATATAACATTTTCAACTGTAGGACGGGCTAATGTCCAAACATATTATATGTCAACAATCTTCAACAATCTCCAAACCTGCCAGGACCAGCCTGGTTTCATTAACCCAACAGCATCACGATAGTATCGCCACAGAACACTGGACATCTGTCAGACATGCAAATTCCATATCTGCACAGTGTGTGCCCAGGGGTGGTCTGGATTTACATACTAAGATTACTCATAGAAGGCCAGGAGGATGTAAAGTCTTTGTACTTCTTTAAAATGGGGAAAATACAGTATGAGAAGTTGCCATTCATTTCCTTCCCCAACCAACAGGGGTGTGCTGTTTTAGACAGACCAACAGGGGTGTGCTGTTTAAGACAGAACAACAGGGGTGTGCTGTTTTAGACAGACCAACAGGGGTGTGCTGTTTTAGACAGACCAACAGGGGTGTGCTGTTTTAGACAGACCAACAGGGGTGTGCTGTTTTAGACAGACCAACAGGGGTGTGCTGTTTTAGACAGACCAACAGGGGTGTGCTGTTTTAGACAGACCAACAGGGGTGTGCTGTTTTAGACAGACCAACAGGGGTGTGCTGTTTTAGACAGACCAACATGGGTGTGCTGTTTTAGACAGACCAACAGGGGTGTGCTGTTTTAGACAGACCAACATGGGTGTGCTGTTTTAGGCAGACCTACAGGGGTAGCTGTTTTAGACAGACCAACAGGGGTGTGCTGTTTAAGACAGACCAACATGGGTGTGCTGTTTTAGACAGACCAACAGGGGTGTGCTGTTTTAGGCAGACCAACATGGGTGTGCTGTTTTAGGCAGACCTACAGGGGTAGCTGTTTTAGACAGACCAACAGGGGTGTGCTGTTTAAGACAGACCAACATGGGTGTGCTGTTTTAGACAGACCAACAGGGGTGTGCTGTTTAAGACAGACCAACATGGGTAGCTGTTTTAGACAGACCAACAGGGGTGTGCTGTTTAAGACAGACCAACAGGGGTGTGCTGTTTTAGACAGACCAACAGGGGTGTGCTGTTTTAGACAGACCAACAGGGGTGTGCTGTTTTAGACAGACCAACAGGGGTGTGCTGTTTAAGACAGACCAACATGGGTAGCTGT
Source organism: Salmo salar (assembly GCF_965601325.2). NCBI lineage: Eukaryota > Metazoa > Chordata > Actinopteri > Salmoniformes > Salmonidae > Salmo > Salmo salar. Next base: position 33,956,873 of record NC_138317.1, read on the forward strand.
TTTAGACAGACCAACAGGGGTGTGCTGTTTAAGACAGACCAACAGGGGTGTGCTGTTTTAGACAGACCAACAGGGGTGTGCTGTTTTAGACAGACCAACATGGGTGTGCTGTTTTAGACAGACCAACAGGGGTGTGCTGTTTTAGACAGACCAACAGGGGTGTGCTGTTTTAGACAGACCAACAGGGGTGTGCTGTTTTAGACAGACCAACAGGGGTGTGCTGTTTTAGACAGACCAACAGGGGTGTGCTGTTTAAGACAGACCAACAGGGGTGTGCTGTTTTAGGCAGACCTACAGGGGTAGCTGTTTTAGACAGACCAACAGGGGTGTGCTGTTTAAGACAGACCAACATGGGTAGCTGTTTTAGACAGACCAACAGGGGTGTGCTGTTTAAGACAGACCAACAGGGGTGTGCTGTTTTAGACAGACCAACAGGGGTGTGCTGTTTTAGACAGACCAACAGGGGTGTGCTGTTTTAGACAGACCAACAGGGGTGTGCTGTTTTAGACAGACCAACAGGGGTGTGCTGTTTTAGACAGACCAACAGGGGTGTGCTGTTTTAAACAGACCAACATGGGTGTGCTGTTTTAGACAGACCTACAGGGGTGTGCTGTTTTAGACAGACCAACATGGGTAGCTGTTTTAGGCAGACCTACAGTACTTACAGAATACATTAAGGTCCAGGGTGTGGCTCTGTCTCTGGCTGATGTGGTTCCTGGCCAGGCAGCGGTACTGTCCAATGTCCTTCTTCCTCACAGGGCTTATCACCAGAGTAGAGTTATCCTGGGAGAACTGATGGCAATCACTAGCATCTAGGGGCATGTTGTTCCTCAGCCACTGGTACTGGACCCTGGTCCCGTTCTCCACCCAGCAGGTCCACGTCACGTTTTCCTTGTCCTCAACGACTGTAGAAGATGGGGTCTTCTGGATAACAGGAGTGGACACAGGTACTGGAGAAGCAGAGATAGAACAGTGAGAATACTGATGATGAAAGGAACAGTATTGTTAAGCAGTCCGTTAAACAATTTACGGGAAAGGTCTGTAAGTCTTTCGAAGTACATGGCAATTGGATTGATGCAGCCAGGCCGAAATGTTCCATACATACAACATTCCACAATGATCTGCCTATGTACACAACATATATAAGATGTATAGCTCGTCAATCAATGACGTAAAAATAGAGATTGACATAAGATCCCCTGGTGTCCACCACCGACTCACCATCTACGGTGACATGGATGGTCCTCTCGACCCTGACGAGCTCCTGTCTCTGGGGGAAGTGGATGTCCAGGTCCAGGTGATAATCCCCCTCCGCCGCGTCGTCCAGCCTGGGGATCAGGAGAGAGGCGTTGGGGGGCTGGAAAAAGAAGCGGTTCCTGTGTCTCATGGAGGCCACCATGATGGCTGAATGGTTGTGGAAGGTCACCAGGAGGGTTTTGGGGGCCCCCGGCCGGGTTTGGTACCAGCTGCCCTGGATCTCAACATCCTCATTTTGAAAGTGAGTCTCCACGGAGAGGAGGAGGGACTTCCCTTTGACGCCATTGAGCACGGACGGAACTTGGACGAACTCTGAGTTTACTTCTGAGGAGGGAGGGAAGGAAGGGGTGAGAGAGAGTATTATAGAGGAGGGAAGGAAGGGGTGAGAGAGAGTATTATAGAGGAGGGAAGGAAGGGGTGAGAGAGAGTATTATAGAGGAGGGAAGGAGCGAGAGAGTATTATAGAGGAGGGAAGGAAGGGGTGAGAGAGAGTATTATAGAGGAGGGAAGGAAGGAAGGGATGGGAGAGAGTATTATAGAGGAGGGAAGGAAGGAAGGGGTGAGAGAGAGTATTATAGAGGAGGGAAGGAAGGAAGGGGTGAGAGAGAGTATTATAGAGGAGGGAAGGAGCGAGAGAGTATTATAGAGGAGGGAAGGAAGGGGTGTGAGAGAGTATTATAGAGGAGGGAAGGAAGGGTGAGAGAGAGTATTATAGAGGAGGGAAGGAAGAAAGGGGTGAGAGAGAGTATTATAGAGGAGGGAAGGAAGGGGTGAGAGAGAGTATTATAGAGGAGGGAAGGAAGGGGTGAGAGAGAGTATTATAGAGGAGGGAAGGAGCGAGAGAGTATTATAGAGGAGGGAAGGAAGGGGTGTGAGAGAGTATTATAGAGGAGGGAAGGAAGGAAGGGGTGAGAGAGAGTATTATAGACGAGGGAAGGAAGGAAGGGGTGAGAGAGAGTGTTATAGAGGAGGGAAGGAAGGAAGGGGTGAGAGAGAGTTATAGAGGAGGGAAGGAGCGAGAGAGTGAGCTATATAGAGAGAAAGAGATGAACAAATTAGTCTCAGAGGGTGGACTCTATCACACTAATAACAAATGCAAAGATTCCAGTTTGTGTACCTCTTCATGTGTTGGGCCATTGTGTTTTCTACCTTAGAGCCTGCAATGTTTCTCATTAGATGTACATAGTCGTATATGTTTTTTTGTGTTTGTGTGTTTGTGTGTGGGGGGGGGGGTTGTGTAAACATGTCACACACGAAGGTGCTGGTATGGGCCCTCATAAAGCATCTCAGAGTAAGAGTGGTGATCTAGGATCAGTTTTGCCTTTTTGGTCATAATGAATAAGATTATATGGACAGGTGGACCCTAGATCAGCACCCCTGCTCCCAGATGCTTTATGAATAAGAGCCCTGATCTTTTAATTAACATGAAAAGTAAAGATGGCAGTCTACGTCTCTTCATGCTGCGCTTCATAGCAGAAAGAATAAGTTAGACTGAGATACGTTTACATGATTGACACATCTGTGGCATGCTATTTTATTTACTTTATCCAGAACTCTGTCCTGAAACTGAGGTAAGCAAATATTAACCCAATTCTTAGAGCCAATGACAAGCCTTGTGTCTTGTTACTACTAACTGGTATTAAAGCAAACATCTTTAAGCTGTATGATGTAGCCGTTGAATATTGTACACTTACTTTGCTCTGTTTACGTTACGGTAGCAAGCAGTTCCCACACTGATAACTGACAGAAAAACAATCACCTTTGAGTTACGACATCCAATAGAAAATGGACTCTGTTAATGAACTGACATTTATTGTCATTAGGTTTGGTGTCTTCCACATTGTCTTTATTTCTCAAAATAACAAACAAAAAGTTTTGCAGCTATTTTGCCAATGGCAGGGTTGGGTTTCTACGATTAGGAAGGGACTGGGTGATGTCATAAGTGTGTTGTTGCCAGCTCAGATTAAGCAGCAGCAGGCAGATAGCTAGGCGGTATATATGTAACAGTATAGCTTCCGTCCCTCTCCTCGCCCCAACCTGGGCTTGAACCAGAGACCCTCTGCACACATCAACAACTGACACCCACGAAGCATCGTTACCCATCGCGCCACAAAAGCCACGGCCCTTGCAGAGCAAGGGGAATAACTACTTCAGGTCTCAAAGCGAGTGATGTCACCCGATTGAAACGCTATTAGCGCGCACCACCGCTAACTAACTAGCCATTTCACATCGGTTACATATAGGTAAATACACAGCCCCTTTCCTTCTCTTTCTCCACCTCCCTCTCCCTGTATCTCCCCGCTCCCCTATCACTTTCTCTCCCTTTCTGTTTTTATGCCCAACCTTCTATTCCCCCTCCCCTCCTTTCTGTCTCTTTCTCTCCCTCCCTCTTTCTTGCCCCTCACCCCCGTCTCTCTTCCCTCACCTCTCTCTCCCTCCCTCCTTCCACTGTTCCTCCCCTCACCTCCATCCCTTCTCTCCCCCTCCCTCCCTCTCCCTCCATCCTCCCCAGTCCGTCCAGTTCTCCCAGTGGACGTCCAGGCCCTGCTGGACCCCCCTGTTGTTCATCACAATAGATTAACTCTGTGCCTGGTGTTATGTCCTAAACTTTAATAGTAGAAACAGCCTTCCCCCATCCATGTCACACTCTGAGTGGCCTGCTGGCCACGGGTAGCAGTTTGGCCATCACTGGGAGTGTAGATACACCCGTGTGTGTGTGTGTGTGTGTGTGTGTGTGTGTGTGTGTGTGTGTGTGTGTGTGTGTGTGTGTGTGTGTGTGTGTGTGTGTGTGTGTGTGTGTGTGTGTGTGTGTGTGTGTGTGTGTGTGTGTGTGTGTGTGTGTGTGGAATCAACCTGGTCTCTGAGCTTTTTGTATTGTTCTGTATGCAAATCCGAGACACTTCATTTGGAATGAATTGTTACGTTTCGTATGTTAAGTATTAATTTGTGGATGTCCATCATCCATTTCGTATGATATGTTACGAATTAGAATTCGTATGATACTGTATGTTACGAATTACAATTTGTACAATATGTTAACAATTTGCTAAACTCTTTAACTAGGCAAGTCAGTTAAGAACAAATTCTTATTTACAATGATGGCCTACCCCGGACGATGCAGGGGCAATTGTACGCCTCCCTATGGGACTCCCAATCATGGCCAGATGTGATACAGCCTGGATTCAAACCAGGGACTGTAGTGACGCCTCTTGCACGGAGATGCAGTGCCACTCGGGAGCCCAAATATGTTATGAATTTCAAGAATCTTGAAAAAACATATACTTAAAAACTGTAAATTAACCAATCCTCCATCACTGACACAATGGAAAGGTCAAATGCCTTACTGTCTAAATGTTGAAAGTGTGTGGGCGACGAAGAGAAACAAAATGGTGCCGTTTGATGCCATGTGGTGGAGAGTGGTGCGGGCGCTGGAGATGGGGGTGTGAGCAGGTGGGTCTGGGCAGGTGTGATGTCGTTGATGTTTGTGTGCTTCTGTATGCTGTCGTTTGTATGTGTATGTTTTGTATTGTAAAAAAAATATTGTACCAAATTTTGGGGGGGATTTCCAACTTGTAACTAACGTTAGCTGGGTGGCTAGGTGGCTAACGTTAGCTCTGGGGGTTAGGGATTGAGGTTAAGAGTTAGGTTAAAGGGTTAAGGTTAGGGTTAAGATTTGGAGTTAGGTTAAAGAGTTGAGGTTAGGGTTAGTGTTAGGGGAAGGGTTAGCTAACATGCTAAGTAGTTGCAAAGTAGCTCAAAAGTAGCTAATTAGCTAAAATGCTAAAGTCATATTCTTGCGGGGCAGAAATCTCAGAGATTATTTGGTTTACCACCAGATTAACTCTGATATACCACAACAAAATACCCTGCACAATGTCTCCTTGTGCCTCTACCAGATCAAAAATACAAGTGCAATGGCTGTTCTCGATGCAATGGCACTTACAAATGTAGGTCCTTCAAACCCCCCCAAACAAGGAAACTGATCCCAATCAAAGGTGTTATCACGTGCTCCACTAAGGCAGTTATTTATCTTATAACTTGTCCTTGTGGTAAAACTTATGTGGGCAAAATGAAGCACGAACTAAAAGTAAGAATCTCTGAACATTGTAGTACCATTAGGTGCAAAAACTCGACTTACCCAGTTGCGGCCCTCTTTTGGAAACAAACCACTCTCTTCTGTCCCTTCGCTATATCAGCATCGAACACTTCACCTTCCCTAGGAAAGGGAGTGACCTCAACAATGTATTGTTAACGCGAGAGGCAGCCTGGATCTTTAATTTAAAGACCCTTGTGCCCTTCGGTCTCAACGTAGACTTTGATCTGAAGCCATTCTTGTGATTATTGTGTTTTTGCTATCCATTGTAAATAATGTTGGTAGGCCAATGTAGCCAAATTGTATTTATGATCAGATGTTTACCATTCATGATTGTTTATATGTTCTGTATATCTGTAAATCAACCAATGAAATCAAGCCACAGCCAGCCATGATTACAGACACCTGTGTGTGTCCTTTCAAACTATATAAACTAGTGACACAGTGTTTGTCATTATACAAAATGTTGGCTATAAAATTATTGCATCTGAGCTCCTAGAGTGAGCGGCTCTCCTTTTCTTTTTCAACCATACCTAACGTAACATATACTGATTTGAGTGTCCCAGATGTATGTTTACTACAGTATGTTACGTCTAGTCGATGAGACCAGTCTGGTTGAATAAGCAGGACAAAAGTGTGCTGAACCCACTGCTGCCACTGTTTTCTCTAACCAAGCCCGGGATTGTTGGGGTGATAAGAGCAGGGGTGGAAGTAAGCCAGTACAGTCCGTTACGGCATCCCGGCAATATAAATAGTGGGGTATACGCCGTAATGGTAAAATGTGTGCCTATCACAATAATGAACACAAAATGCCTAGAAAACTATATGCTATTACACCATCATTTAACATTACCGCATGTCAGGTGCATGAAACATTTGCAAATTGACTTGAAACCGGTTGGCATACGCTCCAAATTGCTTTGTGGTTTGATCAGAACACTTACGTTTTGCCAAGGCGGAGATGAGTGGCCGAGACCGAGACGGAGACGCACACGAAAAGCAGTGGAAGCATAAATTCAGGCTACAGGAGTAAAGCCTACACATTAAGGTGTTTTGTAACAGATGTGTCTTTCCATTCATCAAATTGAGGGTGCACAGTGCACTGTTTGGATGCTGGAATAATTTGTTGGGTGGACGAACGTGCACCCGTAGCCTAGCTTTAATGAAGTGATTGAAGTGATTGTTAGACAATCAGAATAAAACACTGGTTGTGTATATGCCACATTAAAAGGCAGTACATGTTATAGGTGTTTGACCAAACCTTTCTAGGCCTAGTCTACTAGGCCCACAGAGATCATATGAAATGAATAGGGATACAATATGTAATTCTATGATTAGGTTACACCTAGGCTATAAAAACAAAATGTGTGTGCACGCTTGGGTGTCCCGTACCAGTAAGACCTCTACTTTCACCCCTGGATAAGAGACAGTGGAGACGATGGATTGTGAGGAGGTGAGGGGATGTATTCACTGGCACACACACACTCTGCCCATTGACACCTCTGGTTGGATCCCAAACCATTGGCCAGCTGAATGCTGCTGGTACACCACCATCAAGTGTCCCCCTCTTCCTTCATTACAGAAACAAGACCTTTCAAGTGAAGTTTATTTATTTATTTAACTAGGCAGGCCAGTTAAGAATAAATTCTTATTTACAATGACAGCCTAGGAACAGTGGGTCAACGGCCTTGTTCAGGGGCAGAACAACAGATTTTTACCTTGTCAGCTCAGGGATTCGATCTAGCAACCTTTCGGCTACTGGCCCAACACTCTAACCACTAGGCTACCTGCTGCCCCTAATCACATTAACACAGTCTCTGAAGTGAGTTCTATTTAGGGCATCAGGAGGTGGGCTTATCTGGTCATGTGACATTGGTTGGATATCTGTTATCATCAGCAGGGACGGACTGGCCATAGGGAAATTCTGGCAAATGCCAGATGGACTGAACCATCTAAAAAATGTGCCAGTGTGGAGGACTTGAGGAAAGAAATGGGCCAGTTTGATAGAAAAGCCAGGGTCGATTTCTGTTCCCAGTCCATCCCTGATGGACCAGTTTGATAGAAAAGCCAGGGTCAATTTCTGTTCCCAGTCCGTCCTTGATGGGCCAGTTTGATAGAATAGCCAAGGTCGATTTCTGTTCCCAGTCCGTCCCTAATGGTTCCAGTTTGATAGAAAAGCCAGGGTCGATTTCTGTTCCCAGTCAGTCCCTGATTAGACAGACTCCAAGCTGAGTCAGCAGAGGCCTGGTTGATGAACTCTTTCCAGGGTGTCCTTCCTGCCTCTTCTACTTACTACAGAAATGCTAAAATCCCCCTCATTACGACCATAAAAGTCAAACCAAAAAACGCATATGAACACATGCAATCAGATAATAAATATCGGTAGCTACTGCAATCTAACATACCTACGCAGTAACAACTTAATCAACCACCATAGAATCATTGTGGACCAACACGGACATCAACACTTTGCATTAACACACATGCATAGGGGTATCTCTGTCCTATACACTATGATTAAAGAAGTACCATTCTATTATGCGCGTAATAACTGATCAAATCAAATACAGTCCAATGGCTCGATGATGATCCAACTATTGAAAGATAATTGGCAATGTTGATGTTGATGTGGGACCATATTGCAACGCTTTTGGTTACACTCGCAAAACATTTAATGAATTTCTCCTGAAATGACATTCAATTAACATTTATATTTCTTCTTCCTCTTACCTGAGAGAGTAAGTAGTGCAGTGTAGAAACACAGAGCAACAAAGGTTCTTCTTCCAGGAGCCTCCATTATCCTCTGAGGAGTTGTCCGCTCTGGCTTGAGACTGTGACAGTAAGGGAGGGAGGTGGGAAGGAGGGGAACTGAACTGGTGGTGACAACATTTGCCAGGGAAATAAGAGGAGCCAGCCAGCAGCCCAGGCCCCTCCCAATGTTATTCGAGTGGGAGAGGTAAGCTACACCTGGCAGGCACAGAAACAACATGGTCGCCACCCCTTGTGCCTGGTCATGGCTGGACATGAAACAGCTTATGTAAAATGTTTAGCATTTTAGCTAACATTTCACATAAGCCTAAACCTACCTCTCCTAAACTGCTACGTTCATTATGTTAACCTGCTGCATCAGTTCTACTAAAAATCAGTAATGAAAAGTAAATTCTGACATAAGCTGTATACTATCTAGTCAATATGTAATGTAAATGTATACTTGTGCCTGCATTTCACTAAGCCTGAGGGTCACAGGCACAAGCATACATTTACATTACATTTTGGTCATTTAGCAGACACTAATCTAGCACGACTTGTACTAAGGCAGGTGAGACAAACATATACTACAGTCATTGCAAGTGAAACCTTCCACAAAAAAAGTAGCTGTTAGCAAAATCCGTGCTATTAAAAGACAAATGTGAGTGTTAGTTTAGATATGGGTTTAGCACACAGAGAAAGAGAGGTATGAGTGTAATGGAATAGAGAGGGTAGCTAAAGGTTGAGAATGTTGATTAAAGACATGTCAATGTGGACAAGGGAAGGACAATGCAGGAAGATGATGAAAAAGAAGTGTTTACAGCCTGCATGCACAGACTGTCTCAGGCAGACTCATAGTCACATTTATACTCTCTGAAATATCAAATGAACGACATAGAGAGAGAGAGAGAGAGAGAGAGAGAGAGAGAGAGACAGAGAGAGAGAGAGAGACAGAGAGAGAGCAAGACAGAGAGAGAGAGAGAGAGAGAGAGAGAGAGACCGACAGACAGAGAGAGAGACAGAGAGAGAGAGAGAGAGAGAGAGAGAGAGAGAGAGAGAGAATTTATCTGTATTTCACACAGTTGAACTGTGCAATACTGTTTCTCGTTACACTTACGGTAACTACGCGACTAAAACAGGCAAATAATTTCCTGCGTGGTCATTCTAAAAGGTTTTAGTGCAGATCTCCATGTCATGAAGAAGGACATTGTTTACAGACAGACAGTGTCAACGTGCTTCACTGTGGAGTCGCTGAGTGATAGCGCTATTGCGACAACTGAATGTAGTGAAGAGAATGTGGTGAAACGTTCGAAGATCGCATGACCATCACCATGATGAAATGTGGAGCAACAGCAATACAATGAAACAACTCATTCACTGATGTAGCAATACTATCTATTTACATACATATTATAAGTTAACTCATGAAGACACAAAATGGATATCTAAGCTACAAATAAAAAGAAACCATCCCAGTGTAAATGCTAGCTGTCCCACTTTGCAGCTCAAAATGGTCTGTAAGCATTGATAATATGTGTGGATGAATGCCCTATTTTATTCTATTCTAATCAAATCAAACTTAATTTATATAGCACATTTGTTACGGAGGATGCATTTCAAGTGCTTAACAAATAAAACACAACTCCCTACTAAGGTAGGTAAGAAAGCACCCCCCTCGCACCCCTGCTAACCCCGACCGCACGAAGTGTAAGTCACTCTGGATAAGAATAACATGTAAATGTACATTTAAGGCAACCACATATCACAGTAATTGCAAGTAAAATCTTCACACAAAAAAAGCAGCTGTCAACTAAATCAGTGCTAGCAAAAGACAAATGTGAATGTGAGCTTAGATACAGTCTGAGAGACACAGAGAGATATAGATATGAATGTCATGAAGTAGAGAGGATGAAGGGGAAGATTGTCATTTAGGGACGCTGTAGTGTCCTGCTCCTCCCTCTATCCCCAGTGAGCCTGCAACTTTTACATGATCCTCTAGGTGGACACCTTGTATGGTTATTCTTTAGCTAAAGTCCTTGAGAGACTGACACTGTGGTTATAGATTCAGAATACAGGTTTGAATTCATATAGAAGCAACTGTATATTGTTTATTGTTGATACCACAGGAGGTTGGGGCTTGTGGTAAAGGCTGGAGCGGATTCAGTGGAATGGTATCAAATATATCAAACACATGGTTTCCAGGTCTTTGATGACGTTCTATTTGCTCCGTTCCAGCCATTATTATGAGCCGTTCTCCCCTCAGCAACCTCCACCGGTTGATACATTCTCTGCTTTTTCCATTATACCTGAGTGGATAATGTATGAGGATGACTGTTATGACATCCTGAAGAGGTCCAGTAGCTGAATTCACAGTGTCTCCTCCCCCCGTCAGGGGAATCTTTTTCATTATTATCTAAATTTAAAGGCAAAACAGACAGTATATCATCACTGCTGCTTGGAGACGCTTTATGAATACGGGCCCAACGGCTGGCTTATGATCACACTCTGGGGCCTTGGTCTGTTGTTACCCAACGGTAGGGTTATGATCACACTCTGGGGCCTTGGTCTGTTGTTACCCAACGGTTGGGTTATGATCACACTCTGGGGCATTGGTCTGTTGTTACCCAACGGTAGGCTTATGATCACACTCTGGGGCCTTGGTCTGCTGTTATCCAACGGTTAGGTTATGATCACACTCTGGGGCCTTGGTCTGTTGTTATCCAATGGTTAGGTTATGATCACACTCTGGGGCCTTGGTCTGTTGTTATCCAATGGTTAGGTTATGATCACACTCTGGGGCCTTGGTCTGCTGTTATCCAATGGTTAGGTTATGATCACACTCTGGGGCCTTGGTCTGCTGTTATCCAATGGTTAGGTTATGATCACACTCTGGGGGCCTTGGTCTGCTGTTATCCAATGGTTAGGTTATGATCACACTCTGGGGCCTTGGTCTGCTGTTATCCAATGGTTAGGTTATGATCACACTCTGGGGCCTTGGTCTGCCAGTCTTTACTGGAAGGTTTTGTCCCAAATGGGACACTATTCCCTACATCGCACTCTACTTTCACCAGAGCCCTATGGGAGCCGTAAGGGCCCTGGTCAAAAGTAATGCACAATATAGGAAATAGGGTGCCATTGGGGATGCAGGCTAAGTGTCTCTTATATGATCTGACTAGGTCTGTCTCACCAAAGGAAACCAAGCTAAGTCTGAGACAGTTATGGGGAGGTGCCGGGAGGCTCATGGCTGGTGCTTATGGTGCCCTCCTAGTACACACACACACACACACACACACACACACACACACACACACACACACACACACACACACACACACACACACACACACACACACACACACACACACACCACACACACACACACACACACACACACACACACACACACATACACACATACACACATATACACACACACATAGAAACACACACACATACACAGGATTGTGTCGAGAAACAGATCTGGGAAAGGGCACCAAAATATTTCTGCAGCATTTGAAGGTCCCCAAGAACACAGTGGCCTCTATCATTCTTAAATGAAAGAAGTTTGGAACCACCGATACTCTTCCTAGAGGCGCTGGCCGCCCGGCCAAACTGAGCAATCAGGAGAGAAGGGCCTCGGTCAGGGAGGTGATCAAGAACCCGATGGTCACTCTGACAGAGCTCCAGAGTTTATCTGTGGAGATGGGAGAACCTTCCAGAAGGACAACCATCTCTGCAGCACTCCACCAATCAGGCCTTTATCGTAGAGTGGCCAGACGGAAGCCATTCCTCAGTAAAAGGCACATGACAGCTCACTTGGAGTTTGCCAATAGGCACCTAAAGACTCTCAGACCATGAGAAACAAGATTCTCTGGTCTGATGAAACCAAAGTTGAACTTTTAGGCCTGAATACCAAGCGTCACATCTGGAGGAAACCTGGCATCATCCCTATGGTGAACCATGCCAATAAAGCCCTTAAATTGAATTGACTAGTCAGGATCGAAGGAAAGATAAACAGAGCAAAGTACAGAGGGATCCTTGATGAAAACTTGCTCCAGAGAGCTCAGGACCTCAGACTGGGGTGAAGGTTCACCTTCCGACAGGACGACGACCATAAGCACACAGCCAAGACAACGCAGGAGTGGCTTCGGGACAAGTCTGTGAATGTCCTTGAGAGGCCCAGCCAGAGCCCGGACTTGAACCTGATCTAACATCTCTGGAGAGACCTGAAAATAGCTGTGCAGCGACGCTCCCCATCCAACTTGACAGAGCTTGAGAGGATCTGCAGAGAAGAATGGGAGAAACTCCCCAAATACAGGTGTACCAAGCTTGTAGAGTCATCCCATGAAGACTCGAGGCTGTAATTGCTGCCAATGGTGCTTCAACAAAGTACTGAGCAAAGGGTCTGAATACTTATGTAAATGTGATTTTACAGTTTAACATTTTTATACATTTGCTAACATTTAAATAAAATAGTTTTATCCATTTTAGAATAAGGTTGTAACGTAACAAAATGTGTGTCTGCTGCCTGCCACACTCTACCTCACTGAACCAGACTACACTCTGATAGACAGCCAGACCTGGCAGGCAGCACATAAGCACATAAGCCCACATCAAGGCCACTCTGAAGGGAGGAGAGAGAGAAAGAGAGACAGACAGAAAGAGAGAGAGATAGCGAGAAAGAGAGAGAGAGAGAAAGAGAGAGACAGAGAGAAAGAAAGAGAGAGCATGAGAGAGAGAGAGAGAGACCGCTGAGCCTTGTGTGGAGGAAGGCAAGGCAAAACCTCTTCCTGAGGGGTCCTTACACTGAGCTGGGGTGTCAGTGGTGTGCTGCACAGATCCTCCTGTAAAATAAAGCACCCATTTATTTCTCAACCCAAATGGGGTTCTAGGGTTAACGACCCCCCATTGCACATTTCATTTCCTAAAAAACGTAATTCTGTGAATGGACACAGACTAACACACACACAAACAAACACACACACACATTATGTTCTTCTATCCTCGTGGGGACCTAAAGAATTTCCATTCAAAATCCTATTTTCCCTAACCCTAACCCTAACCCCTAACACCTAACGCTAACCCTAACCCCTAACCCTAACCCTAACCCCTAACACCTAACGCTAACCCTAACCCCTAACCCCTAACGCTAACCCTAACCCCTAACCCTAACCCTAACCTTAACTCCTAACCCTAACCCCTAACCCTAACCTTAACTCCTAACCCTAACCCCTAACCTTACCCCTAACCCCTAACTCCAACCCCTAACCCTCACCTTAACCTGTAACCCTAACCCAAACCCTAAACCTTTCTCACGCTTATGTTGGAGCCTTTGTGTAAGAGGATGTCTTGATTTCAATGACACCCTTAAAATGGCCAAAAGATATTGGAGCAAGCTAAACCCAACATCTACATAGAGAGATACAGTGGACTTTGTGTGAGACAGAGAGAGAAGGAGTGGAATAGGGAGAGAGAGAGAGGGCGCTCATGTTTCTATGCTAGAGGAAGGGGGCGGAGATGTCTACATAGCCTCTGAGCGATATCATTGGGCGGCACACTTTCATTCATCACGAGGTGATTTATAACAGTGGGAAAGAGTTGAGTGCTGGACACACGATGCAAGACACAGCATGTGTATGTGTGTGTGGGCGTGTGCCTGCCTACATGTGAATATCATTCCTCTCCAGCTGTTTAGAAACAAACTTCCGGACCCCTCAAACTTTGAACCACCGAGCGACACTCTGTATCTGTATCGCTCCATATCTCACGCTCCTGCACCTCAGAACCAGAATGCTTATCTAATGTGAACATTAGCACGTTGGCTGTGTGAGAATACATCAGCATTATTCATGTGTGTGTGTGTGTGTGTGTGTGTGAGTGTGTGTGTGTGTGTGTGTGTGTGTGTGTGTGTGTGTGTGTGTGTGTGTGTGTGTGTGTGTGTGTGTGTGTGTGTGTGTGTGTGTGTGTGTGTGTGCGTGTGTGTGTGTGTGTGCGTGTGTGTGTGTGTGTGTGTGTGTTCGTGTTAATACAGGGTAACTGTGCAGCAGCAATGGCGTCTGCACTGCATACGGGCCTCGCCCCTTTAACACATTCCACGTTCACTCAGCTATCTTGCCCACGCACTCACCATGTGACCTACGACCGGGCCAATGACAGGAAGTAGAGGATGTCAAATCCTGCTCCCAAATAACTCAGATCCTCTTCTGTTCTGATCCACAGTACTGAACCACAGTACTGAGTCTCAGCTTGATTTTCTCACATCTAGCACTCCCTCAATACAATACATTGTCCGTCAGAAATATGCATAACTACTGCATGTCATTAGGACCATGTTGTTTGGTGTAGTGGCCTTTTATGTACAGTCATTTCTCATATATTATTAATACAATACACCCTTATCATGATGTCATGGTTTTTCTTCCACAGACATTGAGGAATAATCACTTTTCCTGCACTATTACATAGAAATTGTCATCCTAGATCCTCCGACTTGTTATACTCACAAGTCAGTGCTTTATTTCTTTTGACCCGACTAAAAGGCTGTGAAGGCAGAAAGGGGTTCTGATGGGAGACAGAGGGTAGAGTGGAGGGGCTCTGATGGGAGGCAGAGGGTAGAGTGAAGGGGTTCCTATGAGGAGACAGAGGGTAGAGTGAAGGGTTCTGAGAGGAGACAGAGGGTAGAGTGAAGGGGTTCCTATGAGGAGACAGAGGGTGGAGTGAAGGGTTCTGAGAGGAGACAGAGGGTGGAGTGAACGGGTTCCTATGAGGAGACAGAGGGTAGAGTGAAGGGTTCTGAGAGGAGACAGAGGGTAGAGCGAAGGGTTCTGAGAGGAGACAGAGGGTGGAGTGAAGGGTTCTGAGAGGAGACAGAGGGTAGAGTGAAGGGTTCTGAGAGGAGACAGAGGGTAGAGTGAAGTGTTCTGAGAGGAGACAGAGGGTAGAGTGAAGGGTTCTGAGAGGAGACAGAGGGTAGAGTGAAGTGTTCTGAGAGGAGACAGAGGGTAGAGTGAAGGGTTCTGAGAGGAGACAGAGGGTGGAGTGAAGGGTTCTGAGAGGAGACAGAGGGTAGCGTGAAGGGTTCTGAGAGGAGACAGAGGGTATAGTGAAGGGGTTCTGAGAGGAGACAGAGGGTAGAGTGAAGGAGACAGAAACACCTCTACAGTCTGTACTCCTGGGTTAAACACCAGTGTTATTAGTCTGGTTTGGCCGGTGCTACACTCCCTACGGTGACAGCAACTCTGGACAGAGAGGAGCGGCGACACTACCTAGGACTTCAGCTATTGCTTACCTGAAAAGACAGGAAATTACCCAGTCACTCTACTACACATGCACACACACTGATTTGGTGAACGTCTGGCGTTGTCCCTGTGCTGGAAATGAACACTGTCAGAAAGAATGAGATAGTTCCCTTTAAAAGACAGATATAAAGAAACAAAACACATTATACAACAGGTGGTGGGCCCCGGCCTTGGTCACCTACATCTCCTTAGAGACACGCTCTATCAGATGGCTGCTGCGAAGATTATGTAACACACACACACTCACACATGCTCTCTCTTTCATTTTCTCTCTCTCATTCTCTCTCTCTCTCATTCTCTCTCTCATTCTTTCTCTCTCTCTCACTCTCATTCTCTCTCTCTCGCATTTTCTCTCTCTCTCTCTCTCTCTCTCTCTCTCATTCTCTCTCCCTCTCTCTTTCTCTCTCTATCGCTCTCTCTCTCTCATTCTCTCTCTCTCTCTCATTTTCTCTCTATCTCTCTCTCTCTTCTCTCTCTCTCTCTCTCTCTCTCTCTCTCTCTCTCTCTCTCTCTCTCTCTCTATGTCTCGCTCTCATTCTGTATCTCTCTCCCATACACAACCCCTCATCTCATAACCCCCACTGTAGTGAGGTCATCCACCACCAGAAGTGTGAGGCAAAACAGGCCGTGTCAACAGTGGTGTTACAAGCAAGTCCTTAGTGCAGCCATTTCCCAATTAATATAGTATAAACGTACATAGTATAGAATGCATCCACAGAAACACACACCCACTATGCGCGCCCCCCCCCCCCCCCCCCACAGTTTGTTTATCATACACAGTTTAGCAGATGTTATAGCAGATGAAGCAAAATGCGAACACACACAATATATGCCCACACACACCCATCCACCCACACACATAACTCGGGTCTCCCTCACGTGGCTCTCCCCTGGTCTCCTCAGCAGACAGGGCCCGACAGTGAAAGAAACGTGTTGTTGGGAAACACACAGGGGGTCCAGGCCAAGTTTTCACTGGGATGATGTAATGCAAAGAAAGGTTTTTCCAGCTATGCAGTGGCCCATACAGATTGGAGCATTAGCCACCCGCCAGACTGAAGGCTACGTCCTCAATGGCACCCTGTTCCCTACATAGTCCATTACACCAATAGGGCTCTGGCCAAAAGGAGTGCACTATATAGGGAATAGGGTGCCATTTGGGACTCATACTGAGACAGCCAGAAGTCATTTGGCTCAGGCCTAACTGCTCTGTCACCAAACTATTCAACAAGACAAGCCAGATGGGATTGGTTTTGTCTCTACACCCACATAGACATACTGTAGACACACAGACAGATTGACAGACACATATACACGCATGAACACACACATGCTCACGCACACACAATACACATGTTCACATATACAGATGTAGGATCTTAATTTGATCACCCTGTCGCATGAGAAGTTAAAACCTGTAGTGTTACAGTATATACATATGAGATCATTTCCGGTCACAACTAGCAGACTTGTTTACGTGCTGCTGTGCGTTTTGTTGCTAACCTTACTTTGCTACCTGACAACTTTACGGTTTTGACTTTTTAATTACGTTTATATTTTTAGTTTTTCCCTCACCCAACTTTTTTTTCATTCAACTTTTTCACTCCGGACGCTTTATCTGGACATGGTTCGTCAAGACCTCCACCAGCCGAAGCTAAGTAGTAACATTAACATGATGCCTTCTAATTGCAGTTGCTGTACTCATAATATACAGGAGAACGATCACCTTACGGCGAGGATAGCTGTGCTGCAAGCCCAGCTTCAGATGCAATCGTTAGGCAAGGGTAATTTCAGTGTAGGAAAGGATGAAACAGCGTCTATGCCACCAGTAGATAGTAGTATAAATCCCCTCGCACAGACCCCGCAGCCGGACAACTTTCTCATGGCTTCTGGAGGGAAATGCTGTAGGAATGCTCAACCGGTGTTGCTCATTCAGCCGACAGAAACTTTCAACCGGTTCTCCACATTAAGCAGCAAGTCGGAGTCTGAGGCCGAGCCTTCTCTGGTCTCTACTCCTCCCGTTGTGGGGTCTGAGACGCCGAAGCTTCCCACCATTAGCTCTGACAAATTGAAAACCCTAGTCATTGGCGACTCCATTACCCGTAGTATTAGACTTAAAACGAATCATCCAGCGGTCATACACTGTTTACCAGGGGGCAGGGCTACCGACGTTAAGGCTAATCTGAAGATGGTGCTGGCTAAAGCTAAAACTGGTGAGTGTAGAGAGTATAGGGATATTGTTATCCACGTCGGCACCAACTATGTTAGGATGAAACAGTCAGAGATCACCAAATGCAACATAGCTTCAGCGTGTAACTCAGCTAGAAAGATGTGTCGGCATCGAGTAATTATCTCTGGCCCCCTCCCAGTTAGGGGGAGTGATGAGCTCTACAGCAGAGTCTCACAACTCAATCACTGGTTGAAAACAGTTTTCTGCCCCTCCCAAAAGATAGAATTTGTAGATAGTTGGCCCTCTTTCTGGGACTCACCCACAAACAGGACCAAGCCTGGCCTGTTTAGGATTGACGGACTCCATCCTAGCTGGAGAGGTGCTCTCATCTTATCTACAAACATAGACAGGGCTCTAACTCCCTTAGCTCCACAATGAAATAGGGTGCAGGCCAGGCAGCAGGCTGTTAGCCAGCCTGCCAGCTTAGTGGAGTCTGCCACTAGCACAGTCAGTGTAGTCAGCTCAGCTATCCCCATTGAGACCGTGTCTGTGCCTCGACCTAGGTTGGGCAAAACTTAACATGGCGGTGTTCGCCTTAGCAATCTCACTAGAATAAAGACCTCCTCCATTCCTGCCATTATTGAAAGAGATCGTGATACCTCACATCTCAAAATAGGGCTACTTAATGTTAGATCCCTCACTTCCAAGGCAGTTATAGTCAATTAACTAATCACTGATCATAATCTTGATGTGATTGGCCTGACTGAAACATGGCTTAAGCCTAATGAATTTACTGTGTTAAATGAGGCCTCTCCTCCTGATAACACTAGTGACCATATCCCCCACGCATCCCGCAAAGGTGGAGGTGTTGCTAACATTTACGATAGCAAATTTCAATTTACCAAAAAAAACGATGTTTTCGTCTTTTGAGCTTCTAGTCATGAAATCTATGCAGCCTACTCAATCACTTTTTATTGCTACTGTTTACAGGCCTCCTGGGCCATATACAGCGTTCCTCACTGAGTTCCCTGAATTCCTATCGGACCTTGTAGTCATAGCAGATAATATTATAATTTTTGGTGACTTTAATATTCACATGGAAAAGTCCACAGACCCACTCCAAAACATTTCAATGAAACATGGTGAAGCCCCAAAATTGCCCTCGCTGGAAGCCTGTGTTTCAGACATAAGGAAGTGGATGGCTGCAAACGTTCTACTTTTAAACTCGGACAAAACAGAGATGCTTGTTCTAGGTCCCAAGAAACAAAGAGATCTTCTGTTGAATCTGACAATTAATTTTGATGGTTGTACAGTTGTCTCAAATAAAACTGTGAAGGACCTCGGCGTTACTCTGGACCCTGATCTCTCTTTTGACGAACATATCAAAGATTGTTTCAAGGACAGCTTTTTTCCATCTGCGTAACATTGCAAAGATCAGAAATGTTCTGTCCAAAATTGATGCAGAAAAATTTATCCATGCTTTTGTTACTTCTAGGTTAGACTACTGCAATGCTCTACTTTCCGGCTACCTGGATAAAGCACTAAATAAACTTCAGTTAGTGCTAAATACGGCTGCTAGAATCCTGACTAGAACCAAAAAATTGGATCATATCACTTCAGTGCAAGCCTCCCTACACTGGCTTCATGTTAAGGCAAGGGCTGATTTCAAGGTTTTACTGCTAACCTACAAAGCTTTACATGGGCTTGCTCCTACCTATCTTTCCGATTTGGTCCTGCCGTACATACCTACACGTACGCTATGGTCACAAGACGCAGGCCTCCTAATTGTCCCTAGAATTTCTAAGCAAACAGCTGGAGGCAGGGATTTCTCCTATAGAGCTCCGTTTTTATGGAATGGTCTGCCTACCCATGTGAGAGACGCAGACTCGGTCTCAACCTTTAAGTCTTTATTGAAGACTCATCTCTTCAGTAGATCCTATGATTGAGTGTAGTCTGGCCCAGGAGTGTGAAGGTGAACGGAAAGGCACTGGAGCAATGAAACGCCCTTGCTGTCTCTGCCTAGCCGGTTCCCCTCTCTCCACTGGGATTCTCTGCCTCTAACCCTATTACAGGGGCCGAGTCACTGGCTTACTGGTGCTCTTGTATGCCGTCCCTTGAGTGGGTTGAGTCACTGACGTGGTCTTCCTGTCTGGGTTGGCGCCCCCCCTTGGGTTGTGCCGTGGCGGAGATCTTTGTGGGCTATACTCGGCCTTGTCTCAGGATGGTAAGTTGGTGGTTGAAGATATCCCTCTAGTGGTGTGGGGGCTGTGCTTTGGCAAAGTGGGTGGGGTTATATCCTGCCTGTTTGGCCCTGTCCGGGGGTATCATCGGATGGGGCCACAGTGTCTCCTGACCCCTCCTGTCTCAGCCTCCAGTATTTATGCTGCAGTAGTTTATGTGTCGGGGGGCTAGGGTCAGTCTGTTATATCTGGAGTATTTCTCCAGTGTCCTGTGTGAATTTAAGTATGCTCTCTCTAATTCTCTCTTTCTCTTTTTCTTTCTTTCTCTCTCTCGGGGGACCTGAGCCCTAGGACCATGCCTCAGGACTACCTGGTATGCTGTCCCCAGTCCACCTGGCCGTGCTGCTGATCCAGTTTCAACTGTTCTGCCTGCGGCTATGGAACCCTGACCTGTTCACCGGACGTGCTACCTGTCCCAGACCTGCTGTTTTCAACTCTCTAGAGACAGCAAGACCGGTAGAGATACTCTCAATGATCAGCTATGAAAAGCCAACTGACATTTACTCCTGAGGTGCTGACCTGTTGCACCCTCGACAACTACTGTGATTATTATTATTTGACCATGCTGGTCATTTATGAACATTTGAACATCTTGGCCATGTTCTGTTATAATCTCCACCCAGCACAGCCAGAAGAGGACTGGCCACCCCTCATAGACTGGTTCCTCTCTAGGTTTCTTCCTAGGTTTTGGCCTTTCTAGGGAGTTTTTCCTAGCCACCGTGCTTCTACACCTGCATTGCTTGCTGTTTGGGGTTTTAGGCTGGGTTTCTGTACAGCACTTTAAGATATCTGCTGATGTAAGAAGGGCTATATAAATACATTTGATTTGATTTAGTGTATTTGAGGTTTAAAAAGGCTTGATTGTAATTTCCACTTTGAAAATAGACTTTTCCTGACAAAAAAATGTATCAACTCCTACAAAAACATCCATTAATTATAATCCACATAATAATTCACATTCCCTGTTCCTTCCCGCTCTCCGTAGCCGATGTGAGGAAGACCTTTAAACATTCACAAGGCCACAGAGTCAGACGGATTACCAGGACGTGTAATCTGAGCATGCTCTGACCAACTGGCAAGTGTCTTCACTGACATTTTCAACCTCTCCCTGACCCAGTCTGTAATACCAACATGTTTCAAGCAGACCATCATAGTCCCTGTGCCAATAAAACCAAGATAACCTGCCTAAATGACTACCAACCTGTTGCAGGAGTCTTATGGCTTGGGGGTAGAAGCTGTTTAGGAGCCTCTTGGACCTAGACTTGGTGCTCCGGTACCGCTTGCTAGGCAGTAGCAGAGAGAACAGTCTATGATTAGGGTGGCTGGAGTCTTTGGCAATTTTTAGGGCCTTCCTCTGACACCGCCTGGTATAGAGGTCCTGGATGGCAGGAAGCTTTGCCCCGGTGATGTACTGGGCCGTACGCACTACCCTCTGTAGTGCCTTGTGGTCAGAGGCCAAGCAGTTGCCATACCAGGCAGTGATGCAACCCGTCAGGATGCTCTCGATGGTGCAGCTTTAAAATCTTTTGAGGATCTGAGGACCATTGCCAAATATTTTCAGTCTCTTGAGGGGAATAGGTTTTGTCGTGCCCTCTTCATGACTGTCTTGGTGTGCTTGGACCATGTTAGTTTCTTGGTGATGTGGACTCCAAGGAACTTGACGCTCTTAACCTGCTCCACTACAGCCCCGTCGATGAGAATGGGGGCATGCTCGGTCCTCTTTTCCTGTAGTCCACAATCATCTCCTTTGTCTTGATCACATTGAGGGAGAGGTTGTTGTCCTGGCACCACATTGTCAGGTCTCTGACCTCCTCCCTATAGGCTGTCTCATCGCTGTCGGTGATCAGGCCTATCACTGTTGTGTCATCAGCAAACTTAATGATGGTGTTGGAGTCGTGCCTGGCCGTGCAGTCATGAGTGAACAGGGAGTAGAGAAGGGGACTGAGCATGCACCCCTGAGGGGCTCCTGTGTTGAGGATCAGCATCGCGGGTGTGTTGTTACCTACCCTTACCACCTGGGGGCAGCACGTCAGGAAGTCCAGGATCCAGTTGCAGAGGGAGGTGTTTAGCCTGAGGGTCCTTAGCT
Organism: Salmo salar; assembly: GCF_965601325.2. Taxonomy (NCBI): domain Eukaryota; kingdom Metazoa; phylum Chordata; class Actinopteri; order Salmoniformes; family Salmonidae; genus Salmo; species Salmo salar. Next base: position 33,978,762 of record NC_138317.1, read on the forward strand.
TAGTGATGAGCTTTGAGGGCACTATGGTGTTGAACTCTGAGCTGTAGTCAATAAATAGCATTCTCACATAGGTGTTCCTATTGTCCCGGTGAGAAAGGGCAGTGTGGAGTGCAATAGAGATTGCATCATCTGTGGATCTGTGGAGTTAAATAAAGGTTAAATAAAAATACAAAAAATAAAATATCTGTTGGGGCTGTATGCAAATTAGTGGGTCTAGGGTTTCTGGGATAATGGTTTTGATGTGAGCCATGACCAGCCTTTAAAAGCATTTTATGGCTACAGACGTGAGTGCTTTGGGTCGGTAGACATTTAGGCAGGTTACCTTAGTGTTCTTGGGCACAGGACTATGGTGGTCTGCTTGAAACATGTTGGTATTACAGACTCAGAAAGGGAGAGGTTGAAAATGTCAGTGAAGACACTTGCCAGGGCATGCTAGGAGTACACGTCCTGGTAATCCATCTGGCCCAGCGGCCTTGTGAATGTTGACCTGTTTAAAGGTCTTACTCACATCGGCTATGGGGAGCGTGATCACACAGTCGTCCGGAACAGCTGACGCGTGTCAGAGCCGGTGTAGTACGATTCGATCTTAGTCCTGTATTGATGCTTTGCCTGTTTGATGGTTCGTCGGAGGGCATAGCGGGATTTCTTATAAGCTTCCGGGTTAGAGTCCCACACCTTGAAAGCGTCATCTCTACCCTTTAGTTCAGTGCGAATGTTGCCTTAAATCCATGGCTTCTGGTTGGGGTATGTACATACAGTCACTGTGGGGACAACGTCCTCGATGCACTTATTGATATAGCCAGTGACTGATGTGGTGTATTCCTCAATGCCATTGGAAGAATCCCGGAACATATGCCAGTCTGTGCAAGCAAAGCAGTCCTGTATTTTAGCACCACTTTTTATGGACCGAGTCACTGGTGCTTCCTGATTACATTTTTGCTTGTAAGCAGGAATCAGGAGGATAGAGTTATGGTCAGATTTGCCAAATGGAGGGCGGGGGAGAGCTTTGTACGCGTCTCTGTGTGCGGAGTAGAGGTGGTCTCAAAAATGTTTCCCTCTGGTTGCACATTTAACATGCTGATAGAAATTAGGTTAAACTGATTTAAGTTTCCATGCATTAAAGTCCCCGGCCACTAGGAGTGCCGCCTCTGGATGAGAGTTTTCTGTTTGCTTATGGAATACAGCTCATTGAGTGAGGTTTAAGTGCCAGCCTCGGTCTGTGGAATGGCAGATACAATATATGCGTCTGTCACTCCAAGCATGGCGGTAACTTTCATGACCCAATCAAAGTCCCTTTCCTCTGGAAATATGATATGGCATTTTACTTCTTTACCACTTATATGACGTAACATGCCAGCATTCATTGATGACTTTACAATTAGACAAGGTTTGTTGATATGAAACACGTTCGCTTTAAAACGGTTGCTACAGATGGTGACATACAGATGTAGGATCTTAATTTGAGCCAGTTTGCCACAGCAGGAAATGGAATCCTGCTGCAACAGGAAATGTGAATTATTATGTGTATTATGGAAATTTTTTGGAGGGATTGGTCCATTTTTCATTCGGGCATATCAAGTCTGACATTTCAAAGTGGAAATTACAAACTTTAGTAGCCTTTTCAAATCTTGAATACTCTACAAGTTTGCATTTCCTGCTGTATCAGCAATAAAAGGGTGATCAAATTAAGATCTTCATCTGTAACAATTACTGACAAAGACAAGGTGCTTTTTTCTTTCCAGTATGGCAACACTTAACTTCACAATATGTCATAACAACAAAGGGTTGCCATGCAACCAATCTGGATAACTTGCATGTGTTGGGTTACACTCTGAGAAAAAGAGGGCATTTGTTTTTCTTGTAATGTCAATGTTACTAGTCCCTGTTTTCTTACAGTATGACATAATCCAAAGGAAACTGAGCCCTGGATTCAATCTAGCTGTTCATGACAAAATAGACTGAGAAACATATTACAGCCGTATTGATCAATTGTTTTCATTAAAAGAGTGCACAACACAACCCCCCTTTAATCCTATCTATTTTGATATGAGTGACACCAATAAAATAATTAGTTACGACATGAGGTACGAACATAGTAAGGTAGCCAGCCTATAATCATCCTCTGACTATACCTACATATCACCCTTACTGCACCAGCAACCCTACACATAGTTTCTCGTGACTGCCTTAACATCCCTAGCTGATTTGGTGCTGTGTGCCCAGATTACTCTACAAGCCTTAAATGAACAAATCTGTCAATTATTATTTGTCAGTTTTTTCTGGGTCGTTGGTTAATTTTCAGAGGAATGTGAGGAGCAGCTGTCACCTTAACACATGAATGGAGCGATGAGGAGTGGGGAGGTCTGGAGAGGAGCGGGGAGGTCTGGAGAGGAGCGGGGAGGTTTGGAGAGGAGTGGGGAGGTCTGGGGAGGAGCGGGGAGGTCTGGAGAGTAGCGGGGAGGTCTGGGGAGGAGCGGGGAGGTCTGGAGAGGAGCGGGGAGGTCTGGAGAGGAGCGGAGCGGGGAGGTCTGGAGAGGAGCGGGGAGGTCTGGAGAGGAGCGGGGAGGTCTGGGGAGGAGCGGGGAGGTCTGGAGAGGAGCGGGGAGGTCTGGAGAGGAGCGGGGAGGTCTGGAGAGGAGCGGGGAGGTCTGGGGAGGAGCGGGGAGGTCTGGGGAGGAGCGGGGAGGTCTGGAGAGGAGTGGGGAGGTCTGGAGAGGAGCGGGGAGGTCTGGAGAGGAGCGGGGAGGGGGGTATCAGACTGTATCAACAGTAGACAGCTGGGCTGAGAGAGGATAATGACAGACCAGTTAATCATTAATTAACCGTTAAGGAACAAAGACCACATCGAGAGAGAGAGAGAGAGAGAGAGAGAGAGAGAGAGAGATGACTATTCCACTTGCTTTGGCAATGTAAACAATGTTTTCCATGCCAATAAAGCACTTTGAATGTAATTTCATTTCATTGTGAGAGAGAGAGAGAGAGAGAGAGAGAGAGAGAGAGAGAGAGAGAGAGAGAGAGAGAGAGAGAGAGAGACAGAGAGAGAGACAGAGAGAGAGAGAGAGAGACAACTATCTAGTAGAACCATGTAGTCCTGAGCATTCCACTTCCAGTACACTCCTAGAACCTAAAAGGGTTATTCGACTCTCCCTATTGGAGAACCCTTTGAAGAACCCTTTTGGTCCCAAGTATAACCATTTTGGGTTGAATGTATTGGTACAACCCTTTCCACAGAGGGTTCTACACGGAACCCTATTATCTATTTATAGGGCGCTGGTCAAATTGTAGTAGTGCACTATAAATGGAATAGGGTACCATTGGGGATGCATCCGAGAGAATAGCGCCTCTGGCAGGGCAGGCTAAAATGAGGCTGGGTGGGTGGCTGGGCTGAATGGATGATCCCTGCATGCCACTTGTTGATGAGAACTTTGATGTTTGGGGTGTGATTGTGTGTGTGAGGGCAAAGGTAAATACAATGGCTGAAATGTGAGGGACTCACTGTGGTGATAGTGTTGGTGGTGGGGGATGAGATCAGTTTGTTTATAGTCATTGTGATGCTTGAAGGAAATTCATTTGAATCACAAAAGCCGAACAGTTGATTACATTCCTGCATGACTACACACAGTATTTGTTGTTGATCTCTAATGTTTGTTGGGAAACTGTTTGACCCCTGAACTCTGGAGAGTCAGGGCAATTAACCCAAAAAAGAGGGAGTGGCTAACAATCCCAGTAATGTCGGTGTGGTTAACGATGGCTGATAAATAAGCACTTGTTCCTTGCTTTTATTTCTGTTGTGGTTCTAAAAGTGTGAACGTGGGAGGTGGCAGTTCAGCATCAGCTTTAGCTTTCACAGTGACAGCCAGGGGAAGGCTTGATGGTATCACTACCAGATTATCCAGTTGCTGGATTTCCTTGGAACCTGTTTGTGTTTACAAACTACTGCCGACACAACCAAATATCTTACTTGCACAACCATTCTGGGTTTGATGAATTTGAGCTCTCAGACTTGATGCAGATTCCATAGTGATGTATATATCTTCAATCTATGAATGACAAACAGTCCATATCAGTCATTACTGTACTGCAACCTGAACCAATACTCCTAATTGCCATCATGTGATTTACAGTAAATCTGGCTGTTTTAACAGATAAAATAATGAGTAGTCAGTGAACAAGTCACGGAGGATGAGCAGACGTTCGGGACGGGGACTCATTTAAATGTTACACAACCCTCTCTTCATTATGGGATGGCAGTGTGTCAGTGTATTTTGCAGAGGTGGCAGGTGTTCCTTCAGTCCCTTAAAGAGCAGGTTTTTATGTCCCTCCTCAAGTTAGTTGCTTGGTTTCCATGGAGATCCCCAACAGAAAGAGGCTTGTTTTGAGGGGCCTGGGCCGGGAAAGGGAAGGCTTTACTAGCTGCCTGCTCTCTGGACTTCAGTTTGGCTTGGAAAAAAGGGAAAATCAAGCCAACACGGAAAACAACCTTGCATCGTCTCCTGGTGTTATGCTGGGTATATAACAGTGGTCTTCTCTGTAGATTACATTTTTTTGCCGATTGTTTACACACTGAAAGTGAACGCTTAGACAAAAGCATCAAAACCTTAACTTTTGTAACCATGCCTTAATCAAAGGCACCAAAAGTACAAACACATTTTCAGCTTTGCAATTTGTTTGCAATTCTGCAACAGACTTTGCACCTAGTTTGCAATTCTGCAACACACTTGCAAAACCCTACACACTGTTTCTTACATTAGACACTTTGTTCAAGAATGAAATCTCTTGCAATCATTGGGAAAACACTTTTATTCAAAATGCAAAACATACCTGAAATTGGCAACACTCACACATGAAAACACTTATACAGTAATTGAACACCAATTAGTCTGTGCCTTAGCACTACAAATAGACCTCAGGTAAGCTCACCTCTTTTGTGAGAACTTTACATACATGGAGGCAGTGAGAGTGAGAGGAAGAGGAAGAGGTAGAGGTAGATGAAGAGGAAGAGAGAGGAGGAGGATGAGGACGAGGACAAGAACAAAGAAGGGGACCAGGCAATAGACGGAGACATATTTCCGACGACATTAGGGCCGCTTTGGTGGACCATGTCATAAATCATGGCCTGACGGTGAGGGAGGCTGGGCAGAGAGTCCAGCCCAACCTGAGTCGCTACACGGTAGCATCCATAATATGGACATTTAGACTGGAGAACAGGTATGTCTTCAACTTTGTACACTAGACTGTACCTATGTAATTGTTGCACATCATTCTGCATCACAGTACAATACAATGTAGTTTTACAATATTAGGTCTATGCTCCTCATAGAACAAAAAAATAGGTATAGTGCTGTGAAGTACATGTAATACAGTTCTGATGTTACTGTGGACAGTATGACAGTACAGTATGTAAAAAAGAACCTAACCAATGACATTATATTCTTACATTTTCTACAGAACTGCCAGACGACCCCCTGAGGTTGGAAGGCCACGTCTGTTCACCCATGAACTGGCTATTGTCAACCTAGTGTTGGCAAACAACACCATCCGCCTACATCAACTAGGAGAGCAAATCATGGCAGATCACACAACATTCCATAATATCAACCGTGTCAGTATGTCGACACTCTGCCACATCTTGAGTCAACACCAACTTCCGATGAAGCAGCTGTACAGGGTTCCATTTGAGAGGAACAGCGTTAGAGTCAAAGACCTTCACTATGACTATGTGCAAGTAAGTGTCATTGTACTATACTGTAATACAGTAATGGCAGAGGATTGTGTGCTATTGGCACTGCATAGATACATTCTGTAGCTTGTAGTTTTTACAGTATGTGACCTAGGCAGGTGCCTTGCATGTAGCTTGTAGTTTTGACTGAACGTGTCTGACTGAACCCACCACCCACCCACACCCCCATCCTTGTGTGAAAATGTAGACATTGTGGTCCTGTGTTTTGAGTTACACCATATTCACGATACAGTGTACACATTTTCTGTTACAGAGAGTCCTGGACTTTGATCGTGCTGCACAGCCTCATGAGTTCATTTTCATTGATGAAGCTGGATTCAATCTAGCTAAAACCAGGCGTCAGGGCCGAAATGTTATTGGACAAAGAGCCGTTGTGAATGTCCCTGGGCAGCGCGGGGGAAATATCTCCTTGTGTGCCACCATTAGTCTGCAAGGAGTTCTCCATCACATAATCATATTTCTGGATGCACTACATAATGCAGTTGTACAGGACGAACCAGAGCAGCCCTGGTTTGTTGTCATCTGGGATTATGTTAGTTTCCACCGGGCTGTTCTGGTCAGGGACTGGTTCACCAACCACAATAACTTCACAGTTGTATACTTACCCCCTTACTCCCCATTTCTCAATCCGATTGAGGAATTATTTTCGGCTTGGTGTTGGAAAGTGTGTGACTGCCAACCACATGCCCACCTGCCTCTTCTGCAAGCAATGGAAGAGGCATGCGGAGACATTGAGGTGAGGTAAGTCCAGGATATTTTCCCCGTTGCCTAGCCAGGGATGACATTGTTTGTGATGTGGATGAAGTGATGTGGCCAGACCCTAACAGAAGACAGGATCCATAAACCATCCACCCCATCCCTTACAATCCCTTACAATACTTTTTTGCTTTTACCATTGCACTGTAATTTTACTGTAATTATTTTTGTTTCTGTGAGTTTACAGTAACATTTTGTATTGAGTACTGTAATTCTACTTTTCTTTGTGTTTTTGTTGTTGTTGTAAAAACCTGCAATGGCAATAAAATAAGCTGTATATATTTTTTTTCTGAAGCCTTTCTATTTTTGTGTTCATTGAAATGGTGCCTGTGTGTATCATTCTGTTGCAAAAATGCCATTTTGAAAAAGGATTGTTAGGTTTTGATTGCAGAGTTTCATTTTGACATAGAAGTGAAATGTTTATCTCCAAGTGCTGTGTCTTATTTGGCTTGCGTGTAGAGTTTTGACACAATGAGCCAAATTCCGCAACAAGTGTGTAAGAAATCGCGAAAGATTGGACTGTCCCAACCTCATCAGCCATGCTTGGATGCCCTCAAATCCATTTTTTAAATAAACCCATTTGATATATAGCGTATGTGAAGATTTTACGCCATCATTCAGCTAGGAAATCATGATTGTTTAATGCAAATTGAAGACCATGACTACTAAGGAAAATCCCTCTGCCCTTACTGTATAATAGGCCAAGGTATCCAATATCTTTATGGGGTTCTTACCAGGTGTGAGTCAGTCTCATGGTGACAGCAGTGTTTCTTTACAATAAAGTCTCCAATCACTGCTGGACTTCCCCTTCAGTTGTCATACAGTAGATACACCCGTGTGTGTGTGTGTGTGTGTGTGTGTGTGTGTGAGTGTGTGTGTGTGTGTGTGTGTGTGTGTGTGTGTGTGTGTGTGTCTCTGCTTGTGTGTGGGTGTGAAAGCTGATCTGAGGGGCAGCAGTTCTGGAGTACAGGGCTTGTGTGTAGACGAGTGGTCCTGTGTGTGGGTGTGTGTGGTCTGGGAATCGGCTATCATTCTCTCCTGGATGGTTGATCAGCAGCTGCTGCCCACCCAAACCTCTCTTGGGGCCGTGGATCACACCGTTTAGGTGACAGTGTCCCAAATGTCACCATACAGTATCCCCTATGTAGTGCACTACTTTTCACATGTAGACCCTGGTCAAAAGTCTAAAATAGTGCACTATATAGCAAATAGGGAGCCATGTGGGACACAAAGGGTTAAACACCTAAGGTGTCCCGTGGACAGCTACACCAGAATAGATAACCCATTCATACTTAGTTGCTCACCTGTTACTTTGGGCCAGATTTAATGGCATCTGCCAAAGCACTGCAGGGTCTTTGTGTACTAAATATGTCTGATTTCTGGAACGTTCTACCTGAGAGGAGAGTTTACCCACAACTATTATCAAACTCCCTTTAGTTGCAGTCTGCCCAAGGATCTCGACACCCAGACAGGTGTCACGTCCTGGCCAGTATATAAAGTTAATTGTTTTGTAGTTTGGTCAGGGCGTGGCAGAGGGTATTTGTTTTATGTGGTTCGGGGTGGTGTGTTTGTTAAAAGGGTGTTTGGTTTAGTATTTTCGGGTTTTGGTTTATGTCTAGGTAGTTCTATGTGGAGTCTAGTGAGTGTATGTCTATGTTTGGTTAATTGGGGTTGGGACTCTCAGTTGAAGGCAGGTGTTGTCTATCTGCCTTTGATTGAGAGTCCCATATATTAGGGTGTGTTTGTGTTTGTGATTTGTGGGTGATTATTCTGTGTATAGCCTTGTGCCTTACCAGACTGTTTATTTGTCGAGTGTTCGTTTTTCGTGTTTGTTATTTTTGTATGTTCATTTTTGAGAGTAATTAAAAATCAAGATGAGCATTCACGTACCTGCTGCGTTTTGGTCCTCATTCACCGACGACAACCGTGACAACAGGCAATAACATGACTTAACACATTCGAGCAAACTTTTCTAATAATAGTACTTGTTTGAAATAGAAGCCTTACAATAATAGAAGGGTTGTCTTTTCAAACAGTCAAACATTTCATTGACCGGCATGGCTACATGGTGTAAGCCCCATAATTAGTACAGCAGTCTCTCAAAATGTCTGATTGCAGTTGTTTTAAAGCTGGAATCCTTAACGGGGAAACAGCCACTTCCTCTGACATCATTGCACAACCGATAGAAGAGAACAATATGTGCTGCAGGTCCCCCATTTGTACTATGCTGCGCGACGCTCCTCAGCTCAGCAACAAAAACAATAACTGTGGTGGTGGGGCGGCCATTAGCACTGTTTCCCCCTACTGCAGACTCCATCTTTAACCCGTAAGAGATATACACAGGTTAGCTGAGAACGTCACAAAAACGATGTGTACAACGTGGCAGAAGGCCGTGTGATGTTGTGATTCTGGATGGCTAGCAACAATGACAAGAAACTGCCATGTGGGGAATAGTAGGTGGCTAATTTCAGCTAGTTTTATCTTGTTCTTGAAACCATGTCTTGAAAAATCTTCTTTACACTCTCTTTGGATAATTCATTCCAATCATAAAGTTAACAGCAGGTATTTTGCATGTAAGTTTAAGTATTTTGATATCTTCACAAATCTACAAAACAGACGTTTTACATCCTGGCACAAAATGTATTTGGGAAAATCTACAGATAATATTTGATACATTATGAATATGGTATTCAGGTGAGGTTATCTATGAGATTATCGGTTTACTGTTGTGCGCATTCAGTCTAAGCCGGGAGAGGGTGGGCTATACTAAGCTATATAGAATTGTTTTAAGAAGGTCATAACAAGGATCATTTTGCTATTTGATTTTAAATGTTAAGACCCCTTGAAGTATAAACAAATATATAGGGCCTCCCCAGTGGTGCATCGCAGTGCTAGAGGCATCACTACAGACACGGGTTCAATCCCGGGCTGTATCACAACCGGCAGCGATTGGGATTTCCATAGGGTGGCGCACAATTAGCCCAGCGTCATCCGGGTTATATAAAAAAATATGTTTATTAAAGATTATTTTTGGCCTTACTGCCATTAGCCCATGCAAAGGCATTGAATAACAGATTCCCTACATGGAACAACAGATAGCGCCCTCCAAAAAATCTAAAGGATGTTTGATCTGAAGTGTCTGTCCTATATCTGAGAGACATAAGAAAGATCAGTAAACCTTCTTTTTTTTTATTTTTTATTTTTACATGTATTTAACCCCTTATTTTTGGCACTAAACAGTCTCTAAACTGTATATACACTATCGAGTGCATTCTGAAATTATTCAGACCCCTTCCCTTTTTCCACATTTTGTTACGTTACAGCCTTATTCTAATATTGATTAAATAAAAAATTTTCCTCATCAATCTACACACAATACCCCATAATGATGAAGCAAAAACAGGTTTTTAGAAATGTTAAAGAACAGAAATACCTTATTTACATAAGTATTCAGACCCTTTGCTATGAGACCGAAATTGAGCTCAGGTGCATCCTGTTTCCATTGATCAACCTTGAGATGTTTACACAACTTGATTGGAGTCCACCAGTGGTAAATTCAATTGATTGGACATGATTTGGATAAGCACACACCTGTCTATATAAGGTCCCACAGTTGACAGTGCATGTCAGAGCAAAAACCAAGCGATGAGGTCGAAATATTTGTCCGTAGAGCTCCGAGACAGGATTGTGTCGAGGCACAGATCTGGGGAAGGGTAAAAAAAATGTCTGCAGCATTGAAGGTCCCGGAGAAAACAGTGGCCTCCATCATTCTTAAATGGAAGAAGTTTGGAACCAGCCAAGTCTTACTATAGAGCTGGCCGCCAGGCCAAACTGAGCGATCGGGGTAGAAGGGCTTCGGAGCTCCTCTGTGGAGATGCGAGAACCTTCCAGAAGGACAACCATCTCTGCAGCATTCTACCAATTAGTGCTTTATGGTAGTGGCCAGATGGAAGCCACTCCTCAGTAAAAGGCACATGACAGCCTGCTTGGAGTTTGCCAAAAGGCACCTAAAGACTATTAGACCATGAGAAACAATATTATCTGATCGGATGAAACCAAGATTGAATAAACAAACATTGACAGTAGAATGACCTTACTGAAGAGCCCAGTGACTTTCAACGTGGCACCGTCATAGGATGCCACCTTTCCAACAAGTCAGTTTGTCAAATTTCTGCCCTGCTAGAGCTTCCCTGATCAACTGTAAGTGCTGTTATTGTAAAGTGGAAACGTTCAGGAGCAACAACGGCTCAGCTGTGAAGTAGTAGGCCACACAAGTTCACAGATCGGGACCACAAAGAGCTGAAGAGTGTAGTGTTTAAAAAATTGTCTGTCCTTGGTTGCAAAACTTACTACCGTGTTCCAAAAAACTGCCTCTGGAAGCAACATCAGCACAAGAACTGTTCGTTGGGAGTTTCATGAAATGGGTTTCCATGGCAGAGCAGCCGCACACAAAAGCCAGATCACCGTGCGCAATGCCAAGCGTCAGCTGGAGTGGTGTAAAGCTTGCCGCCATTGGACTCTGGAGCAGTGGAAATGCATTCTCTGGAGTGATGAATCATACTTCCCCATCTGGCAGTCCGACAGACGAATCTGGGTTTGGCGGATGCCAGGAGAAAGCTACCTGTCCCAAAGCATAATGCCAACTGTAAAGTTTGGTGGAGGAGGAATAATTGTCTGGGGCTGTTTTTCATGGTTCAAGCTAGGCCCCTTAGTTCCAGTGAAAGGAAATCTTAACGCTACAGCATACAATAACATTCTAGACAAGTCTGTGCTTCCAACTTTGTGGCAACAGTTTGGGGAAGGACCTTTCCTGTTTCAGCATGACAATGCCCCTGTGCACAAAGTGAGGGCCATACAGAAATGGTTTGTCGAGATTGAGGTGGAAGAACTTGACTGGCCTGCACAGAGCCCTGACCTCAACCCCATCAAACGCCTTAGGGATGAATTGGAACGCCGGCTGCGAGCTAGGCTTAATCGCCCAACATCAGTTCCCGACCTCACTAATGCTTTTGTGACTGAAAGGAAGCAAGTCCCCACAGCAATGTTCCAACATCTGGTGGAAACCCTTCCCAGAAGAGTAGAGGCTGTTATGGCAGCAAAGAGGGGACCAACTCCATATTGTCCACACACTTTTGGTCATGTAGTTTACTTCTACACATTTTTTCAACTGGTGCCTGGGGACCTTCAGATAAGTCTTGTGAGGCCTGTGGCTACCCTAGACCAAATCAACGGACATGTACGTGTTCATGAGAGTTTCACCTTTCCACAGGGGGTCATATTAGTGTGTACTGTTCAGACTCTACATACAGATGTTGGCAGATTGGCTGTACCAATCTCAGACAAGTCTCAAGACGCCTGTCACCTTTCACCGCAGATGCGGAAGTGTGACATCAGTGGATCAAATCTAATCAAATCAAATTATATTTGTCACATACACATATTTAGCAGATGTTATTGCAGATGTAGCTAAATGCTTGTGTTCCTAGCTCCAACAGTGCAGTAATATTTAACAATGCACAACAATACATAAACATTTTAAGTAAAAGAATGGAGTTAAGAAATATATAAATATTCGGACGAAACAATGTTGGAGTGGCATTGACCAAAATACAGTAGAATAGTGACCAGTGATTCTATGTCTATGTACAGTATATCGGGCAGCAGCCTCTAAGGCGCAGGGTTGAGTAACCAGCTGGTAGCCGGCTAGTGATGGCTTTTTAACAGTCTGATGGCCTTGAGATAGAAGCTGTTTTACAGTCTCTCGGTTCCAGCTTTAATGTACCTGTACGGACCTTGCTTTCTGGATGGTAGCGGGGTGAACAGGCTGTGGCTCGGGTGGTTGATGTCCTTGATTATGTTTTTGGCCTTCCTGTGACATCGGGTGCTGTCGGTGTCCTGGAGGGCAGGCAGTGTGCCCCCGGTGATTCGTTGGGCAGACCGCACCACCCTCTGGAGAGCCCTGCGGTTGCGGGCAGTGCAGTTGCCGTACCAGGCAGTGATACAGCCTGACAGGATGCTCTCAATTGTGCATCTGTAAAAGTTTGTGAGGGTCTTAGGTGCCAAGCCGAATTCTTCACCCTCCTGAGGTTGAGGAGACGCTGTTGCGCCTTCTTCACCACACTGTCTGTGTGGATGGACAATTTCAGATCATCTGTGATGTGTACGCCAAGGAACTTTAAGCTTTTCACATTCTCCACTGCGGTCCTGTCGATGTGGATGGGGCGGGCTCTCTCTGCTGTTTCCTGAAGTCCACGATCCTTTGTTTTGCTAACATTGAGGGAGAGGTTATTTTTCTGTCACTACTCCACCATGGCCCTCAAATCCTCCCTGTAGGCTGTCTCGTCATTGTTGGTAATCAGGCCTACAACTGTTGTGTCGTTTGCAAACTTGATGATTGAGTTGCAGGCATGCGTGGCCACCTAGTCATGGGTGAACAGGGAGTACAGGAGGGGGCTGAGCACGTACCCTTGTGGGGCCCCTGTGTTGAGGATCAGCGAAGTGGAGGTGTTGTTTCCTACCTTCACCACCTGTTGCACAGGGTGGGGTTCAGACCCAGGGCCCTGAGCTTAATGATGAGCTTGGAGGGTACTATGGTGTTGAAGGCTGAGCTATAGTCAATGAACAGCATTCGTACATAGGTATTCCTCTTGTCCAGATGGGAGAGAGCAGTGTGCAGTGCGATGGCGATTGCATCGTTTAAATGTCTTACTCACGTTGGCCAGGGAGTACGAGAGCCCACTGCCCTTGGGAGCGGGCCGCATGGCTGGTTTTCTCTTTGTAATCCGTGATTCTCTGTAGACCCTGCAACATACGTCTCGTCTCTGAGGTTTTGAATTGCGACTCCACTTTGTCTCTATACTGACATTTTGCCTGTTTGATTGCCTTACGGAGGGAATAACTACACTGTTTGTATTCAACCATATTCACAGTGGTTCGCGCTTTCAGTTTTGCGTGAATGCTGCCATCTATCCACGGTTTCTGATTTGGGTAGGTTTAAATAGTCACAGTGGGAACAACATCCGCTATACACTTCCTGATGAACTCAGTCACCGTGTCAGTGTATATGTCAATGTTATTCTCAGAGGCTTCCCAGAATATATCCCAGTCTGCGTGATCAAAACAATTATATTATATTATTATATTTGACCATAGGAAAAAAAGAATGACATATTACTGCGATATGATACTGCAATGTGGATTTGAGTGAATTGCGCTCTCAGATGTTCAGATAGACTAAGTTTGGTTATTACCAAAGCGTGAAAGTGGACTAATACAGTGACTGTATCAGTCAAAGAGAAGAGTGAAAGCTAGGGTGCTGGTACATAAGGGGGAGAACCACATGGCTAATAAATGCACTGAAATATATCTAGTGCGACAACAAGATTATTTTTATTCAGTCAACTTCACAAATTATACAAACAATGCATAGTTATACTGTAGGTTGTTATCCTGAGACCCAACCTTACAGTAGATCTCTAGTTTATCTCAACAGAAGGCAGGAGCGATGATCATAACATAAGCAGTAGAGCTGGTGAGTTTATAACTGTTGACGACTTTATCTCTCCAGCCAGGCTTATGATATCACTGTATCCATGCTAAGCCTCGGGTTAAAGAGACAAACGGTCTAATCACCACAACCTTCAGGCCGCTAGAAGGGTGTAAATGATGTCTTATCCATAACTACCTAACTCTCTTGCCAAGATTTGTCTTAAGGTGACAGTGACAGGGATGGTGCTGTCTGAAAACAATAGACTTGTTTTTTCATAGTATATCTCAGTGACAGGGATGGTGCTGTCTGAAAACAATATACTTGTTTTTTCATAGTATATCTCAGTGACAGGGATGGTGCTGTCTGAAAACAATAGACTTGTTTTTTCATAGTATATCTCATTGAGGGTCAAAATCCGAAAGGGTGTGTCTGGTTAACAAACTACATTCCACTTATTTCTGTGGAAACTACTTTCATTACAGATGATGTGGTATAGTGTACATGTTGGTACAAAGGTATTCACTGTGACTGATGTTGTGTTTGAACTGTCATGTGGGAGTATTTAAAAGATTAACATGGCGGTAGAGAAGGCTTTTATCTTCTTCTTCTTCTTGAGGGGACAACAGAGAAGTTATTGAGGACTAAACTCAAGGAGCATATAAATCACCTATTTTGTTTATCAGCTTGTGTTCCACCATTACTATTGTTCTACACCTCTGAGTTATTACACCTTTACCTGTGTGTTATAGCACAATTACCTCTGAGTTATAAGTATTTGTACTTAGGTAGTTTACACCACTTATAACACATTTACCTCTGAGTTATAACACATTTACCTCTGAGTTATTACACCTTTAGCTCTGAGTTATTACACCTTTACCTTGTGTTATAACACAATTACCTCTGTTTTGTAACACATTTACCTCTGAGTTATTACACCTTTACCTGTGTTTTATAATACATTTACCTCTGAGTTATAACACATTTACCTCTGAGTTATAACACATTTACCTCTGAGTTCTAACACCTATACGTGTCTTATAACACAATTACCTCTGAGTTAAGACATTTACCTCTGAGTTATTACACCTTTACCTGTGTTTTATAATACATTTACCTCTGAGTTATAAGTATTTGTACTTAGGTAGTTTACACCACTGATAACACATTTACCTCTGTGTTATAACACATTTACCTCTGTGTCATAACACATTTACCTCTGAGTTATAACACATTTACCTCTGAGTTATAACACATTTACCTCTGAGTTATAACACATTTACCTCTGTGTTATAACACATTTACCTCTGAGTTAACACATTTACCTCTGAGTTATAACACCTTGACCTCTGAGTTATGACACCTTGACCTCTGAGTTATAACACCTTGACCTCTGAGTTATGACACCTTGAGCTCTGAGTTATGACACCTTGACCTCTGAGTTGTAATACATTTACCTCTGTGCTGTAACACAATTACCTCTGCATTATAACACATTTCCCCCTGAGTAATAACACCTTGACCTCTGAGTTATGACACCTTGACCTCTGAGTTATAACATGTTTACCTCTGAGTTATTACACATTTACCTCTGTGTTAAAGAATCTTTACCTCTCTGTTATAACACATTTACCTCTGAATTATACCACCTTCACCTCTGAGTTATAACACATTTACCTGTGCGTTATAACACATTTACCTCTGTGTTCTAATACATTTACCTCTGAGTTATAGAATCTTTACCTCTGAGGTATAACACATTTACCTCTGAGTTATAGAATCTTTACCTCTGAGTTATAATACCTTGAGCTCTGAGTTATAACACCTTGATCTATGTGTTATAACACCTTGAGCTCTGTGTTATAGCACCTTCCCCTCTGTGTTATATCCCCTTGACCTCTGTGTTATGCCTGAATCTATAGTAATAGAATAACCACAAACAACAAACGCATAGAAGTAGAAGAGATGAATGCTGACGAATTATGAAATTAACATTCATAGATTTATAGATAGGAGATTCCCAAGCATATGTGCCCTGTGTTTACAATTCATTTTTGCAGAGTATTTTTGAGTAATGACTTTTGAGAATAATGTGAGAAAGTTATTCATGTCTCAACGTTACAATCGCAATGAGCATGGTTATGTGTGTGTTTGTGTGTGTGTGCATGTGTGTCTGTACTTACTTACCACACACAACAGAGGAATTTAATTGGTTTGTTTTTCAGCCCAAGGAGTATGCATTCTAATGTATTAAATCTGGGGGATGGCTCTCTCGGCGTTCATGTAAAGCAGACAATGATGATGCTACAATAGAAATGTCCACGTTTATAGTTATTGGTTCAGAATGCGTTGCCTGTATTGTGTGCTTTCTTTGTAATGCTAATGATGCATTTTGGATTGGCTAGGGTGGGTGGGATTGGCTACTTCAGATTCATTTTGCCCTCCAATCCCCCCCACCCATAACCCCACCCCCACCCACCCCCCCACCCCAGATTTACTTTTTTCATTGAAATCAAATTACAATCAAAAGTCTTACATTCTTATACACACTTTATCAAAATGATAGCAGTACTCAAGAGAACTTTCTGAGGAAATGTTTGTTGGAACTTTCGTCTCCTGCTCTCCTTTAAAGAAAGGTATGATACTAAGGCATCTTTCATGAGGATAATCTGACATCAAGTCTCGTCATGTTATGCTCCAGTCTAAACCATAAAGGTTCAGGTAGGACCAGGATCCAGAAAAAAGTTTTTATGGTTTTGACGAGAAAGGATACAGCTTTTGTCAGATTTTACTTTTTGTAGCAGCTTAAGAGAACTTACTCAGCAGGTTAGGATAATTAACATAGCAGGTTAGGATAATTAACATAGCAGGTTAGGATAATTAACGTAGCAGGTTAGGATAATTAACGTAGCAGGTTAGGATAATTAACATAGCAGGTTAGGATAATTAACGTAGCAGGTTAGGATAATTAACGTAGCAGGTTAGGATAATTAACGTAGCAGGTTAGGATAATTAACGTAGCAGGTTAGGATAATTAACGTAGCAGGTTAGGATAATTAACGTAGCAGGTTAGGATAATTAACGTAGCAGGTTAGAATAATGGTTAGGTTTAGCAAAAATAAAAATAACCAAAAACCTTTTGACGTAAATTTGACAAAAGCTGTATCCTTTCTAGCCATGACCCACAGCTATAGGCTACTTTGTGACACTTCAATAGATTTAGAAGAAAAAAAGGTTTATCAAAGTTATAAGCTACCAGATACTAAATCTATTGTCACTGATTGTCACAAAAGCCCATGGATTCATTCTAAAGAACATGTAATAAACAGAATATCCATTGACATGCATAACAAACCAAAAAGTTATTGTTGATTTCGTTTTTTATTATTCAATTATATATCGTATTATCACAACTGAAAGATGCCTAACAGAAATCTCATAACAATTTTGGATAAATCTCTTTTCATCACACTTTTGAAAGACACATAACATATTTATGTTCTTCGATATTATTTTATGTGCCAAAATGATAATAATATACATATTTTAATTAGATCATTTACATACCGGTATTTTTTTTTTAAATCCAAAATGACTATCATCTAGGCCAGGGATGGGCAACTTTGATGGGGGTGGGGTCCACAAAAAAAAACTCATCATGGGGGGCATCTCACGTGAAGATGAAGCATTGAAAACATTGAAAATGACCACCCTTGAAGGGGTGCGTTGCCAGAATCCATACAGTCATTGGGAGAATCACCCCCTGACACAACCCAAGTCACTAGTCCTTGAACCGAACCTGACCTTATGGGCCAAAGGCTTGCTTGTCACCCTTCTTCCCCGCTGGTGTATTGTCAATGGAATAGTTTTCAATGGCCCGGAAAGATCGAATGTTCCATCAAATAAACGTTTCTTGCCGCCCAGATTTCCCCCCTGTCGTTCTGCTGGTTTTGACACTGAGGCAAACCCGAGAGAGAACTATGAATGATAAAGAACCAAGGAGGGCAACATAACTTAAAAGGAGGCGGTTAGTCTTTGTAGTCGGGAGGAATGCGGAAATGTTCCTGCTCTGTGTCAAACTTATCTGAAGGGGGTCAAGGCACATTCAGCCAGCGTGGGAAAGCGAAGAAGAGACGGAGCTCACAGGCAAGCGTTGCATATCCCGGGATAAATGGGGAAAAGAGAGTTAAAACGGGGAAAAACTGAGAAAAGCGTGGCTTGGAGAATATATCACGCTTTTGTCCTATGACCCCCCCCCCCAAAAAAAAAGTTGCAGTAGGCACTGTGTTGTTGTGTAAGGCATACCCCCTCCCCCCGGTATTATAGTTGCTTTGCGTGAGCTGCAGTTGCAGAGGTGGGTAGCCTACTGCTGAGGGATGGGGGTTACAGAAGCGTGCACCATCCGACTACCTGTGTGGCCCGGCGTGACAGTGAGGGATCTGTGATGTGTTGTGTCTTAGTGTGAACATTTATCCAAAGGGGGCATGTTTCATAAATTCATGGACACGACCAATTGCGACTTTCACTGATAACATAAAATAAGGTAGGCTGAAATATTCATATTTTACTTTTTGTGTAGAAAAATGTATGTTGCATGCATGTCCTTTATTGTGATATTTTAAAAGCACGAGTTGCCAATTACGATGCTGCAATGTTTTAATTGTTGTAGGCTATTTTAAACGTTTATATATTTAAAAAAAAGTTGCCGTGCACAAAACGCATAGCGAAAATGTTGCATTATTAAACCACAACTCTATTAATGACATGGAAATGAGAGATGTGGTTAAATGGACTATAGGAAGTTCAGACAATACAATCAGTAGACAACCACGTGCTCGCAAAAGTTTGTCGCCTATAATAAACCATAATAGACTGGACACATTTGGGAAAAGATATCGGAGCCTGGAAAAAATATTTGTATAATAATATATAATAATTTTACTGAGTTTGCAGAGTTTATATTGTATTCTTTCAAGTTGGTTTGCTTGTTTTTCTGACTCATTCGTCTACATATCTGTGATTACGCGTGAACATAAAGATGACCTTATTGTTGTAATATGTACTGCATTCTGCACTTAGAGAACTTATGTAAAATTGTTTTAAAAACTGTATTTTTTTAGAGATGCCAGATGTTGTGTGATGTGAGGTAACTAGGACAAGAGATTCATACGCGTATTGAAGTGGGAGTGGATCAAGTAGAACGCATCGGGGTTCTAGTGTTGATAGTCGGAATAAAACTAAACTTGATAACACAATGTTGTGGACCTCCGTTTGACCAAAAACAGACAGACATATACGATGTTACCTCTGCTACCTCTGTCTTCCTTTAATTTAGGCATTGCATTGCGCCAACAACTATTTTCTGTGAGGATGGCTTTGTAATAACCCTGGCTCGTTACGTTCGTTGGGATTCCCCGCAATATTCTCAACAAGAAAAAGAAAAAAGACGCAAAAATGGACAAAGAAAGTGTAGCACAACAGTACGAGCCCGTCGCCGAGATTGGGGAAGGTGCGTATGGAAAGGTGTACAAGGCACGAGATTTGAAGAACGAGGGACGCTTTGTAGCCCTAAAACGAGTTCGGGTGCAGACGGAGGAGGAAGGGATGCCCCTCTCGACCATCCGTGAGGTGGCGGTACTGAGGCAACTGGAGGCATTCGAACACCCCAACGTGGTCAGGTAAGAAGAGATGGAGAGGGGGGTGCATCTAACAAGGTCCCAGATGTTACATTATCTTTTCAACCATATGCTATTATCACCCATGATATGTATCTCTTTAAACAACCTAGTCTCAGAGCATTTAGTATGATCTGTACGTAATTCCGAGACACTTCATTTAGTATGATATGTTACGTTTGATACTAAACTATATGGAATAGTTTTAAGCCGGGGGAGGGGTGGGGTGCAGGGGGGTTCTACTAAACTATATGGAATAGTTTTAAGCCAGGGGAGGGGTGGGATGCAGGGGGGTTCTACTAAACTATATGGAATAGTTTTAAGCTGGGGGAGGGGTGGGGTGCAGGGGGGTTCTACTAAACTATATGGAATAGTTTTAAGCCGGGGGAGGGGTGGGGCGCAGGGGGGTTCTACTAAACTATATGGAATAGTTTTAAGCCGGGGGAGGGGTGGGGCGCAGGGGGGTTCTACTAAACTATATGGAATAGTTTTAAGAAGGTCATACCAAGGATCATTAACTATTTGATAAAGAATTTTAAGACCCTTTGTAGTATAAAAAAAAATATTTGATGAACAAAAATATTTTTGGCCTTACTGCTATTAGCCCATACAAACGCATTGAATAACAAATTCACTACATGGAACGATAGCTAGTCCCCCCCAAAAATCTGTAGGAAGTTTCTTCTGAAGTGTCTGTCCTATATCTGAGCGATATAAGAAAGATCAGGAAAGTTAGCATTTTTTATTTGTACATTTTTGTAACCCCATATTTTTGGCACTAAACAGTCTCTATACTGTAAATACACTATATATATATAAAACGTATGTGGACACCCCTTCAAATTAGTGGATTATTAGTGGACTATTTCAGCCACACCCATTGCTGACAGGTTTTTTTTTACATGTATTTAACCCCTTATTTTTGGTACTAAACAGTCTCCATATATACTTTACTTCTGTTACCGGGGGACCTATAGACAAGTCTTGTGAGGCCCGTGGTTGTCCTAGAGCAAAACTGGCATGTACGTGTTCGTGAGAGTCTCACCTTTCTGCAGGGATGTCATATTAATGTGTATCCCAAACTGTTCGGACTCTACAGACAGAAGTTGGCAGATTGGCTGTACCGACTTCGGATGAGTCCCAAGACGCTTGTGGGGGTTGTAGAGCAAACAGAGAACACCATCGTGTTCGTGATCTTTCCATAGAGGGGTCATAATAGTTTCTAGGCCACACCGTTCAGATGCTACAGACAATTTTGTCGGAAGACCGATTTTCGGGATGCCTCATGGTCTAGCTCTGTCACCTTTCACCGCAGATGAGGAAGTGCGACATCGGCGGATGCGGTAGATTGAGACGCGTCCAATGCAGAAACAGATATTTCTGGCTTAAACTGACAGATTTGTATGGGGATTTTTGTATTATGCTAATTCGATTTATGTGGGGCGCGGACATCGACTCTTGGGGTTAACCTCCTAAACTTAACCTTAACCCTAACCCTAAACCCTAGCCTAGCTAACGTTAGTGAGCTAGCTAATGTAAGCCACCTAGCCATAGGGCAGCAGGGAGCCTAGTGGTTAGAGTGTTGGGTCAGTAATCGAAAGGTTGCTGGCTCAAATCCCTGAGCTGACAAGGTAAAAATCTGTCATTCTGCACCTGAACACGGCAGTTAAACCACTGTTTCCCAGCTGCCGAAGACATGGATGTCAATTATGGCAGCCCCCCGCGCCTCTCTGATTCAGAGGGGTTGGGTTAAATGTGGAAGACACTGTTCAGTTGAATGCGTTCAGTTGTACAACTGACTAGGTATCCCCCTTTCCCTAGCCACCTAGCTAGAGTTCGTAACATATCATATGTTTTGCAAATTCATAACATATTGTACATTTAGCAAATTAGTAACATATTGTACATTTTGCAAATTCGTAACATACACTGCTCAAAAAAATAAAGGGAACACTTAAACAACACAATGTAACTCCAAGTCAATCACACTTCTGTGAAATCAAACTGTCCACTTAGGAAGCAACACTGATTGACAATAAATTTCACATGCTGTTGTGCAAATGGAATAGACAACAGGTGGAAATGATAGGCAATAAGCAAGACACCCCCAATAAAGGAGTGGTTCTGCAGGTGGTAACCACAGACCACTTCTCAGTTCCTATGCTTCCTGGCTGATGTTTTGGTCACTTTTGAATGCTGGCGGTGCTTTCACTCTAGTGGTAGCATGAGACGGAGTCTACAACCCACACAAGTGGCTCAGGTAGTGCAGTTCATCCAGGATGGCACATCAATGCGAGCTGTGGCAAGAAGGTTTGCTGTGTCTGTCAGCGTAGTGTCCAGAGCATGGAGGCGCTACCAGGAGACAGGCCAGTACATCAGGTGACGTGGAGGAGGCCGTAGGAGGGCAACAACCCAGCAGCAGGACCGCTACCTCCGCCTTTGTGCAAGGAGGAGCAGGAGAAGCACTGCCAGAGCCCTGCAAAATGACCTCCAGCAGGCCACAAATGTGCATGTGTCTGCTCAAACGGTCAGAAACAGACTCCATGAGGGTGGTATGAGGGCCCGACGTCCACAGGTGGGGGTTGTGCTTACAGCCCAACACCGTGCAGGACGTTTGGCATTTGCCAGAGAACACCAAGATTGGCAAATTCGCCACTGGCGCCCTGTGCTCTTCACAGATGAAAGCAGGTTCACACTGAGCACGTGACAGACGTGACAAAGTCTGGAGACGCCGTGGAGAACGTTCTGCTGCCTGCAACATCCTCCAGCATGACCGGTTTGGCGGTGGGTCAGTCATGGTGTGGGGTGGCATTTCTTTTGGGGGTCGCACAGCCCTCCATGTGCTCGCCAGAGGTAGCCTGACTGCCATTAGGTACCGAGATGAGATCCTCAGACCCCTTGTGAGACCATATGCTGGTGCGGTTGGCCCTGGGTTCCTCCTAATGCAAGACAATGCTAGACCTCATGTGGCTGGAGTGTGTCAGCAGTTCCTGCAAGAGGAAGGCATTGATGCTATGGACTGGCCCGCCCGTTTCTCAGACCTTAATCCAATTGAGCACATCTGGGACATCATGTCTCGCTCCATCCACCAACGCCACATTGCACCACAGACTGTCCAGGAGTTGGCGGATGCTTTAGTCCAGGTCTGGGAGGAGATCCCTCAGGAGACCATCCGCCACCTCATCAGGAGCATGCCCAGGCGTTGTAGGGAGGTCATACAGGCACGTGGAGGCCACACACACTACTGAGCCTCATTTTGACTTGTTTTAAGGACATTACATCAAAGTTGGATCAGCCTGTAGTGTGGTTTTCCACTTTAGTTTTGAGTGTGACTCCAAATCCAGACCTCCATGGGTTGATTAATTGGATTTCCATTGATTATTTTTGTGTGATTTTGTTGTCAGCACATTCAACTATGTAAAGAAAAAAGTATTTAATAAGATTATTTCTTTCAATCAGATCTAGGATGTGTTGTTTAAGTGTTCCCTTTATTTTTTTGAGCAGTATATAATACAAATTGTAATTCCTAACATACATTATCAGATGAAATAGGTGATGGACATCCACAAATGAATACATACCATACGAAACATAATATATCATACTAAATTTAGTCTTTCAGATTTACATCGAGAATAATAAAAAATGCTCTGAGACCAGGTTGCAACCAACAAGTTACTGCATAATGCCTTGCAGCGGTTTATGGAGTTGCCTTATTGACCTTTGGAAAAGTTGTTGTTTTGTGATGTACAACTACAAACCCCATTTTGATCCTGGTGATACTATAGTGCCATACAGTAGACTGTACATTATGTTTAAGAGCTTGGTGTGTCTGGAAGGATTCTTTGTGTGCAGCACCTGTGACAGACATTCTTGGGTGATATCTGTTCACCAGATTAATAACCTAAATAAATCATCCCCATCGCTGGTTAGAGTGGAATTTCACAGAAAAGTCAAGGAACTGCTGTTGGGAATGATAAGAAAGAACCATTTTGTGCATCGAGTCACACTAAGAGATACTGTATTGGGCTGATTTTGCCCCCATTCCAGTAGTCTACATATAAAATGTGTTGTTTTTAATCCTCCAGGCCACAAGACAACATACAGGGGTTGTTATGCTTTGCAGCTGTATACTCCCATGGTCCAATTTGGAGGTCAGTTCAGTTCGGCAGAGAAACCACGTCATTTACCGGCCCAGCTCAAGGTCTAACCTTGCCATTTAGCTTATAATGAGAGATTGAGTGCTTTTGGATTAAACTTTTTAATAATACTGTACAAATGTTATTCTAAGCCCTGCTGGTCACACTACAGCCTCTATTATTCTGTTCGTCTGAATAAATTAATATATTCTTCATAGAGATTCCGTGTATCGAAGGTTCGACAGATTTAAATGATGACACAAAATGTGTCCTTACTCCCTATACTTTGTGGTATGCTAATTTCTCCCATTCTGTAAAATTCTGGTTCCTATACGTTAGCCCAAGCTCAAATCCACACCAAAGGGCGTCTGGTCTGGTCTCTCTGTAAAGCTAAACAGCGCGGGAGAGAGTGAGCACAGAGCAGTGTGCATTCTGGACCTACTGTGTAACTACAGGCCTGCCAACCCCTGGATGTTTAAGAATGACACCCATTAGTCATCCCATATGCTCAGTGTCTGGCGAGAGGCTGCATTGTAGTGGAACAATCACGGTTCTGAGGGGCGTTTAACCCCAAGTTTCCAACAGGGTGGCTCGCTCGTTCTGTGACATCATGGGCGTATGGCAATAATACCTTGAATCCTCAGTGCAGGATTTACAAGCCTTTGTTAACAGGGGGTGTGGCACAGTGCATATTCCCTTTAGGCTACAAGGGAAAGAAGAAAAGGACTACCAGGTGGAGCAGCTTTCCCATGCTTTACTTCAAGACAATTCACAGAGATTACACAGACATCAACTGCAATTTTACTGTTATTACTACAGACCCATTGACTCTTTTGAAATATTTGAAGCTATTGAAATACGGATTTCACTGTAAATATGACATATTTTAAAATGAATCTAAGAATTACTGCATAAAAGCTACGTGGGATACGGACCTTATTGGCCCCATAGTGTCATTGAAGCAATGATAGAGCGATGTCAGTGAGTGGATAAATTCCATTCATGTTCTTGTCACACAAACTGATTGGTTGCCATGGTGAGAGATGCTGCTCAACCACATCTAGTGGTCGGTCATAGGCAGTCCAGACTGCTTCAGTTGCCATGACGCATCACGCGTTGCCCTGGTGCTCCTGAAGGAATCTTTGTCGTCGTCCTCGGCTCTTTGAGGTTGACACTGGACGTCTTCTCTAGGCTTTCACCCACGCTTCCCCATGGCACAACTGCCCAAATAATCTGTATGTTTGGGCTCGGTTTGTCGCCTACAACCACAATGTTGATGTGTTGGATGCTCAGGAGTCGCCAAGGGTTTCCCTCTTAAAATAGATATAATGTAGCTACAACATTATTATTGGCGTTGTCAGGATGGAGGCTATAGGATAGGGTTAGTGAGCAGGAGGCTAAAGGATAGGGTTAGTGAGCAGGAGGCTAAAGGATAGGGTTAGTGAGCAGGAGGCTAAAGGATAGGGTTAGTGGGCAGGAGGCTAAAGGATAGGGTTAGTGGGCAGGAGGCTAAAGGATAGGGTTAGTGAGCAGGAGGCTAAAGGATAGGGTTAGTGAGCAGGAGGCTAAAGGATAGGGTTAGTGAGCAGGAGGCTAAAGGATAGGGTTAGTGGGCAGGAGGCTAAAGGATAGGGTTAGTGGGCAGGAGGCTAAAGGATAGGGTTAGTGGGCAGGAGGCTAAAGGATAGGGTTAGTGGGCAGGAGGCTAAAGGATAGGGTTAGTGGGCAGGAGGCTAAAGGATAGGGTTAGTGGGCAGGAGGCTAAAGGATAGGGTTAGTGAGCAGGAGGCTAAAGGATAGGGTTAGTGGGCAGGAGGCTAAAGGATAGGGTTAGTGAGCAGGAGGCTAAAGGATATGGTTAGTGGGCAGGAGGCTAAAGGATAGGGTTAGTGAGCAGGAGGCTAAAGGATATGGTTAGTGGGCAGGAGGCTAAAGGATAGGGTTAGTGAGCAGGAGGCTAAAGGATAGGGTTAGTGAGCAGGAGGCTAAAGGATAGGGTTAGTGAGCAGGAGGCTAAAGGATATGGTTAGTGGGCAGGAGGCTAAAGGATAGGGTTAGTGGGCAGGAGGCTAAAGGATAGGGTTAGTGGGCAGGAGGCTAAAGGATAGGGTTAGTGGGCAGGAGGCTAAAGGATAGGGTTAGTGGGCAGGAGGCTAAAGGATAGGGTTAGTGAGCAGTAGGCTAAAGGATAGGGTTAGTGGGCAGGAGGCTAAAGGATAGGGTTAGTGAGCAGGAGGCTAAAGGATAGGGTTAGTGGGCAGGAGGCTAAAGGATAGGGTTAGTGAGCAGGAGGCTAAAGGATAGGGTTAGTGAGCAGGAGGCTAAAGGATAGGGTTAGTGGGCAGGAGGCTAAAGGATAGGGTTAGTGGGCAGGAGGCTAAAGGATAGGGTTAGTGAGCAGGAGGCTAAAGGATAGGGTTAGTGAGCAGGAGGCTAAAGGATAGGGTTAGTGAGCAGGAGGCTAAAGGATAGGGTTAGTGAGCAGGAGGCTAAAGGATAGGGTTAGTGGGCAGGAGGCTAAAGGATATGGTTAGTGGGCAGGAGGCTAAAGGATAGGGTTAGTGGGCAGGAGGCTAAAGGATAGGGTTAGTGGGCAGGAGGCTAAAGGATAGGGTTAGTGGGCAGGAGGCTAAAGGATAGGGTTAGTGAGCAGGAGGCTAAAGGATAGGGTTAGTGGGCAGGAGGCTAAAGGATAGGGTTAGTGGGCAGGAGGCTAAAGGATAGGGTTAGTGGGCAGGAGGCTAAAGGATAGGGTTAGTGAGCAGGAGGCTAAAGGATAGGGTTAGTGAGCAGGAGGCTAAAGGATATGGTTAGTGGGCAGGAGGCTAAAGGATAGGGTTAGTGAGCAGGAGGCTAAAGGATAGGGTTAGTGGGCAGGAGGCTAAAGGATAGGGTTAGTGAGCAGGAGGCTAAAGGATAGGGTTAGTGGGCAGGAGGCTAAAGGATAGGGTTAGTGGGCAGGAGGCTAAAGGATAGGGTTAGTGGGCAGGAGGCTAAAGGATAGGGTTAGTGGGCAGGAGGCTAAAGGATAGGGTTAGTGGGCAGGAGGCTAAAGGATAGGGTTAGTGAGCAGGAGGCTAAAGGATAGGGTTAGTGGGCAGGAGGCTAAAGGATAGGGTTAGTGAGCAGGAGGCTAAAGGATAGGGTTAGTGGGCAGGAGGCTAAAGGATAGGGTTAGTGGGCAGGAGGCTAAAGGATAGGGTTAGTGGGCAGGAGGCTAAAGGATAGGGTTAGTGGGCAGGAGGCTAAAGGATAGCGTTAGTGGGCAGGAGGCTAAAGGATAGGGTTAGTGAGCAGGAGGCTAAAGGATAGGGTTAGTGGGCAGGAGGCTAAAGGATAGGGTTAGTGGGCAGGAGGCTAAACATGCCTAAAGGAGATGGGTCGGAACTACACTACATGACGAAAAGTATGTGGACACGTGCTCGTCGAACATCTCATTCCAAAATCATGGGCATTAATATGGAATTGATCTCCTCTTTGCTGCTATAACAGCCTCCACTCTTCTGGGAAGGCTTTCCACTAGATGTTGGAACATTGCTGCGGGGCCTTGCTTCCATTCAGCCTCAAGAGCATTAGTGAGGTCGGGCACTGATGTTGGGCAATTAGGCCTGGCTCGCAGTTGGTGTTCCAATTCATTCCAAAGATGTTCGATGGGTTTGAGGTCAGGGCTCTGTGTGGGCCAGTCAAGCTCTTCCACACCGATATCGACAAACCATTTTTGTATGGACCTCGCTTTGTGCATGGGGGCATTGTCATGCTGAAGCAGGAAAGTGCCTTCCCCAAACTGTTGCCACAAAGTTGGAAGCACAGAATTGTCTGGAATGTCATTGTATGCTGTAGAGTTAAGATTTCCCTTCACTGGAACTAAGGGGCCTGAACCATGAAAAACAGCCCCATACCATTATTCCTCCTCCACCAAACTTTATTGTTGGCACTGTGCATTGGGATAGGTAGCGTTCTCCTGGCATCCGCCAAACCGAGATTAGTCCATCGGACTGTCAGATGGGGAAGCGTGATTCATCACTCCAGAGAATGTGTTTCCACTGCTCCAGAGTCCAATGGCGGCGAGTTTTATACCACTCCAGCCGACGCTTGGCATTGCGCACGGTGATCGTAGGCTTGTGTGCGGCTGCTCGGCCATGGAAACCCATTTCATGAGGCTCCCAACGAACAGTTATTGTGCTGACGTTGTTTCCAGAGGCAGTTTGGAACTCGGTAGTGAGTTTTGCAACCGAGGACAGAACTTCTACTTCACGGCTGAGCCATTGTTGTTCCTAAACGTTTCCACCTGACAATAACAAAACTTACAGTTGACCGGGGCAGCACCAGCAGGGCAGGAATTTGACAAACTGACGTGTTGGAAAGGTGGCATCCTATGACGGTGCCATGTTGAAAGTCACTGAGCTCTTCAGTAAGGCCATTCTACTGCCAATGTTTGTCTATGGAGATTGCATGGCTGTGTGCTCTATTTTATACACCTGTCAGCAACGGGTGTGGCTGAAATAGCAGAATCCACTAATTTGAAGGGGTGTCCACATACGTTTGTACATATAGTGTATGCTCTCTTGATGTGTGACCTTGTCTGAGACCTAAAGAGTTGCGTTTGCTCCCAGATATATTGCCTAGGCGTTTAGCTCAGTGGACTAAGGGGTCTTGTGGCATGCAGGAGACCTGGATTCAAGTTTCAAGTTTTAACGTCACGTGCCAAGCACAGTGAAATGCCTTTCTTGTAAACTCTAAACCCAACAATGCAGTAATCAGTATCAGCCTGGCCGGTTACAGTTACAGCATGTTTTTAATAACGCGAATGCCAAATCAATCACTCTGTCAAGGTGTTCAACTCTCAACTGATCCTATTGTGGCTACTGTACTGTGAAGTCCGCTATTGCACACATACTGGAATAAGGGCTAGGAGATCATGTTGCCAAAATGTCCATCAGTCACGAGTAAGGAATTTCAGATCGGTTCCTTTCGTTTAGCTAACAAGGCCCAGTATGTGAAAGCATTGCTTGCATTCTTTCAAAACTGTCAGGAGAACTAGTCTGGGCCTGGTTTCCAAAAAGCATTGTAAGGCTAAGTTCATCTTAGAACCATAGGATCCTAAGCTTTGGATGCTTTTGGGAAACCGTACCCTGGACAGTTAACTGACACTATAAACTCATTTCTCCCCCTAACTGAAGCTAGATTGTTTAAATAGATTAGATCTCTCTCAGGTTTTGAATTATGCTAGGGATCCTATCAAGTGTCTATCTATATTTCAGAAGCAAGTTTACACTGGAAAATATGGTTTGTCATAGATGGTGGTTATAAATGAAAATACTTTGTTATTCCTCTTAAATGAAAGACTGATGACTTTATAACCTCTATTTACTTGTGAACTATTTTATGGACTACTTGCGATCCTTTTACAAACCCTTTATAGATGATTTTATATAGTGTTACCATGAGATCTGACTGACATTAACCATGCTAAGCAGGAGTGTTCACTCTGCCTCTCTCTCTGCAGACTGTTTGATGTGTGTACTGTGTCTCGGAGCGACCGCGAGACCAAGCTGACCCTGGTCTTTGAGCACGTTGACCAGGACTTGACCACGTACCTGGAAAAAGCCCCTGATCCTGGGGTGCCACCTGAAACTATCAAAGTGAGTCTGTCTAGGGGCAACTTCTTAGTAAGTTTACACTAAATTGAAAATTCCCTACTGTACTTGTAAGGTCTATGAATATGTGGACCTTGTTTTTGCAAAGTATCCTGGGAATATTTCTTCCTGGCCCAGACAGGAACTGAGGATGGAACTCCCAAACATCAGACAGCATTCAGGCTTTTTGAAGGGCAGCACATGTGGCATATTGGGTCCTAATTAGAGGGCCTCGGCTTTTCTATTTTCATTCTGGTCCCTCACTTCACTGTGTATCTAAAGGAGGAGACGCTCTCTGTGTGTTTGTGTGTGCGTGTGCGTGTGTGTGTGTGTGTGTGTGCGTCTGTGAGTGTGTGTAATCATATGGATTGACAGAACTAGGTGACACTGACAGAAGGCATTTCTTTATGTGCAGTGTCTCATCGTGTGTCAAACCTCAATTTCCTGTAGGCTAAAGAATTGCCTTCAGGGCCAAACACATTTACATTTACACACTAACAAACCAGAAGTCATCCTGACTATCAGACTAATCCGGAAGTAATCCAGTTATTTGCTAGGGTGCATCTGAAATGTCACCCTATTCCATATATAGTGCACTACTTTTGACCAGGGCCTATGCATTATGTAGCCTATGCATTATGTAGGGAATAGGGTGCCATTTGAAACACAGACCCAGTATCCGCAAAAGGTAGGAAGCGGAAGTGATGGCAATCTCTTTCTCTCTCAACAGTTAGTCTCTCCCTCTATTTATTTATCTCTTTCCCTCTCAACAGTTAGTCTCTCTCTGTATTTCCCTGTAGCTCAGTTGGTAGAGCATGGTGTTTGCAACGCCAGGGTTGTGGGTTCGATTCCCACGGGGGGCCAGCACAGAAAAAAAAAAAAAATGTATGGAAATGTATGCATTCACTACTGTAAGTCGCTCTGGATAAGAGCGTCTGCTAAATGACTAAAATGTAAAATGTAAAAATGTATTTATTAACCTCTTTCCCTCTCAACAGTTAGTCTCTCTGTATTTATTAACCTCTTTCCCTCTAGACAGTTAGTCTCTCTCTGTATTTATTAACCTCTTTCTCTCTCAACAGTTAGTCTCTCTCTGTATTTTTTAACCTCTTTCCCTCTAGACAGTTAGAGAGAGACTATTTATTAACCTCACCTTAGCCAAATACATTTAAACTCAGTTTTTCACAATTCCTGACATTTAATCCTAGTAAAAATTCCCTGTCTTAGGTCAGTTAGGATCACCACTTTATTTTAAGAATGTGAAATGTCAGAATAATAGTACAGAGAATTATTTCTTTCAGCTTTTATTTTTTTCATCACATTCCCAGTGGGTCAGAAGTTTACATGCACTCAATTAGTAATTGGTAGCATTGCTTTAAATTGAAAAACGAGTTTTAATGACTCCAACCTAAGCGTATGTAAACTTCCGACTTCAACTGTACATAGTACCTCAACTAACCGGTGCCCCCGCACATTGACTCTGTACCGGCACCCGCCTGTATCTATTGTTCTTTTTTACTGCTGCTCTTTAATTACTTGTTACTTTTATCTCTTATTCTTATCCGTATTTGTTTAAACTGCACTGTTGGTTAGGGGCTCATAAGTAATCATTTCACTTTAAGGTCTACACCTGTTGTATTCGGCACATGTGACTAATCAAATTTGATTTGATTTGAAAGCAAGCATGGAAGACCACTTGTTGAGCGGGAGAGAGATCTCTCCCATTCATTTTCAACATCCAAACAGCAGCTGGAGCGATGAGGGACAATGGAAAACGATCGAGTACAAGATGACAGTGGCACCGTCCCTTTTATTTCCATGAGAGTGGACACTGCACAGTAACACTCCTCCAGACCAGAGGACACCAGATTGCAGACCCCCACCCCCCACTGCCCCCTTTCAGACCTACAGTCAGACCCACCGTATGGTAATTGATCAAAGAGGCTCCAGGAATCAAATGAGCTGGAAGGACATCAAGCAGCCGGTCTCTGTCCCGCAGCCTCCCCCAGCCTTGGAGAGTGCGGCTGGGCTAACGCTGGGCTTCGTGCCCCTCTACCCCCTCCTCCACCCCCAGATCCCCCATCCTTCCCCGTCTCCAGGCCTGGCCCTATCAAAGCCTGGTTAATGAAGCATTACGCTAACTGGCAGATGTCCTGTATTGTCACACGGTTACATAAAACAATATGACTGCGTCTTGCTTATTAGCATGACAAAAGGGACTGCACTAGGGGATGCCATGTTTTGACTGCTTTTTCTCTAGGCTACTTTTTAATTTTTATTCTTGGGTATCGCCTGCCTTGTGTTTCCTAGCTAGCTATCTCTGGTCGAGGTGCTGTCATAGACCGTTAGGGTGTTGGGCAACTCGTTGCTCTGTGTCACCTCCTGTCACATTGGTTTGCAACAGGTCAGGTGTTTTCTCATACCATCTGCAGACTGGAGACTAGATATTAATGTCAGTCTGATAGTTTGACATTATCCCCAGCCCTACAAACATTGTTATTAACAACTAAAATCTATTAACTCTTGACAAGCAACGGTATCATTCATCTTCACCTGCATCATCTACTACTGAATGACTGTTATATGAATGAACTGAAGCAGGCAGGGGAGATGGTGCGCCATGGGGGCCTTGTTGTTGTTTGTATGTTTGTCCTCAAGTCACACTTCTGAGATAATTGGCGTTTTGTAGGAAATGCTGTTGAAAGGAAACATGTCGCAAATGGCCATTTAAAGCAAACAGAGAGGAACTCATGGGGGCGATGCCATTGTATCAAGTCCCTAAATAACTGCCTCTGCCGCTGTCTGTTGGCCTCGTAGGTTACGGGTGGATGGAGATGCAAAAAAGAAGGCCTGTTTACGCTCTCTGGCTGACATGCGCAAGGGACCCTCACACACACTGCTTACGCATGCACACACACACACCACACGCACACACACACACACCGCACACAAACACACCGTACACACACACCGCACGCGCACACACACAGACACACACACACACATTCCCTCTGCCCTGTCTCTTCTCTATTCCGTGCAGAGGCTCCTGTCCCTTCCCCTTGGCCCTGGTCAGCCCCGCCCGTTTGAAAATGTTTTCTGCTTGAGTGTGCAGACCATTGTTTCACCTCTTTTAATCACTCACCAGCTGCTAGGGTCAGAGAATGGAGCCCCTCCGCAAGCCCAGGTCCATGTCACTTGTGAGGTCTTGGTGACGTGTTTCTGGGGGGGGGGGGGGGGGGGGGGGGGGGGGGGGGGGGGGGCACCGCTGCCTGCTGCAACCCCAGCAGTAGGTCGATTCACGTCTTTCTCTCTCTTTCTCTCTCTTTCTCTCTTAATCTTCCCCATCTCTCTATCACTCAAACAGCCCCCACCTCTGCTATCACCATCAGTTCAGTCCTTATGTTGTTGTGCAAGTTCCACCAGAGAGTAGAAATGGCCGTTGAGCCCTTTCAGTTTAGCCCTCCTCTTAGACTATTTCTGTCTCTCTCTTTTTACTTTTATTTCTCTCTCCCTGGACTGAGTGCTTGTGGGTATTAGGGCCACTGTGGGGCCGTTCATGGCTGCAGCTGGAAAGAGTGGATCTCCAATGAACAATCCACCTCAGCTCCAGTCCAGCCAGATGCAGGAAGAGAGGGAGGGAGGCAGAGAGAGGCCCACCACCAACAGATCAAGGCAGTACCCAAATGGCACCCTATTAACTATGTAGTGCACTACTTTTGGAACAGGGCCCAAAGATCAGAACTACACCCTCACAGCAACATGTATTTCCTGCTCTGCTCTCCCTCCACAATTGTGTCAGTTATCAACATCTGCCACACTTGGGCTTTAAAGGGATACGTTCTCTTTTCTTCCTAGTCGACAAGCTGCTGCACCGCGTGCAAGGCCTCAGTGATTTCACTTCACTCTGTGGGACTTTTCATTTAGGTTTTCAGTGTTCTGAGACCCGTTGGCTGATTTAGAAGAGAAATAAATGTTTCTTACTATCGTTACCTTACAGATTACAGTGATATGCATACTGTACACACATGATAATGAACTGCATTAGTATTGGGGCAACCATCCAACACCAATGTGTAGCAACAAAAACAGATTTTAAAAATGACCTTTTGTTTTAGTACCATTGAACCCTCTATACCAAGGATATCAGGTGTCTTTTTTCAGTGTCCATGTGTCTTGTATCCGTAAAATCATGACAAACTGTCAGTGTCCATGTGTGTTGTTGAACCTGTTAAGACTGTGTCTGTGTCCATGTGTCATGTTGTACCTGTTAAGACTTTGTCTGTGTCCATGTGTCATGTTGTACCTGTTAAGACTGTGTCTGTGTCCATGTGTCATGTTGTACCTGTTAAGACTGTGTCTGTGTCCATGTGTCATGTTGTACCTGTTAAGACTTTGTCTGTGTCCATGTGTCATGTTGTACCTGTTAAGACTGTGTCTGTGTCCATGTGTCATGTTGAACCTGTTAAGACTGTGTCTGTGTCCATGTGTCATGTTGTACCTGTTAAGACTGTGTCTGTGTCCATGTGTCATGTTGTACCTGTTAAGACTGTGTCTGTGTCCATGTGTCATGTTGTACCTGTTAAGACTGTGTCTGTGTCCATGTGTCATGTTGTACCTGTTAAGACTGTGTCTGTGTCCATGTGTCATGTTGTACCTGTTAAGACTGTGTCTGTGTCCATGTGTCATGTTGTACCTGTTAAGACTGTGTCTGTGTCCATGTGTCATGTTGTACCTGTTAAGACCGTGGCTGTGTCCATGTGTGTTGTTGTACCTGTTAAGACCGTGGCTGTTTTCGAATACCCATACTAACATACTGTATACTACATACTTAATGAGTATATACTACATACTATATACTATTAGTTAATTTTAGTATACTGTAAACGAACGGTATCCTTGTAGTTGAGTGTACTAGTGCTTCGATGTGTCTACCGGAATTTGATACTGTTGCAATGCAACTTCTTGCTAGCTTGTTAGCATAGCTAACAAATTACGAGCTTGACATCTTACGACTTCTTTAAGAATGTTCATTGAGAACGCACAACGACTATACCACTTAGCTAAGCTAAGAATTACTTGAAAAATCAAGTCAATAAATGTTGGGTTGTTTAGTTAGATAGCATATAGTTAATATACTGGCAAGTTTGAAGTATTAGCAGCCAACTAAAGTTAGGTAGCTAGCTAACATATGGTGCATACAAGAAACTTCTGTAATGAAATGCTATGCAGTTCGTAAGGCTAGCGCAGCTAACAAATTGTCAAATTACATTGCTCAACATTTTCTTAACATTTGTCATAATTAGTTAAAGCAATGAATTTGTATGCTCTCTCGTCGGACTTTGGCTGCATATTTTCCGCCATTTTCTTGAAATCTGAATATGTTGTGAAGCCACGCCCATTTTCTGAAGAATTGCATTATGGGCCCTAAATGCATGGAAGTAGTGTCCACTGCTAGAGTACTTCGTATTTTGACGAATGTAGTACGACATCCGTAAACTTTTAGTATGAATATATGTATTATGCTATGACCAATAAGCATACTACATACTAAATGTATGCCACAAATAGTACGGTTAGTGCTGTTAGTGTGAGTATTCAAACACAGCTTGTGTCTGAGTGTCCATGTGTCATGTTGTACCTGTTAAGACTGTGTCTGAGTGCCCATGTGTGTTGTCCTAACAGGATATGATGTACCAGCTGCTGCAGGGACTGGACTTCCTGCACTCACACCGTGTGGTTCACCGGGACCTGAAACCCCAGAACATTTTGGTCACCAGTGGAGGACAGATCAAACTGGCTGATTTTGGCCTCGCCAGGATATACAGCTTTCAGATGGCCCTGACCTCTGTGGTGAGAACCTTACTGTTATAAACCTGTTATAAACTGTTATAGCACAGATGACATACACATTTCAGATGGAACTGACCTCTGTGGTGAGAACCTTACTGTTATAAACCTGTTATAAACTGTTATAGCACAGATGACATACACATTTCAGATGGAACTGATCTCTGTGGTGAGAACCTTACTGTTATAAACCTGTTATAAACTGTTATAGCACAGATGACATACACATTTCAGGTGGAACTGACCTCTGTGGTGAGAACCTTACTGTTATAAACCTGTTGTAAACTGTTATAGCACAGATGACATACACATTCCAGATGGAACTGACCTCTGTGGTGAGAACCTTACTGTTATACACCTGTTATAAACTGTTATAACACAGATAATATACACATTTCAGATGGAACTGACCTCTGTGGGGAGAACCTTACTGTTATTAACCTATTATAAACTGTTATAACACCGATAATATACACATTTCAGATGGAACTGACCTCTGTGGGGAGAACCTTACTGTTATTAACCTATTATAAACTGTTATAACACCGATAATATATACATTTTAGATGGAACTGACCTCTGTGGTGAGAACCTTACTGTTATAAACTAGAACATATACTCTTATATCACCCAATACTGATTATGTACTATATCACCCAATACTGATGATGTACTGAGTAGAGACTATGCCTGACCAGCATATTAGTGCTGAGCGATTAGTGCTTTTTGAGGTTGGTTCGGTTTCAGTTAAATTATTAAAAATATTATCACGGTTTTCAGTTTCGGTTCAATATATTTTTTAGCATGAAATGCGCTATGCGTTATGTGGATTGAATGCTGTGACAACACAGAATAAAACATGTAATAGTGACAGCACATTACTGCTTATCACTTATTAACCATCGTTTATTCACATTATTTTAATAAAATATTTCAGTTGTTTTGTATATTATATGTACATTTGTTTTATATGATGACTTTATTTCATTCCAAGTCATCATCTCATCTCTATAGAGCTGCTGCCTATGTTGTCTGACACAATCACTATTTTAGTAGTTCTTCAAAGTAAATAAGGCATACTTTTATGACTGCTGAATACCAACTATCAATCACTTAGATTAGATCATGTATTTTCAGGTAGAGATACTGTACCTCGCGAAGCAAATGCTCTTTATCTGTCTCGATAGCGCGTTCTCTTCTCTCCCTCTCCGTGTCTGCCCCACACCAGAGAGGTTTCACTCTCGACAAAATCTGTCCAATATAAACCCAATGTGTTTCTATGGGCTTATTTTGGACCTAGCTTCTGCTTTTCCGCCTTTGGGACAATGACTCCCATTGTTAGGGCGGAGATATGAGCGTCAATCAACACACTACCCAATAATGACAAAGCAAAAACAGGATTTTAGAAATGTTTGCAAATGTATTAAAAATATAACATTTACATAAGTATTCAGACCCTTTACTCAGTACTTTGTTGAAGGACCTTTTGGCAGCGATTACGTCCTTGAGTCTTCTTGGATATGATGCTACAAGCTTGGCACACCTGTATTTGGAGAGTTTCTCCCATTCTTCTTTGCAGATCCTCTCAAGCTCTGTCAGGTTGGATGGGGAGCGTTGCTGCACAGCTATTTTCAGGTCTCTCCAGAAATGTTCGATCGGGTTCAAGTCCGGGCTCTGTCTGGGCAACTCAAGGACATTCAGAGACTTGTCCCGAAGCCACTCCTGCATTGTCTTGGCTTTATGCTTAGGGTCGTTGTCCTGTTGGAAGGTGAACCTTCGCCCAGTCTGAGGTTCTGAGTGCTCTGGAGCAGGTTTTCATCAAGGATCTCTCTGTACTTTTCTCCGTTCATCTTTGTCTCAATCCTGACTATTCTCCCAGTCCCTGCCACTGAAGAACATCCCCACTGCATGATGCTGCCACCGATTATGGTCATTGTAGTTAATTACCACATTTTCTTCGCTAAACTGTTGAATATTGGCCAATTGGAAACTACGACTCCCTACTACATCACACAGTTTTAGCGTGATCTGATTTCTTTCTAGAGAAAGTGCGTATTTTTTTTTAAAAGTTTAACCGACGTCGGTCAGTTAGTTGTTTAAAAAACAAACCTCTGTGGCGAGCATCTTAAAGGAATAATCCACTTAAAACCACAAATTCCTATGATTTACATAAAAAATGCAAATATGTGAGAACAGTTTATGTTGTGAAAAAAATATTGCATTTTGTCGTTATAATAAGTTAGTAAGCAACATGTGTGAATTCGACTACAAAACCCACAATGCAATGTTCTCTCTAGAAAAGCTGTCTAGCTCGCTAGGTAGCTATCAAGAAAACATAACTACATACAATAATACCAAAGTCAATATCAGCATGTGAAGAAGTTAGCTAGTTGTAAATCCCTAAAACAAACTTCACTATCAATTTAGGAGTTACAATATCACCATGTTCAACCTGGTAGAATAGATTGCGTTTCTAGAACAAAGCTGTGTGAATCAGGTTGCAATGGCAACGCTCAAGGGCCCTGCGCGCCTGCAAGCAGGGAGAGGAGAACACAGTTTTGCGTCGTGGTAGTTTAAGGAAGAAAGGATATTAATGTGATGGCGCACTCTGCACTTTGGGGACATTTGAACAAAATATATACTGTGTTGTGATGATATAGACAGATGGATTGGTTCTAGAGAAGTTTGCCCATACCATCTATTGGCTTATTTGGCGATCTGGACTGCAGGTAATTGTTTTAAAAGCATTATGAAATGTGATAGTTTGTTATCCCCTGTATCCAGTGACGGGAACCTTGTCTTGATGACGTATCACGTCACATTTCATTTTTAGGGTGGATTATCCCTTTTATTCCAGTCTGTGCTCCGTTTTCATGACAACCCCCAAAAAGTTCCTGGTTTAACGTTATGGTATAGAATAGACTATATCATGTCAAATACATAGTTCACATACTTAAAAAAATATATTTTCCCTATTCCATTGGTTCAGTTTTACAGGGAAAACCAAGACCTGAAGGTATTTCACATACTGCTACATACTGTATAGCCAGACTGATTCCTCTTCCTACAGTTTCACTAGCCAGACTCCATAGTCTCAATCAGGATACGTCTGATTAAGCCAGACTACTCTTTATGATGAGGTATTTACTGTAGATGACAGATAGTCAAATGATGTATTGGGAGTTGGACTGTGTGCGGTACATTCCCAGTGAGACTACTCTCCCTTTGATATCAGGTATTTAGATAGATAAGAGATTAAATAACAGAGGTTATGAATTGAGACTGTATGTTACTTCCCAATGTAAAGCATCATTTTATAGACTACTTATCTACCTCAGCCCACTTCAAAACAAAATACTTTCACCTGGTACAAACGACTGGCTTCAGGCCCTTACTCTGAAAACCTAATCTCTCTCTCTTTCACCTCCTCCTTCCTCTCTCTCTCTTTCACCTCCTCCCTCCTTCTCTCCTTCCCTCTCTCTGTCCATCTTTATCTAATTTTCTTCTCTGCTTTTGGTCGGTTAGTGCACTCTTTTTTTTAACCAATTGGGTGAACTTCCACTTACTGTATGTGTGGTTGCGTCCCAAATGGCTCCCTATTCCCCTTATAGTGCACTACCGTTGACCAGGGCCGATAAGGCCCATATTGCACTATAGACCTATAGTGAATAGGGTGCTATTTGGAATACAGACTATGTTTTACTGAGCTGGTCGACCAATGAGAAGAGAAGTATCCTGAGTGGGAGGTGAAAGGGAGACTATAAAACATTGGTACATGAGGCCACAGAAGGACAGAGAGAGAGAGAGAAGGCAGGACGGTCTCCTGAGACACAGATGAAAAGCGGCTAATGTGATGTAGCGGGCACTGAAAGGGCACCAGTCGGCAGGCAAGAGAGAAGAACAGTAAACGATATGGTGTAAAGTGAGAACGAAGGAAGGGCCAAAGAGAATCCCTGAAGTGAAGTGGACGTGACAAGGATGAAATGGATAAAGGAGGGAGCTAGGGAGGACAGAGAGAGATTGAGTCAGAGAAGCCCTCCTCCTCCCACCTTTCTTCCATCAAGGCTTTGAAGTGGGACTGTCTTGCACAGCCAGATCGCTCCAAGTTGACTTTGAAATTGTCTTGAGGACGTCGGGAAAGGCATTCAAAATTAGCCACTAGGGGCCACAGTGAGCGATATTACCTGGACAGGGGTGGCGGATGGGTGTAGTCCCGTGACTTCAGATCTGAAGGTCACGTGTTCAATCCCAGTGGTAGACACTTGTTGTTTTAACCCTATCCCAAACCTTAACCCTTAACTTAACCATTCAGAATGAACACCTAAACTTAATGTTTAACTCTATCCCAAACCTTAACCCTTAATTGAACCATTCAGAATGAACACCTAAACTTAATGTTTAACTCTATCCCAAACCTTAACCCTTAACTTAACCATTCAGAATGAACACCTAAACTTAATGTTTAACTCTATATCCCAAATCTTAACCCTTAACTTAACCATTCAGAATGAATGCCTAAACTTAATGTTTAACTCTATCCCAAACCTTAACCCTTAACTTAACCATTCAGAATGAATGCATAAATATAATGTTTAACTCTATCCCAAACCTTAACCCTTAACTTAACCATTCAGAATGAATGCATAAACATAATGTTTAACTCTATCCCAAACCTTAACCCTTAACTTAACCATTCAGAATCCCATGACACCTGATCCGAAGGTCGCATGTTCATTATTCGTTTTTATCTCTATTGTTGTCACTTATTTTCTTTGGTGCAAATAAATTTAACCTAACCCTATTCCCAGTGATAGGAATAACCCTATTCCCAGTGACATTTTTTTTTAACCTTAATGATTAGTTGATTATTTGAATCAGCTTTGTAGGCCTAGGGCAAACACCAAAACGTTCACCCCCTTTGAGAAACCCTGACTTAACCATTCGGAATGATGCGGAGCAGGAGGAGGAAACCAGGGTGTCAAAATCTCCAACATTTGAGTTGGGAGCAACTTCGAAATTTGACGTTTGAAGAAAAATTGAAAATTGTCAGAATCTGAAGTTAAATTGGTAAAACTGTGAAATCTTGTTGGTTTTGCACAGGGCTCTGATGTCCAGATGTAGCAGGACAGAGGAGTACATACAGAGAGGACTCTAAAAGGTCTGAAAGGGAGAGATGGGAGCAGGACAGAGGAGTACATACAGAGAGGACTCTAAAAGGTTTGAAAGGGAGAGATGGGAGCAGGACAGAGGAGTACATACAGAGAGGACTCTAAAAGGTCTGAAAGGGAGAGATGGGAGCAGGACAGAGGAGTACATACAGAGAGGACTCTAAAAGGTTTGAAAGGGAGAGA
The DNA here is from genome assembly GCF_965601325.2 of Salmo salar. NCBI lineage: Eukaryota > Metazoa > Chordata > Actinopteri > Salmoniformes > Salmonidae > Salmo > Salmo salar. The sequence continues at coordinate 34,019,395 of NC_138317.1, forward strand.
TGGGAGCAGGACAGAGGAGTACATACAGAGAGGACTCTAAAAGGTCTGAAAGGGAGAGATGGGAGCAGGACAGAGGAGTACATACAGAGAGGACTCTAAAAGGTCTGAAAGGGAGAGATGGGAGCAGGACAGAGGAGTACATACAGAGAGGACTCTAAAAGGTCTGAAAGGGGAGCAGGACAGAGGAGTACATACAGAGAGGACTCTAAAAGGTTTGAAAGGGAGAGATGGGAGCAGGACAGAGGAGTACATACAGAGAGGACTCTAAAAGGTCTGAAAGGGGAGCAGGACAGAGGAGTACATACAGAGAGGACTCTAAAAGGTTTGAAAGGGAGAGATGGGAGCAGGACAGAGGAGTACATACAGAGAGGACTCTAAAAGGTCTGAAAGGGGAGCAGGACAGAGGAGTACATACAGAGAGGACTCTAAAAGGTCTGAAAGGGAGAGATGGGAGCAGGACAGAGGAGTACATACAGAGAGGACTCTAAAAGGTTTGAAAGGGAGAGATGGGAGCAGGACAGAGGAGTACATACAGAGAGGACTCTAAAAGGTCTGAAAGGGGAGCAGGACAGAGGAGTACATACAGAGAGGACTCTAAAAGGTCTGAAAGGGAGAGATGGGAGCAGGACAGAGGAGTACATACAGAGAGGACTCTAAAAGGTTTGAAAGGGAGAGATGGGAGCAGGACAGAGGAGTACATACAGAGAGGACTCTAAAAGGTCTGAAAGGGGAGCAGGACAGAGGAGTACATACAGAGAGGACTCTAAAAGGTCTGAAAGGGAGAGATGGGAGCAGGACAGAGGAGTACATACAGAGAGGACTCTAAAAGGTTTGAAAGGGAGAGATGGGAGCAGGACAGAGGAGTACATACAGAGAGGACTCTAAAAGGTCTGAAAGGTAGAGATGGGAGCAAGGCGAGATGAGACTTTTTAGATTAGCAGACCTTAAGGGTATTTCAGGACTAACTGAGGACATTCAGGACTAACTGAGGACATTCAGGACTAACTGAGGACATTCAGGACTAACTGAGGACATTCATTTGACATTATCTGTGGGAATTGTGATGTGAATATATATATATAGTATTATCACTAATACAAAATAATGTCTAGGGTAGACATGGTTTTATTTCTAAATGTTTTAGCATCAACTTTGCTAAGCACTACCTAGAGAAGTAAACAGACAGTCAAGTTAAGATCCAATGTACCTGCCTGGCCAGACTCAGTCATGCTGTCAGTCATGTGGTCTCCCTCTGTGGTTCTATTTGCTTGTCAGAAACTGGCGTTTGACTTGTTTTATGACTGATGAGACACGGCCACTTCATGTTAGTTTGCCAGTTAGAGCTTCTGTTCAGGAAATTCACCTGGGAATCCACCTTAGGCATCGGGAACAGAAATACTGACCCTCTGTGTGAGTGTGTGGGGTGGAGTGCAACGTGAGCACAGGACCTTTGTTCCAGATTGTGTTTGTGTGTGTGTGTGTGTGTCTGGAATCCCCCTATCTCCCTCCACAGTGCTGTGTCTCCTCTGACACAGATAAAGAATGCACTGCGGTTACTGTACTCTCACTTAGTATGCAAAAACACAACCCATTCACAGTGCTAGACGTACACACATACAGGCAGAAGGGGCAGCCAACAGCCCAGGAACATACAACTCATTACCACACCTGGCTTCCCTTAAGTCATTCCAAACTACCAGGTCACTGAGAAATGTTGTCTCTGAATAGAAGAAGATATGACTATTCTGTCTCCATCACAGTCAGAATATGATTCATAATCTACTTTCTAACAGAGTATATGAGAGCTGAACTTGCATAAGGTGCAAAAAAGGCCTGTTGGATTTTTCTTTCATCAACTGAAACTGGTCTAAAGGCAGTTGACGGTTTATGAGAATTGAACTTCTCTTTTATGTGTTGTATGTGTGATGGTGTTGCTGCTTCCCTCAGAGGCCCCCTGATATTTCCTGCCATTGAGTCCCACCTCTACCCCTCCACCATCCCCCGCTGAGTGAAAGGGTGACTCATGGACCACCCATCGGGTGGCGCAGAGGTGCAGATCAGGCTGACCCTGGGAGTAGCCGGGGGTTCGATGTTTGGTTGATTGTTTTATTATTGACCTCAGCCTCCTGACACCTGATTGTCTGTCTCTGAGTGACAAGCTGATGTGTAAAGCTGTAGAGTTAAGCTGACGGCTTAGGAAAGAGGAAAAGAGATAACCAAGTGCTTTTTCCTCCCATCAAACTGAGGATTATCAACCTTTTGCTTTTGTCATAAGATACCTGCATAAGGAGCACATTGCGGGGGAAATGTTAAAAACCCCCCAAAATATTTTGGCTCCTAAATCAAAAGCTTTGACATCTTGTCCCCCCACCCCAGACCTAACCCTTAATGGTCTATTTCCTCAAAGCATATTTATAACAATATAGCGCCTCATCATTAGAATTTATTTGGCCAGTGGGGGTTTCCCTGACTGTCTGTCCATTCATACCACGGCCAGTCATTGTAATGTGAATCAGACTGATTGGATTGCCCCATGAAAGCCATTAAGCTAGGTCTCCTTCTCAGGCGTACACACACACACACACACACGTTCACACACACACACACGTACACACGTTCACACACACACACACGTACACACGTTCTCACACACACACACACACACACGTTCTCACACACACACACACACACACACACACACACACACACACACACACACACACACGTTCTCACACACACACACACACATACACGTACACGTACACACACACACACACACACACACACACACACACACACACACACACAAATGCTCTCAGAGATGCATTGTGTGCGCTGCGTTGCTTCAGGGATAATTTATTCAGACTAATTGTTGTTACGTATTTGCAGCTACCAAGATGAACTGTGGTCGTTGTAATACCCAGGGTGAAGAGACATAGATACAGGTGATAGTGTGGGTTATGTTTCTCAACATAGGTGCTAATATTGGATCCTGTCAATGTGCCTTTTTATTGAGTTACAGGTCACATTTTATGACTAACTTTCATCCCATAGTTTCCCCTTAAACCAGACTGAATAGGAATAATGTTTTCCAATGGAGCATAAACAATGATGACACTATGCTGTCATTCTAATGATGCATCTATTAAGATACCTAAATATGAGCTCTTGCATAGCATGACATGAATGCGCTACAGATATGCTATGGATATAGTGTATTTCATTAACCTTTAATAATGTGGCTGGGACCTGTTCTAACATGTTCATCAAATGCTTCTAGATGTGTAATGAATGCGTTATGGACATGTAGTCAAAGTAAATCTTTACCAATTCCTCTTTTAATTTTTCCTAGCCTGGTCCCAGATCTTTTTGGACTGTCTTGCCAACTCCTTTTGCTATTGTCACAGAGTTGGTAAGACAGCGAAAACAGATCTGGGACCAGGCTACACTTTTCCTGTCTGCCATGATTGTTGTGAGTAGCACGCCTCCACAACAAGTAGTGCCGTTGCCGTGGGAGTCATCTGGCCAATGAATTCCTCATGTTGGTAATGAATAAATTCCTCATGTTGGTAATGAATGAATTCCTCATGTTGGTAATGAATGAATTCCTCATGTTGGTAATGAATGAATTCCTCATGTTGGTAATGAATGAATTCCTCATGTTGGTAATGAATGAATTCCTCATGTTGGTAATGAATGAATTCCTCATGTTGGTAATGAATAAATTCCTCATGTTGGTAATGAATAAATTCCTCATGTTGGTAATGAATGAATTCCTCATGTTGGTAATGAATGAATTCCTCATGTTGGTAATGAATGAATTCCTCATGTTGGTAATGAATGAATTCCTCATGTTGGTAATGAATGAATTCCTCATGTTGGTAATGAATGAATTCCTCATGTTGGTAATGAATAAATTCCTCATGTTGGTAATGAATGAAATTCCTCATGTTGGTAATGAATGAATTCCTCATGTTGGTAATGAATGAATTCCTCATGTTGGTAATGAATGAAATTCCTCATGTTGGTAATGAATGAAATTCCTCATGTTGGTAATGAATGAATTCCTCATGTTGGTAATGAATGAATTCCTCATGTTGGTAATGAATGAATTCCTCATGTTGGTAATGAATGAATTCCTCATGTTGGTAATGAATGAATTCCTCATGTTGGTAATGAATGAATTCCTCATGTTGGTAATGAATGAATTCCTCATGTTGGTAATGAATGAATTCCTCATGTTGGTAATGAATGAATTCCTCATGTTGGTAATGAATGAATTCCTCATGTTGGTAATGAATGAATTCCTCATGTTGGTAATGAATGAATTCCTCATGTTGGTAATGAATGAATTCCTCATGTTGGTAATGAATGAATTCCTCATGTTGGTAATGAATGAATTCCTCATGTTGGTAATGAATGAATTCCTCATGTTGGTAATGAATGAATTCCTCATGTTGGTAATGAATGAATTCCTCATGTTGGTAATGAATGAATTCCTCATGTTGGTAATGAATGAATTCCTCATGTTGGTAATGAATAAATTCCTCATGTTGGTAATGAATGAATTCCTCATGTTGGTAATGAATGAATTCCTCATGTTGGTAATGAATGAATTCCTCATGTTGGTAATGAATGAATTCCTCATGTTGGTAATGAATGAATTCCTCATGTTGGTAATGAATGAATTCCTCATGTTGGTAATGAATGAATTCCTCATGTTGGTAATGAATGAATTCCTCATGTTGGTAATGAATGAATTCCTCATGTTGGTAATGAATGAATTCCTCATGTTGGTAATGAATAAATTCCTCATGTTGGTAATGAATGAATTCCTCATGTTGGTAATGAATGAATTCCTCATGTTGGTAATGAATGAATTCCTCATGTTGGTAATGAATGAATTCCTCATGTTGGTAATGAATAAATTCCTCATGTTGGTAATGAATGAATTCCTCATGTTGGTAATGAATGAATTCCTCATGTTGGTAATGAATGAATTCCTCATGTTGGTAATGAATGAATTCCTCATGTTGGTAATGAATGAATTCCTCATGTTGGTAATGAATGAATTCCTCATGTTGGTAATGAATGAATTCCTCATGTTGGTAATGAATGAATTCCTCATGTTGGTAATGAATGAATTCCTCATGTTGGTAATGAATGAATTCCTCATGTTGGTAATGAATGAATTCCTCATGTTGGTAATGAATAAATTCCTCATGTTGGTAATGAATGAATTCCTCATGTTGGTAATGAATGAATTCCTCATGTTGGTAATGAATGAATTCCTCATGTTGGTAATGAATGAATTCCTCATGTTGGTAATGAATGAATTCCTCATGTTGGTAATGAATGAATTCCTCATGTTGGTAATGAATGAATTCCTCATGTTGGTAATGAATGAATTCCTCATGTTGGTAATGAATGAATTCCTCATGTTGGTAATGAATGAATTCCTCATGTTGGTAATGAATGAATTCCTCATGTTGGTAATGAATGAATTCCTCATGTTGGTAATGAATGAATTCCTCATGTTGGTAATGAATAAATTCCTCATGTTGGTAATGAATGAATTCCTCATGTTGGTAATGAATGAATTCCTCATGTTGGTAATGAATAAATTCCTCATGTTGGTAATGAATAAATTCCTCATGTTGGTAATGAATAAATTCCTCATGTTGGTAATGAATAAATTCCTCATGTTGGTAATGAATGAATTCCTCATGTTGGTAATGAATGAATTCCTCATGTTGGTAATGAATGAATTCCTCATGTTGGTAATGAATGAATTCCTCATGTTGGTAATGAATGAATTCCTCATGTTGGTAATGAATGAATTCCTCATGTTGGTAATGAATGAATTCCTCATGTTGGTAATGAATAAATTCCTCATGTTGGTAATGAATAAATTCCTCATGTTGGTAATGAATGAATTCCTCATGTTGGTAATGAATGAATTCCTCATGTTGGTAATGAATGAATTCCTCATGTTGGTAATGAATGAATTCCTCATGTTGGTAATGAATAAATTCCTCATGTTGGTAATGAATGAATTCCTCATGTTGGTAATGAATGAATTCCTCATGTTGGTAATGAATGAATTCCTCATGTTGGTAATGAATGAATTCCTCATGTTGGTAATGAATAAATTCCTCATGTTGGTAATGAATGAATTCCTCATGTTGGTAATGAATGAATTCCTCATGTTGGTAATGAATAAATTCCTCATGTTGGTAATGAATGAATTCCTCATGTTGGTAATGAATGAATTCCTCATGTTGGTAATGAATAAATTCCTCATGTTGGTAATGAATAAATTCCTCATGTTGGTAATGAATAAATTCCTCATGTTGGTAATGAATAAATTCCTCATGTTGGTAATGAATGAATTCCTCATGTTGGTAATGAATAAATTCCTCATGTTGGTAATGAATAAATTCCTCATGTTGGTAATGAATGAATTCCTCATGTTGGTAATGAATGAATTCCTCATGTTGGTAATGAATAAATTCCTCATGTTGGTAATGAATGAATTCCTCATGTTGGTAATGAATAAATTCCTCATGTTGGTAATGAATGAATTCCTCATGTTGGTAATGAATGAATTCCTCATGTTGGTAATGAATAAATTCCTCATGTTGGTAATGAATAAATTCCTCATGTTGGTAATGAATGAATTCCTCATGTTGGTAATGAATGAATTCCTCATGTTGGTAATGAATGAATTCCTCATGTTGGTAATGAATAAATTCCTCATGTTGGTAATGAATGAATTCCTCATGTTGGTAATGAATGAATTCCTCATGTTGGTAATGAATGAATTCCTCATGTTGGTAATGAATGAATTCCTCATGTTGGTAATGAATGAATTCCTCATGTTGGTAATGAATGAATTCCTCATGTTGGTAATGAATGAATTCCTCATGTTGGTAATGAATGAATTCCTCATGTTGGTAATGAATGAATTCCTCATGTTGGTAATGAATGAATTCCTCATGTTGGTAATGAATGAATTCCTCATGTTGGTAATGAATGAATTCCTCATGTTGGTAATGAATAAATTCCTCATGTTGGTAATGAATGAATTCCTCATGTTGGTAATGAATGAATTCCTCATGTTGGTAATGAATGAATTCCTCATGTTGGTAATGAATGAATTCCTCATGTTGGTAATGAATGAATTCCTCATGTTGGTAATGAATGAATTCCTCATGTTGGTAACACCTAGTGACCGACCAGCCGACCACCGCTCGGTCAGCTGGCTGCTTGCTGCTCCAACCCGCTGGCTTGCTCACTAGCCTGCCTCATTCTGAATGTTCTTTGAATGTTCCCTAAGGATGAAGAAGCCTGGTCTAAGATCTGTTCTGGTTATACAGCACAATAGGATCTGGGACCAGTCAACAGATAAATTATATCTGTGGCAGGAAGGTGGGATTACTGTTATTCGGTGATGAGTCATACAAGCAACGATTCATTTATTTGACATTTTGCAGGATGAAATCTCTTGAGATGCACAATCTCATTTTCAAGAGTGTCGAAAAAATAAATACAATTCTTAGCAACAAGAATAATATGGCAACTACTGTCTAATAACAATTAAATAATAATAATAATAATAATAATAATAATAATACAAATAAAAAAACGAGCATAAAAAAGTTGTACAACTACTAATAGGTCTACTACTAATAAAAACTACTGCTACTACTACTAATAAAAACTACTGCTACTACTACTAATAAAAACTACTGCTACTACTACTACTAATACAACAAATAAAAACTACTGCTGCTACTACTAATACAACTAATAAAACTACTGCTGCTACTACTAATACAACTAATAAAACTACTGCTGCTACTACTAATACAACTAATAAAACTACTGCTGCTACTACTAATACAACTAATAAAAACTACTGCTGCTACTACTAATACAACTAATAAAACTACTGCTACTACTACTAATACAACTAATAAAACTACTGCTGCTACTACTAATACAACTAATAAAACTACTACTAATACAACTAATAAAACTACTGCTGCTACTACTAATACAACTAATAAAACTACTGCTGCTACTACTAATACAACAAATAAAACTACTGCTACTACTACTAATACAACTAATAAAACTACTGCTGCTACTACTAATACAACAAATAAAAACTACTGCTGCTACTACTAATACAACTAATAAAACTACTGCTACTACTACTAATACAACAAATAAAAACTACTGCTGCTACTACTAATACAACAAATAAAAACTACTGCTGCTACTACTAATACAACTAATAAAACTACTGCTGCTACTACTAATACATCTAATAAAACTACTGCTGCTACTACTAATACAACAAATAAAACTACTACTACTAATACAACTAATAAAACTACTGTTACTACTACTACTACTAATACAACAAATAAAACTACTGCTGCTACTACTAATACAACTAATAAAAACTACTGCTGCTACTACTAATACAACTAATAAAAACTACTGCTGCTACTACTAATACATCTAATAAAACTACTGCTGCTACTACTAATACATCTAATAAAACTACTGCTACTACTACTAATACAACTAATAAAACTACTGCTGCTACTACTAATACAACTAATAAAACTACTGCTGCTACTACTAATACAACTAATAAAACTACTGCTGCTACTACTAATACAACTAATAAAACTACTGCTGCTACTACTAATACAACAAATAAAAACTACTGCTGCTACTACTAATACAACTAATAAAACTACTGCTGCTACTACTAATACATCTAATAAAACTACTGCTGCTACTACTAATACAACAAATAAAACTACGCGCTACTACTAATACAACTAATAAAACTACTGTTACTACTACTACTACTAATACAACAAATAAAACTACTGCTGCTACTACTAATACAACTAATAAAAACTACTGCTGCTACTACTAATACAACTAATAAAAACTACTGCTGCTACTACTAATACATCTAATAAAACTACTGCTGCTACTACTAATACATCTAATAAAACTACTGCTACTACTACTAATACAACTAATAAAACTACTGCTGCTACTACTAATACAACTAATAAAACTACTGCTGCTACTACTAATACAACTAATAAAACTACTGCTGCTACTACTAATACAACTAATAAAACTACTGTTACTACTACTACTAATACAACTAATAAAAACTACTGCTGCTACTACTAATGCAACAAATAAAAACTACTGCTGCTACTAATACAACTAATAAAAACGGCTGCTACTACTAATACAACTAATAAAAACTACTGCTACTAATACAACTAATAAAACTACTGCTACTACTACTAATACAACTAATAAAAACTACTGCTGCTACTACTAATACAACAAATAAAAACTACTGTTACTACTACTAATACAACAAATAAAAACTGCTGCTACTACTAATACAACTAATAAAAACTGCTGCTACTACTAATACAACTAATAAAACTACTGCTACTACTACTAATACAACTAATAAAACTACTGCTGCTACTACTAATACAAAAAATAAAACTACTGCTACTACTACTAATACAACAAATAAAAACTACTGCTACTACTACTAATACAACAAAGAAAACGATGTACCTATGAATGCATGGGTATGGAATCCCCATACAAGCTGTGATAGAGAATTATATTTTCTACTAGTACCGTACGATTGGCAGCACTCATACAACACTTGAAGAGAATTATATTTGGGTCAGTTTAAGTGTGATTTGAATATCCCTAAATGAGCATGATTGCACGTCTTTCAGTTCAAGTATGAGTTGAATGTTGTTGGTGGGGAACACCATTACATATTTTTCAAGGAATAGAATCAAAACCGGGAACGAAAGTGACCTATACTGTTCCGGAACAGAACCGTCATTTTAAAAGCATGGGAACCGGTATCAGACCTCAGGAAAAGACCCAGATGCAGACAGTTCAAAGTAACAAGAGTTTATTACAACAACAGGGGGCAGGCAAGCGACAGGTCAAGGGCAGGCAGAGGTCAGTAATCCAAAGCAGAGTCTGAAAGGAACAGAACGGCAGGCAGGGTCAGGGTAGGCAGAATGGTCAAAACCGGGGAAACTAGAAAACAGGGACTATAGAAAACAGGGACTATAGAGAAAACAGGAGTACGGGAAAATGCTGGTAGGCTTGACGAGACAAGACAAACTGGCAACAGACAAACAGAGAACACAGGTATAAATGCACATGTGATAATGAGGAAAATATGCGACACCTGGAGGTGGGTGGAGACAAGTACAAGACAGGTGAAACAGATCAGGGTGTGACAACCAGTTAATACTGTTCTTTTACATTCTGGGCTTTTTTTTCCCAGTCCCACAAAAAACACAACAAAGCGCTTATGCAAAGCCCTCTCTCTGTCAATCAGAAACTTCTTCCAGTGTCTGCCTGCCAGCTGAAAATGTTCACCAGTGCATGTAGGCTACCTGCCCCTCCTAGCTGTAGCCAACTGATGTTACAAGTGTGATTCAGAAGATAGGGAGAGAGATTTTTTATTAGAGAAGAATGGATCAACTTTTTCAATATTATGTGGTTAGGAATACTATAGTTATCACATTTCACATTGGATATATTAACTACAGAAACGTAAGACAGGTTTTTAATTCTGGTGTCACTCTGCACACACAAGCTTATTAGCTAGCTAGCTTCTCTGGTCCAACGTTAAGCCAACTCTGAAGTTCAAAGTTATTAAAAGTTCCTCCATAGAAGCCGCTCCTCCAAAGTATAATTCCGTGGGCCTAATTCCGATAATGCATGTCATCACAAGCTGCCCAAAGCATCAAGCCAAGCCTCCTCTGCACCCTCTCTCGATCTCTCCCCACCTGCAAAATGTCAGTTGGGTCTCACACCTTACACATGTCTTTCCATCACGCATGTAAACAACTCACTCTGTAGCCAGCTCTATAGCAAGCTGCTCTATCCGTTCTGCATGATTGGTGAAGTAGTTTAATGTCCAGCTAAATGTAAAAAAAATACAATTTCAGAGGTTTATATTGTTCCTTTTGAAACCTCTGTAATCAGATGTTTTGTACATTTAGCTCGACATTAAATTACTTTTAACCGGTTCAGAACATTATTTTGCTGGTCGGAAAAGTGGAATGGAACGAAGAAATCGATGATTATTTTCAGAACGAAACCGTTGGAAAATAATTTTGGTTCCAACCCCTGGTATTTTGTCTTGTTTACGATCCAGACTTTGATTAGAAGCCAGTCGGATGCCCCTTTTGCTTATGAAATTATTGGTTTCTATTTCTCCATCTTGAATTGCATGGCCGTGCAAGTAATGATAAGAAATCAATGCATGTGTCTCTCTTGAGACCCAATAACAGCTCATTTTGGTTTGTGAGGATGGAGGAATAAAGAAAAGCTTTAAGAATTTCTCAGTCATAGCTGAGGATGAATCTCATGGAGGGTTTTGTTGGAATCCAGTCCTTCGTGTTCTCACTGCCAGACAATGTGCAGACAGACACTCAGGCAGCAACTCTGCTCAGTTTGGAAAGGGAAAACCCCACACAGCACGCAGGAGAGCACGTGCATCCCTCTCTGGGAATGTTTAGATATCTCCTCAACGGTTCGAGGGGGGGTGACTTCCCTCTCTCTCTCCATGCTCCCAACTGCAGCGGGAGAAAGGGGTTGTCTCCAAACACACCCACACACACACACACACACACACACACACACACACACACACACACACACACACACACACACACACACACACACACACAGACGGATATGCACAATGCACAGTGAACATCTTATTTGGTATTTCCTGTGTAACCCCTACCAGGCAGCGCACGTCCTGCACTTCAGGCCCTGTCTCTATTAATTGTTGACGGGCTCCTGGCCATGTTCCAGGTGGGGAAAAGGGGAACTGATTGGGGGTGAGGGAGTCAGGAGTGGTAGGGGGGATATTAAAGCCGTGCCTGTACCAGCATTGAATAAAAGAAAATGACAGCATATATGAGGAATTTTCCGACTAATGATGTGCGGATGTGGTAGCTAGGCTGGAGGAAAGAGGCTGACTGTGCTGTCTTTGTTCGCTGAGAGAGGGCCCCATGCAGCATTCCTGTACGCTGTGCATACTTTGGCAACTGTTGCACTCTGTTTTTTAACTGTATACAGTTTATGCTGCTGCTCTCTACTGTAAGCTTGTAGTCATAAGCTGTATACAGTTAAAACTCTGACTTTAAATCTTCTTCTTCTTCCCTTCCTTGGCCTGCTGTGAGGGTATTGTTGTCTTTCTTGGCCTGCTGTGAGGGTATTGTTGATGTCTTTCTTGGCCTGCTGTCAGGGTATTGTTGATGTCTTTCTTGGCCTGCTGTCAGGGTATTGTTGTTGTCTTTCTTGGCCTGCTGTCAGGGTATTGTTGTTGTCTTTCTTGGCCTGCTGTCAGGGTATTGTTGTTGTCTTTATTGGCCTGCTGTCAGGGTATTGTTGTTGTCTTTATTGGCCTGCTGTCAGGGTATTGTTGTTGTCTTTATTGGCCTGCTGTCAGGGTATTGTTGTTGTCTTTATTGGCCTGCTGTCAGGGTATTGTTGTTGTCTTTCTTGGCCTGCTGTCAGGGTATTGTTGTTGTCTTTTGTGTAAATTGTCTCTTGAAAGAGCAAAAGGGAAAAGGCGAAGTGACTCTGGGGCCTGCTGCAAATAAGGGTGTTTACAGGGCAACAGTGGTGCACGAGCTGGAACCCCCTCCGGTCTCCCTGCGCACCGCCCCTCCCAGCTCCATATAGTTTGGTCTGGAATTCTGTAAGGGGTGCGTGTTGGCAGCAGAGAAGTCAGACACAGGAGAGCAAAAACTGTGTTTACAACGGCGTAGATTAATAATAAAAACCACCGGATAACACAACAATATATAAATGGGTACAAAACCTGTCGCACACCAGACATAACGTGCACAAGCACTTACAATAAACAATTCCGGATAAGGACATGGGGGGAAAACAGAGGGTTAAATACACAACATGTAATGATGGAATTGAAACCAGGTGTGTGGGAAAACAAGACAAAACAAATGGAAAATGAAACCAAAAATGAAATCCACCTCCACTATGAACGCCAAAGAGGGATCCGGATGGGCCAGCATGGGAGCCGAAGTAAACAGAGCCCTCAGGTGACCAAAAGCCCTGTCCGCCTCAGCCGACCACTGCAAACGTACCGGGCCCCCCTTCAGCAGTGGGGTAATGGGAGCCGCTACCTGACCAAAGCCCCGGATAAACCTCCGGTAGTAGTTGGCAAACCCTAAGAACCGCTGCACCTCCTTTACTGTGGTGGGAGTCGGCCAATTACGCACGGCTGAAATGCGGTCACTCTCCATCTCCACCCCTGAGGTGGAAATGCGGTACCCTAAGAAGGAGACAGACTGCTGGAAGAACAAGCATTTCTCAGCCTTGACGCACAGGTCATGCTCCAACAGTCGCCCAAGCACCCTGCGCACCAGGGACACATGCTCAGCGAGTGTAGCGGAGTATATCAGAATATCATCAATATACACCACTACACCCTGCCCGTGCAGGTCCCTGAAAATCTCGTCTACAAAGGCTTGGAAGACTGATGGCGCATTCATGAACCCGTACGGCATGACGAGGTACTCAAATGCCCTGAGGTGGTACTGAAAGCCGTCTTCTACTCGTCTCCCTCCCGGATACGCACCAGGTTGTAAGTGCTCCTGAGGTCTAGTTTGGTGAAGAAGCGCGCCCTGTGCATTGACTCAATCGCTGTGGCTATGAGCGGTAGCGGGTAACTATACCTCACAGTGATCTGGTTCAGACCCCGATAGTCAATACACGGGCACAGACCTCCCTCCTTCTTCTTCACAAAAAAGAAACTTGAGGAGGCGGGTGAAGTGGAGGACCGAATGTACCCCTGACGCAGGGATTCGGAGACATATGTTTCCATAGCCTCCGTCTCCGCCTGTGAGAGGGGATACACATGACTCCTGGGAGGTGCAGCGTCTACCAAGAGATTTATCGCACAATCGCCCCGTCGATGGGGTGGTAATTGAGTCGCCTTCTTTTTGGAGAAGGCAAGAGCCAAATCGGCATACTCAGAGGGAATGTGCACGGTGGAGACCTGGTCTGGACTTTCCACCGTAGTAGCACCAACGGAAACCCCTAAACACCTCCCCGAGCACTCTCGCGACCACCCCGTGAGAGCCCTCTGTTGCCAAGAAACAGTGGGGTCATGACAAGCTAACCAGGGTAGGCCTAGCACCACGGGAAACGCAGGAGAGTCAATAAGGAAGAGACTAATTCTCTCCTTGTGACCCCCCTGCGTCACCATGCCCAGAGGTGCGGTGGCCTCCCTAATCAAACCTGACCCTAATGGTCGACTCTCTAAGGCGTGAACGGGGAAGGGCACGGCCACGGGAACTACAAGCGAACGATCTCTCTCTAAAATTCCCAGCCGCGCCTGAATCGACGAGCACCTTATGCGGGGAAAACTCAGGGAAAATGACATACAAAAACATATGTGCAACAGAGGGCTCTGGGTGAGAATGGTGCCGGCTCACCTGGGGTGACGCCAGAGCGCCCTGCCTGCTGCCTCGATCCCCAGAGGAACCAACCCGGCACCGACCGGCAGTGTGACCTCTGCGGCCACAGATGGTGCACGAGCTGGAACCCCCTCCGGTCTCCCTGTGCACCGCCCCTCCCAGCTCCATATAGTTTGGTCTGGAATTCTGTAAGGGGTGCGTACTGGCGGCAGAGAAGTCAGGCGCAGGAGAGCAAAAACTGTGTTTACAACGGCGTAGATTAATAATAAAAACCACCGGAAAATAGAACAATATATAAATGGGTACAAAACCCATCGCACACCAGACATAACGTTCACAAGCACTTACAATAAACAATTCCGAACAAGGACATGGGGGGAAAACAGAGGGTTAAGCTCTTACATCTAGATGTGCCGCTAGCGGAACGCCTCACCAATATCCAATGATAGAGCGTGGCGCGAACTCCTCAGAAATCCCAAAACTTCCATTTTTCAAACATATGACTATTTTACACCATTTTAAAGACAAGACTCTCCTTTATCTAACCACATTGTCCGATTTCAAAAAGGCTTTACAACGAAAGCAAGACATTCGATTATGTCAGGAGAGTACCCAGCCAGAAATAATCAGACACCCATTTTTCAAGCTAGCATATAATGTCACAAAAACCAAAACCACAGCTAAATGCAGCACTAACCTTTGATGATCTTCATCAGATGTCACTCCTAGGACATTATGTTATACAATACATGCATGTTTTGTTCAATCAAGTTCATATTTATATAAAAAAACAGCTTTTTACATTAGCATGTGACGTTCAGAACTAGCATACCCACCGAAAACTTCCGGTGAATTTACTAAATTACTCATGATAAACGTTCACAAAAAACATAACAATTATTTTAAGAATTATAGATACAGAACTCCTTTATGCAATCGCGGTGTCCGATTTTAAAATAGCTTTTCGGTGAAAGCACATTTTGCAATATTCTGAGTAGATAGCCCGGCCATCACGGCTAGCTATTTAGACACCCACCAAGTTTGGCACTCAGCAAACTCAGATTTACTATAAGAAAAATTGGATTACCTTTGCTGTTCTTCGTCAGAATGCACTCCCAGGACTTCTACTTCAACACCCAATGTTGTTTTGGTTCCAAATAATCCATAGTTATATCCAAATAGCGGCGTTTTGTTCTTGCGTTCAAGACACTATCCGAAGGGTGACGCGCCGGCGCGTATCGTGACAAAAAATTTCAAAATATTCCATTACCGTACTTCGAAGCATGTCAAACGCTGTTTAAAATCAATTTGTATGCGATTTTTCTCGTAAAATAGCGATAATATTCAGACCGGGAGACCTTGTTTTTGTTCAAACACTGAAAATAGAAAATGGAGTCTTCACATGCACCCGTGTCATTGTTCTCAGAACGACCACTTTCCAAAAGCCCTACTGTTTTTCGCCCAGGGACTGCAGAGTCATCATTCCCCGTTCTGGCGCCTTCTGAGAGCCTATGGGAGCCTTAGAAAATGTCACGTTACAGCAGAGATCCTCTATTTTCCATAAAGAGGCTATAGAAGGACAAGAAATGGTCAGAGAGGGCACTTCCTGTATGGAATCTTCTCAGGTTTTGGCCTGCCATATGAGTTCTGTTATACTCACAGACACCATTCAAACAGTTTTAGAAACTTTAGGGTGTTTTCTATCCACATCTACTAATTATATGCATATTCTAGTTTCTGGGCAGGAGTAATAACCTGATTAAATCGGGTACGTTTTTTTATCCGGCTGCCCCCTATCCTAAACTGGTTAAATTCACAACATGCAATGATGGAATTGAAACCAGGTGTGTGGGAAGACAAGACAAAACAAATGGAAAATGAAAAGTGGATCGATGATGGCTAGAAGACCGGCGACGCCGAACGCCTCCCGAACAAGGAGAGGAACCAACTTCGGCGGAAGTCATGACAAACTGACTGCTCAGCTAAGAATGGCCTGTCTGGAGACACAACCATTGAAGAAGGAAGAGAGCTGACTAGAAAAACTCCTGGACTACATCCCAAATGGCACCCTATCACCTATTTAGTATACTTCTTATGACCAGTTTCCAAGGGTCTGTAGTCTGCAGCTAGGCTCTGATTTGTGATGCAATGCAGACTTTTTGCCTTGCATAATATAAACAATAGTTAAGCCCAACAGCATGGGTGTACTGTCAGTACTTTCTATCTGCACAGCCCATGTTTTGCATGATGAAGTGTTCAATAAAGTACAGTACAGTAACTACTGTCTCTCTACAAGGCTTCCACTATTGCAGTCCAATGATTGCATAGGCAGGCCAATAATTCTGCCTGGTCTGTCACATAGAAAGGACAAACATATAGGGTCATGAGGTTTTCCTGGTCAGGGCCTAGTTACACATTATTACATATGACAGTTAGGGTCAGGAGGTTTTCCTGAACACACGACCTGACCAGGCAGGTAAATCTCTTGGCCTTAAAGCATTGGAAGAAACCTGCTGTCTCTCTTTCTGTCTCCATTTTGTCCTTAGCCAAACATCTGTGTGTCTGTCCGGGGGCCCTGCATGGTAGAAAACAATGTGGCCATCAGGACCAGGGTTTCTGTGCCTGTGTTCCAAATGGCCCCATTCCCTATGTAACACACTGCTTTTAAAAGTACCCAATTGATACCTGACTCAAGTAAAAGTGAAAGTCACCCAGTAAAATACCACTTGAGTAAAAGTCTAAAAGTATTTGGTTGTAAATATACTAACTCTTGAGGATACAATCCCGATAACGGGATTGGTTGGACAACAACCAGTGAGATAGCACGGCGCGATATTCAAAACAAATAATCTCAAAATTAAAATTCAAGTATTATACGGCATTTTAAAGATACTCTACTCGTTAATCCAATCACATTGTCCGATTTCAAAAAGGCTTTACGGTGAAAGAAAAACATTAGATTATTTTAGCATAGCACCTCAGCAAAAAAAAAAAAGGCATTTTCCAAGCACGATAGCCATCACAAAACCAGATATACAGCTAAAATTAAGCACTAACCTTTGACAATCTTCATCAGATGACACTCCTAGGACATCATGTTAGACAATACATGCATCTTTTGTTCAATCAAGTTTATATTTATATCCAAAACCCAATTTGTACATTGGCGCGTGACATTCAGAAAATGTTTTCTCCCCATAACTTCCGGTGAATAGGCACATTTAATTTACGGAAGAACTCATAAACGTTGAAAAAATGTATAACAATTGTTTAAAGAATTAGAGATAATCTACTCCTTTATGCAACCACTTTGTCAGATTTCAAAATAACGTTACGGAAAAAGCACATTGTTCAATATTCTGAGTACAGAACTTAGCCTTCAATGCTAAGCTATACAGTTAGCCTACAACCACGGCGTCGACAAATCTCTAACAATATGTTCGAAATATTTACTTACCTTTGCTGATCTTCGGCAGAATGCACTCGGATGGGCACCCACTTCCACACAAAATGTTCATTTGTTCTGCAAAGTCCATCATTTATGTCCAAATACGTTCGTTTTGTTGACCCATCCAGAACACTTTACAATGCCATGTGGCGTGGACGCAAATCCATAGACGAAATGTTCAAAGTTCCATTACTGTTTGTAGAAACACGTCAAACGATGTTTACAATCAATCCTTTGGGTATTTTTTTACGTAAAATTGCGATAATTTTACAACCGGGCAATAGCAATTCATCCCAGAAGAAAAATATGAAAACGATGACGTCACGTGCACACGCATCATAAGACACCTCTCCTCAGACTAGCCAATGATTGACTGAGCCAAAATGATCTGCCCGGTAACAGCTGACGGTTGAAACCAGTTCATAAAGATTGTTGACAGCCAATGGAAGACTTAGGAGGTGTAACGTAAATCCTATGTCACTGTAGTTTTTCAAGGGATTCAAAACAAAAACTACATTTCTAAATTCTCCCACTTCCTGATTCAATTTTTCTCAGGTTTTTTGCCTGCCATATGAGTTATGTTATACTCACAGACACCATTCAAACAGTTTTAGAAACTTCAGAGTGTTTTCTATTCAAATCTACTAATAATATGCATATTATATTTTCTGGGCCAGAGTAGTAACCTGTTTAAATTGGGTACGTTTTTCATCCAGCCATGAAAATACTGCCCCCTAGCCCCTAGAGGTTATTTAGTATCAAAAGTAAATGTAATTGCTCAAATATACTTACACTCAGACATAATTTACAAATTAAGCATTTGTGTTTAGTGAGTCCGCCAGATCAGAGGCAGATGACCTGGGATGTTCTCTTGATAAGTGTGTGAATTGGACCATTTTCTGTCCTGCTAAGCATTCAAAATGTAACAAGCACTTTTGGGTGTCAGGGAAAATGTAAAAAGTACATTATTTGCTTTAGGAATGTAGTGGAGTAAAAGTACTTTAAAGTATTTTTTACTTAAGTACTTTACACCACTGGAGAGGGGGGGGGGGGCAACAAGAGAGAGAGAAGGAGAGAGAGAGAGAGAGAGAGAGAGCGAGAGGGAGGTAGGCGGATGTGCTTGGTCATTGAGGCTTGCCTTGGAGGATCCACTGTTCTGCCTTCCTGCCTGCTCTCTGTGCTGCCTGTTCTGCCTTCCTGCCTGCTCTCTGTGCTGCCTGTTCTGCCTTCCTGCCTGCTCTCTGTGCTGCCTGTTCTGCCTTCCTGCCTGCTCTCTGTGCTGCCTGTTCTGCCTTCCTGCCTGCTCTCTGTGCTGCCTGTTCTGCCTTCCTGCCTGCTCTCTGTTCTGCCTTCCTGTCTGCTCTCTGTTCTGCCTTCCTGCCTGCTCTCTGTGCTTCCTGTTCTGCCTTCCTGCCTGCTCTCTGTGCTGCCGGTTCTGCCTTCCTGCCTGCTCTCTGTTCTGCCTGTTCTACCTTCCTGACTGCTCTCTGTGCTTCCTGTTCTACCTTCCTGCCTGCTCTCTGTGCTTCCTGTTCTGCCTTCTTGCCTGCTCTCTGTGCTTCCTGTTCTGCCTTCCTGCCTGCTCTCTGTGCTGCCTGTTCTGCCTTCCTGCCTGCTCTCTGTTCTGCCTGTTCTACCTTCCTGCCTGCTCTCTCTGTGCTTCCTGTTCTACCTTCCTGCCTGCTCTCTGTGCTTCCTGTTCTGCCTTCTTGCCTGCTCTCTGTGCTTCCTGTTCTGCCTTCCTGCCTGCTCTCTGTGCTGCCTGTTCTGCCTTCCTGCCTGCTCTCTGTTCTGCCTGTTCTACCTTCCTGCCTGCTCTCTGTGCTTCCTGTTCTACCTTCCTGCCTGCTCTCTGTTCTGCCTGCCTGCCATTTATTATCCAGTGTGCAGCAGAGAGAGAGATTTGGGCCGGATGGGATGAATACTTTCAGCAGAAAGGAATGCCCAGAATGTTGTCCTTTAATCTGGAGTCAGCCAGCCAGGCCATGGCTGCTTTATCTGACCGCCTCTGTTCTGTTAGCAGGCAAGCAGCAGCTCCACACAAGCAGAGCTAAACGAGAGGCCTGCCTACCTATCTGTCAGTCAGGCTAGGGAGGGAGCGGAGGAGGGAGGGAGGGAGGGAGGGAGGGAGGGAGGAGGGAGGGAGGGAGGGAGGGAGGGAGGGAGGAGAGGAGGGACAGAGGGGAGAAAAATAGTGGCTACAGAGGGAGGAAAGGAGAGAAAGTGAGATGGTTTGATAAAAAAAATTACCAAGTTAAATGAGTATCATAATAGCCTTGATTCATGTTTTTTCTTAAAGGAGCAATCTGGTATTCAAACAACAATCAAATCAATCAATCAAATGTATTTTATAAAGCCATTTTTACATCAACAGTTGTCGCAAAGTGCTTTACTGATACCCAGCCTAGAACCCCAAACAGCAAGCAATGCAGAGGCAGAAGCACAGTGGCTATGAAAAACTCCCTAGAAAGGCAGGAACATAGGAAGAAACCTAGAGAGGAACCAGGCTCCGAGGGGTGGCAAGTCCTCTTCTGGCTGTGTTGGGTGGAGATTATAAGAGTACATGGCCATTAAGGCCAGATCGTTCTTCAAGACGTTCAAACGTTCATAGATGACCAGCAGGGTCAAATTATAACCACAGTGGATATACAGGGTGCAACAGGTCAGCACCTCAGGAGTAAATGTCAGTTGGCTTTTCATAGCAGAGCATTCAAAGGTCGAGACAGCAGGTCCACAGGAAGGAGAGCGAGAGGGAGTGAGGGAGAAAGAGAGAGAGGAGAAACAGCAGGTCCATTGGATGGAGAGGGAGTGGGGGAGAAAGAGAGAGGAGAAACAGCAGGTCCACATGAAGGAGAGGGAGTGAGGGAGAAAGAGAGAGGAGAAACAGCAGGTCCACAGGATGGAGAGGGAGTGAGGGAGAAAGAGAGAGGAGAAACAGCAGGTCCACAGGATGGAGAGGGAGTGGGGGAGAAAGAGAGAGGAGAAACAGCAGGTCCACAGGAAGGAGAGGGAGTGAGGGAGAAAGAGAGAGGAGAAACAGCAGGTCCACATGAAGGAGAGGGAGTGAGGGAGAAAGAGAGAGGAGAAACAGCAGGTCCACAGGATGGAGAGGGAGTGAGGGAGAAAGAGAGAGGAGAAACAGCAGGTCCACAGGAAGGAGAGGGAGTGAGGGAGAAAGAGAGAGGAGAAACAGCAGGTCCACATGAAGGAGAGGGAGTGAGGGAGAAAGAGAGAGGAGAAACAGCAGGTCCACAGGATGGAGAGGGAGGGAGGGAGAAAGAGAGAGGAGAAACAGCAGGTCCACAGGATGGAGAGGGAGTGAGGGAGAAAGAGAGAGGAGAAACAGCAGGTCCACAGGAAGGAGAGGGAGTGAGGGAGAAAGAGAGAGGAGAAACAGCAGGTCCACAGGAAGGAGAGGGAGTGAGGGAGAAAGAGAGAGGAGAAACAGCAGGTCCACATGAAGGAGAGGGAGTGAGGGAGAAAGAGAGAGGAGAAACAGCAGGTCCACAGGATGGAGAGGGAGTGAGGGAGAAAGAGAGAGGAGAAACAGCTGGTCCACAGGAAGGAGAGGGAGTGAGGGAGAAAGAGAGAGGAGAAACAGCAGGTCCACATGAAGGAGAGGGAGTGAGGGAGAAAGAGAGAGGAGAAACAGCAGGTCCATTGGATGGAGAGGGAGTGAGGGAGAAAGAGAGAAGAGAAACAGCAGGTCCACAGGATGGAGAGGGAGGGAGTGAGGGAGAAAGAGAGAGGAGAAACAGCAGGTCCATTGGATGGAGAGGGAGTGAGGGAGAAAGAGAGAGGAGAAACAGCAGGTCCACAGGATGGAGAGGGAGTGAGGGAGAAAGAGAGGAGAAACAGCAGGTCCACATGAAGGAGAGGGAGTGAGGGAGAAAGAGAGAGGAGAAACAGCAGGTCCACAGGATGGAGAGGGAGGGAGGGAGAAAGAGAGAGGAGAAACAGCAGGTCCACATGAAGGAGAGGGAGTGAGGGAGAAAGAGAGAGGAGAAACAGCAGGTCCGGGACGAAGTAGCAGGTCCTGTGAAACAGGGCAGACTTCCATAGCTGCAGGCAGAGCAGCAGAACTTGACCGGCATCCCGACCGGTTGGACTGGGGACAGGGACAACCAGGCGTTGTCAGGCCAGGTAGTCCTGAGGCATGGTCCTAGGGTTCAGGTCCTCCAGCTGCTCTGTTGTTTCACAGAGTGAAGTCTGATTTATATAGAGAGGCCGATGTGTTTTATGGAGAGAGAGAGTGAAACGTATATGTGCTATAGTGAGCGAGACATAGGAATGTGTGTTATGAGGGACTCGGACAGAGGTCTATACTGGTATAGAGAGGGAATAGAGAGGGACAGACACATATAAGGGTTATATAGAGAGATGTTCAGATATTTTATAGAATGAGGGAGGAAGAGGAGAAACAGAGGAAGAGGTATGTGCTTAGCTTAGCAGCACTGATAGTGGCCAGATGAAAAAACACATTTTCTGGGTCTGCATAGGACCATAGGCCAAGGAGGCTTGGAAAGGGAAATACTTTATAAATCACCTAAGATTGGTACATGCAGCATATGTAATTTGTTCATGAATACCAAATGATGGTCCTTTAACCATTATAACATATTTAGCCAACTCCTCTGACTATAATTGCCATGGAATGCCCTACATGCCATACCAAACACATCAATATCTGGGACGCGGCTATGGCTCTCTAACCGAAATCATTACTGTATGTTTCAGGAAGTCTTCCCCGCGCTAATTCTGCATGGAAACAACACTTCACTTCCTGCTGTGTCTATCTGTGGCCTGGCCTTCAAATAACGACGCATATACTTAAGGCCTCACATCAGTTAGTGTAGACTTCGTGGATCTTCCTAGAAGTCTGCTGGAGTGCAGTCTAGTTGTGTTGTGGTGTTTGAGAAAGATGGGATGGAAAAAAAGACACATGCATATAACAGCAGGCGTCTGTCTCTCTCGAAGAGATGTAACCACAGGAAAGCGTTTGATTGGGTTTGATATGGCATACATGCGTCTATCCACGTGTTATATAGTGATATCTGTCTCTCGGTTTGTGGTGGTATTTTCCCCTGAGTGCTCGGTAATTTCATTTTGAGGTGTCCTTTTGGTCTGAAATATGGATGCTCACATCAACACTCAGTTCAGTTCAAGGGTTTGTATAGAACATAGTTATGATGTAGGGCTGCGACAAGAGAGAGAGAGAGAGTTAGATATAAGATATATGAGAGTTAGATATATGAGATACCTCATCCCCATATTGTTATTTATGTATTTATTTTTTGCTCCTTTGCACCCCAGTATCTCTACTTGCACATTCATCTTCTGCACATCTATCACTCAAGTGTTTAATTGCTAAATTGTAATTACTTCGCCACTACGGCCTATTTATTGCCTTACCTCCTTAATCTTACCTCATTTGCACACACTGTATGTAGACTTTTTTCCCTATTATGTTATTGACTGTACGTTTGTTTATCCCATGTGTAACTCTGTGTTGTTGTTTGTGTCGCACTGCTTTGCTTTATCTTGGCCAGGTCACAGTTGTAAATGAGAACTTGTTCTCAACTAGCCTACCTGGTTAAATAAAGGTGAAGTGAAATAAAATAAAAAAATACAAATAAAATAAGGAACCAAAGAAATCGAATGAAACTTCACAAGATGACAGCGATGACATTTAATGATCCTGTCAATTAGGCAGTACAATGACCACTTCATTCATGCTTTTTATAAACTCAACTCCCCCACACATGAAAATAGGTTTCAGTGCTCTAAAAGCTTCAATGGCTGCCTGAGTTCTTTTTTAGAATGAGTCATGTGCATCTCATCTCGGGTCACGTGACACGAGCTAACCAACACTGTTCACAGCTTCAACTTCCTCTATGTTTCCACTTAGCCAGGAAGAATGAACTGAGAAAGTGTCATCTTAGCACATGTGGCTGTAAAAATAGCATCTGACCATTCTATCAGTTCGCAAGAAGAACATGAGGTTTTGTCGTGTACTTTAATCAACCTCGTCACACACCCAACACCAGTGAACGCTGTCTTTCAGATACCCGATGATGGTCTGCTAGATAACTGAATTACTTAAAGTTATTTATGATTTGCCAGCATTGTACCACCCGGCATCCCACTACTGACTTGCTTCTGAAGCTAAGCAGGGTTGATCCTGGTCAGTCCCTGGATGGGAGACCAGATGCTGCTGGAAGTGGTGTTGGAGGGCCAGTAGGAGGCACCCTTTCCTCTGGTCTAAAAAAAAATATCCCTATGCCCCAGGGCAGTGATTGGGGACATTGCCCTGTGTAGGGTGCTGTCTTTTGGATGGAATGTTAAACAGGTGTCCTGACTCTCTGTGGTCACTAAAGATCCCATGGCACTTATTGTAAGAGTAGGGGTGTTAACCCTGGTGTCCTGGCTAAATTCACAATCTGGCCTTCATACCATCATGGCCACCTAATCATCCCCAGTTTACAATTGGCTCATTCATCTCCCCTCCTCTCCCCTGTAACTATTCCCCAGGTTGCTGCTGTAAATGGGAATGTGTTCTCAGTCAACTTACCTGGTAAAATAAATAAAATAAAACATTTCCATTCAGACTAGGGGTTGGATAAGTCTATAAACCAAACATAATCTACTGAACCTAATTGAGTGATCATATTATTTGACCCAAAGTCAACCCTCAACACAGGTACTGCATAATTATCATACACTTGCACGCTCTCATGGGATGTCATTGTCCCAAAGGTACAGTCCACATTAGTAAGGCCAAAGGTGAACATGCAACCTTGTAGTAACTGGTCTGTTACCAAACTGCAGAGCAGGCTTAGTTTTGTTCATAATTCTCTCACTGTGTTGGACAAACATGCAAGGCATTTGGAAAACATTGGTCTTCGCTAACACGGTGATAAGCAGAGAGAGAGCGAGGGAGAGAGCGAGGGAGAGATAGAGCAGCAGCGGCTGCCGGGGCCTCGGGCCAAACGACCGCCGTAGGAAAAACTGGAGAGGGACAGCACCTGGAAGCAGTCCACGTTCTCGCGAGGGGTCACTGAGTTTTGTCTGGTGGTTTTCCCTACTGTAGCTGTTAACAATGCTGCTTTTCCTGTGGGCTAACAGTCAGTCGACACAGCTCCCAGCAGAGTACAAGCACAGGGTTAGAAACTGGGAGACGTGGGGAGCAGCTCTGGCTCTGGCACAAAATGGCTGCCTGCCTGCTTATTTCCCAAGTGGGCGCTGCTACACGTTAGTAGAGCAAGAGGTGTTCCACACTCTGTCCTCGAGCATCGCAAAGCACTTTCAAACCTTATGTCCGCGGGGGAAACACAATATGAATACAATGTAGTAGCAGTATTCTAAGAGCTAAGTTGTACTGGGGTTTGTTTGAGTATGACAGCTGAGTCCTGTGTAAGCAGTGGATCTTGTTGTAATAGACACACACACACACACACACACGGGACCAGTGCTGAGTTCCCTGATGGCTCACTATGGAAACACTGTGTGATCTGGGCATACCAAAATGGGAGTGCTCCCAGAGACCTGCCAGATATGATTTCATACCTTATGTAACCCTGAGACAGGGGCACAGAAACGCGCGTGTGTGTGTGTGTGTGTGTCATTTGGCGTTCTCAGGTAAAACACTTAAAGAGAGAGGACTGTGAGGGAGGAAAAAGGAATGTGTCTCAGGTATCAGGAGTGCTCTGGTCTCAGCCTCTCTTCCTCTTCTCCTCTTCTCCTCCTCTTCTCCTCCTTTCTTCCTCTTCTCCTCCTCTTCTCCTCTTCTCCTTTCATAGTGTGGGTGAAGCCTGTGGTAGAGGACGTAACCTAATGCATACCAGAGGGTCACTTTTTATGTCTGTGTATTGGAAGAACATGTAAGAGAAGGGTGTGTGTGTGTGTGTGTGTGTGTATGTTGTGTGTGTGTGCATTTTTACAGTATGTGTATTATGTGTGTATTAATGTGTTGATTGTGTGTATTAATGTGTTGATTGTGTGTGTGTGTAGGTGGTGACATTGTGGTACAGAGCCCCAGAGGTGTTGCTCCAGTCCAGCTATGCCACCCCAGTTGACCTGTGGAGTGTGGGCTGTATCTTCGCTGAGATGTTCAGGAGGAGGTGAGTGGTCCTGGTACACACACACACACACACACACACACACACACACACACACACACACATACTGGGAGACACTGCTCATTGACCTTATGTCATCTGTGACATCTTTTCAGTCCCTCTAGACCACACGTGTCAAACTCATTCCACGGAGGGCAGAGAGTCTGTGGCTTTTCACTCCTCCCTTATACTTGATTGATTAATTAAGGTCAGTGATTAGTAAGGAACTCCCCTCACCTGGTTGTCTAGGTCTTAATTGGACACAAATTAAAAAGAGAAACCAGAAACCAGCAGACACTCGGCCCTCCATGGAATGAGTTTGACACATCTGCTACACTCTTAGAAAAAAATATGCTATCTAGAACCTAGGGATGCACCGACATGGCATGTTTGGCCGAAACCGATATCCAATATTTTCCTTGCCAAAAAAAAACAATACCGATAACTACAATTTGAGCGGCCTTTTAAGCATTCTAGTACAGCTAAATAGTTAACACACACACGTCTAAGGCACTGCATCTCAGTGCAAGAGGCATCACTACAGTCCCTGGTTCGAATCCAGGCTGCATCACATCCAGCCGTGATTGGGAGTCCCATAGGGCGGCGCACAATTGGCCCAGCCTCATCCGGGTTCGGCCGGTATTGTAAATAAGAATTTGTTCATTTTTTTTATTTTACCTTTATTTAACAAGGCAAGTCAGTTAAGAACAAATTCTTATTTACAATGAGGGCCTAGGAACAGTGGGTTCTTCAGGAGCAGAACGACAAGTTTTTACCTTGTCAGCTCAGGGATTAGATCTAGCAACCTTTCGGTTACTGGCCCAACGCTCTAACCACTAGGCTACCTGCCGCCGCAGTTCTTAACTGACTTGCCTAGCTAAATAAATGTTACACACACACACACACCACACTGACCAAAAAGTTATTTTGTTGGCATTTACGTATGTCCCCATTACCAGTAAAACATCATCAAAACCTATTTCTTTCACTTACTTGCTGTGCTGTTTCATTGTTCATTTGTTCAGTCGTTTCATTCTCAACCAGGATTTCATCATACATGTCAAGCAGTGAAGTTTCAGCTCTGTCTGTCGATGGCCTCTCTTCCTCGGTGCGCACTGTCACTCTGTCTGTTTCTGTCTTGTCCAGCTGTCTATGTAACATTTCACGTAAAACCTGTTTCTTGTCTGCATCGAAGTATTCTTTCAAATGACTGCTCGACTTGTTGACTGCTCAACCACACAGCAGACATTGTGGGCTATGTTAGGAATGCTGTGTGCAACATTTTATGTGGCGTCATAGCGTCATGTACCTACGTTTTATATATAGGTATGGACGTCAGCTTTGACATCGGTTTTACACATCGGCCGATGCCGATGTTGGCATTTTTAGCTAATATCGTCCGATTCCGATATGTTCACCGATATATCGTGCATCCCTACCTAAAAGGGTTCTTCAGCTGTTCCCATAGGAAATACAAGCTTGGCACACCTGTATTTGGGGAGTTTCTCCCATTCTTCTCTGCAGATCCTCTCAAGCTCTGTCAGGTTGGATGGGGAATGTCGCTGCACAGCTATTTTCAGGTCTCTCCAGAGATGTTTGAACAGGTTCAAGTCTGGGCTCTGGCTTGGCCACTCAAGGACATTCAGAGACTTGTCCCAAAGCCACTCCTGCTTTGTCTTGGCTGTGGGTTTAGGGTCATTGTCCTGTTGGAAGGTGAACCTTCACCCCAGTCTGAGGTCCTGAGCGCTCTGGAGCAGGTTTTCATCAAGGATCTTTCTGTACTTTGCTCTGTACATCTTTTCCTCGATCCTGACTAGTCTCCCAGTCCCTGCCACTGATAAACATCCCCACAGCATGCTGCTGCCACCACCATGCTGCACCGTGGAGATGGTGCCAGGTTTCCTCCGGACGTGACGCTTGGCATTCAGGCCCAAGAGTTCAATCTTGGTTTCATCAGACCAGAGAATCTTGTTTCTCATTTTCTGAGAGTCCTTCAGGTGCCTTTTGGCAAAGTCGAAGTGGGTTGTCGTGCCTTTTACTGAGGAGTGGCTTCTGTATGACCACTCTACCATAAAGTCCTGATTGGTGGAGTGCTGCAGAGATGGTTGTCCTTCTGGAAGGTTCTCCCATCTCCACAGAGGAACTCTGGAGCTCTGTCAGAGTGACCATTGGGTTCTTTGTCACCTCCCTGACCGAGACCCTTCTCTCCTGATTGCTCAGTTTGGCCGGGCGGCCAGCGCCTCTAGGAAGAGTCTTGGTGGTTCCAAACTTTTTCCATTTAAGAATGATGGAGGCCACTGTGTTCTTCGGACTTTCAATGCGCATAAATGTTTTGGTATCCTTCCCCAGACTGTGCCTCAACACATTCCTTCGACCACATGGCTTGGTTTTTGCTCTTACGTGCACTGTCAACTGTGGGACTGTATATAGACAGGTGTGTGCCTTTCCAAATCATGTCCAATCAATTGAATTTACCATAGGTGGACTCCAATCAAGTTGTAGAAATATCTCTAGGATGATCAATGGAAACAGGATGCACCTGAGCTCAATTTCAAGTTTCATAGCAAAGGGTCTGAATACTTATGTAAATAAGGTATTTCTGTTTTTCATTTTTAATATATTTACATTGTGGGTTATTTTGTGTAGAGTGATGAAGGAAAACATTTATTTTAGAATAAGGCTTTAACGTAACAAAATGTGGAAAAAGGGAAGGGGTCTGAATACTTTCCGAATGCACTGTAGAACTCTATTTACATAGGGTTCTATATGGAACCCAAAAGGGTTCTACCTGGAACCCAAAAGGGTTCTACCGGGAACCAAAAAGGGTTCTCCTATGGGGACATCCAAAGAACTGTAAGGGAAATGTGTAAGAATTTCCACAGTAGAACTCTTTTGGAACCCTTTTTTTAAGAGTATAGCACAGCATTTGCCAAAGTCGGTCCTCAGGACCCCAAAGGGTGCACGTTTCGTTTTTTGCCCTAACACTAAAGTTGATTATTTGAATCACTTGTGTAGTTCTAGGGCAAAAACCAAAACATCCACCCCTTGGCGTCCCGAGGACCGAGTTTGGGAAACACTGCTGTAGACAGACCAGTTGCTTCCGGAAATGTACCAATGCTCCTACTTAACAATGTCTGTACGTAACAGATCGTCAGTTTGGCATAGAGGAACTATCCTGCCCACATCCCCCTGAAACTAAATAGTAGCTATCAAGATGAAGATCATGGAGGATGTTTTTAATGGGTGCATTTCTCAAGTGGCTAGTAAGCATCAACTACCTTCACTAAAACCACTGCAAAGGTTTTGCCTGCAAACGTTGGTTTCGAGGCATGTCTGCCTTGTGATTGGTTGGGATAGTTGTCTGTCTAAAGAGGACCCTCCCCAGATTTTTTGTTGTTGTTGCCTTTGTTGCCTTTGTTGTTGTTGTTACCAAGACAGTCCGTCAGACCAAGCAGTTCCCAGACCCTAGTCACTGCTGTTGCCTAGTGTCTGGTTTCCAAGACTACCATCTTTCTGCCTCAAGACCTTGTTAGACCACTGAGCTAAAGCCTGGGGCGACATTATTACTGGGAGCTAACAGGACACACCTGAAGATAACACCACACACACACACACACACACACACACACACACCACAGTGGTGTTTGAGGTCATTCACCATTTACAGTAAACACCACTCTCTCTAATGGTCAACATGGTGTTTGTGTAGATGTCATCAAGAAAGGTCATGTATACATTTAGGCCACAGCACACAACAACCTGTGTAACATTGATTAGTGGCGGTTCATGCATTGCCTTGTGTATGAGGCTAAATGAAGAGACATATCTCAGATGTCATCAGGACCAATGTGCCTGCCTAGTTCTTTTTTCCCATGACAAAATAGACAGCGCCTTGTTCTCACCAAGCCTGCCTGTCATGCAATCTGAGTCCCAAATGACACCCTATTACCTTTATAGTGCATTACTTTCAACCAGGGCCAATAGGGCTCTGGTCAAAAGTAGTGCACTATGTAGGGAATAGGGTGCCATTTGCAACAGACTTATACTTTCATTGTGAAGCCACATACACTACATGGCCAAAAGTATGTGAACACCCCTTCAAATTAGTGGACTCGGCTATTTCAGCCACACCCATTACTGACAGGTGTATAAAATTGAGCAATCTCCATAGATAGAGCAATCTATGCAATCTCCATAGACAAACATTGGCAGTGGAATGGAGTCACTGAAGAGCTCAGTGACTTTCAACGTGGCACCGTCATAGGATGCCACCTTTCCAAGAAATCAGTTTGTCAAATTTCTGCCCTGCTAGAGCTGTCCTGGTAAACTGTAAGTGCTTTTATTGTGAAGTGGATATGTCTAGGAGCGAAACCGGCTCAGCCGCGAAGTGTTCGTCGGGAGCTTCATATGGGTTTCCATGGCCGAGCAGCCGCACACAAGCCTAAGATCACCATGCGCAACGCCATGTGTTGGCTGGAGTGGTGTAAAGCTCGCCGCCATTGGACTCTGAAGCAGTAGAAATGAGTTTTCTGGAGTGCTGAATCACACTTCACCATCTGTCAGTCCGACAAATCTGGGTTTGGCGCATGCCAGGAAAACGCTACCTGCCTGAATGCATAGTGCCAACTATAAAGTTTGGTGGAGGAGGAATAATGGTATGGGGCTGTTTTTCATGGTTCAGGCTAGGCCCCTTAGTTCCAGTGAAGGGAAATCTTAACGCCACATTGTGCAATGACATTCTAGACAATTCTGTGCTTCCAACTTTCGGGCAACAGTTTGGGGAAGGCTCTTGTTTCAGCATGAAAATGCCCCCTTGCACAAAGCGAGGTCCGTACAGAAATGGTTTGTCGAGATCGGTGTGGAAGAACTTGACTGGCCTGCACAGAGCCCTGACCTCAACCCCATCATATACCTTTGGGAACGAATTGGAACGCACACTGCGAGCCAGGCCTAATCGCCCAACATCAGTGCCGACCTCACTAATGCTCTTGTGGTTGAATGGAAGCAACATCTAGTGCAAAGCCTTCCCAGAAGAGTGGAGGCCGTTACAGCAGCAAAGGGTGGACCAACTCCATATTAATGCCCATGATTTTGGAATGAGATGTTCGATGAGCAGGTGTCCACATACTTTTGACCATTTAGTGTTTCTCTGACCACAGGTACAGAAACCCATGGGCACTTTTTGTAATGTTGATCTCCAGACCTAGTGCAGTGATTTCATAAAACTGGAAAAGTAAAATGTACGCAAAAATGACTGTCAGCTGCGTTTATTTTCAGCAAACTTAACATGTGTAAATATTTGTATGAACATAACATTCAACAACTGAGACATAAACTGAGCAAATTTCACAGACATGTGACTAACAGAAATGGAATAATGTGTCCCTGAACAAAGGGGGGGTCAAAAGTCTGGTGTGGCCACCAGCTGCATTAAGTACTGCAGTGCATCTCCTCCTCATGGACTGCATCAGATTTGCCAGTTCTTGCTGTGAGATGTTACCCGACTCTTCCACCAAGGCACCTGCAAGTTCACTGACATTTCTGGGGGGAATGGCCCTAACCCTCACCCTCCGATCCAACAGGTCCCAGACGTGCTCAATGGGATTGAGATCCGGGCTCTTCGTTGGCCATGGCAGAACACTGACATTCCTGTCTTGCAGGAAACCATGCACAGAATGAGCAGTATGGCTGGTGGCATTGTCATGCTGGAGGGTCATGTCAGGATGAGCCTGCAAGAAGGGTACCACATGAGGGAGGAGGATGTCTTCCCTGTAACGCACAGCGTTGAGATTGCCTGCAATGACAGCAAGCTCAGTCCGATGATGCTGTGACACACCGCCCCAGACCATGGACCACGGACCCGCCACCTCCAAACCGATCTCGCTCCAGAGTGCAGGCTTCGGTGTAACGCTCATTCCTTCGACGATAAACGCGAATCCGACCATCATCCCTGGTGAGACAAAACCGTGACTCGTTAGTGAAGAGCACTTTTTGCCAGTCCTGTCTGGTCCAGCGACGGTGGATTTGTGCCCATAGGCGACGTTGTTGCCAGTGATGTCTGGTGAGGACCTACCTTACAACAGGCCTACAAGCCCTCAGTCCAGCCTCTCTCAGCCTATTGCGGACAGTCTGAGCACTGATGGAGGGATTGTGCATTCCTGGTGTAACTCTGGCAGTTGTTGTTGCCATCCTGTACCTGTCCCACAGGTGTGATGTTCGGATGTACCGCTCCTGTGCAGGTGTTGTTACACGTGGTCTGCCACTGCGTGGACGATCAGCTGTCCATCCTGTCTCCCTGTAGCGCTGTCTTAGGCATCTCACAGTACGGATATTGCAATTTATTGCCCTGGCCACATCTGCAGTCCTCATGCCTCCTTGCAGCATGCCTAAGGCACGTTCACGCAGATGAGCAGGGACCCGGGGCATCTTTCTTTTGGTGTTTTTCAGAGTCAGTAGAAAGGCCTCTTTAGTGTCCTAAGTTTTCATAACTGTGGCCTTAATTGCCTGTAAGCTGTTAGTGTCTTAACGACCGTTCCACAGGTGCATGTTCATTAATTGTTTATGGTTCACTGAACAAGCATGGGGAAACAGTGTTTAAACAGGGTCCTGAAAAAGGGACATTTCTTTTTTTCCTGAGTTTATAAAGTTTGAAATGTAAGGAATAGTGCATTTACGAGTTATATGAAACATCCAACTGCTGTATGTTTTTCATGGAATTAGTCAACTTGGGGGTTTCCTCACTAATATTGACTGGAAATATGATTTCTACTGGTGTTACATTTTTTGTCAGTTTGGTTATCAAACCGTAATAAAATTCCGCCACAGTTGGCTGTGGTTGCAGGCAACAGAGGATTCACTTTCTTGATATAGGTATTTGTCAGTTTGTGGTGTAACATACTTCTTCTACTGAAATCCCAAGATGTTAATCAATCCTCCCTCACATCAGAAAAATAAATGCAATGATAGAGTCAAGTTGCAGCCTCTTTCTGTAATACAATGTATATTTCTATGCTGTAGGGTTTACCTATATATTACTGTTTTGTGTTTGTGATGAATATGAGAGAGAGTCACTGGTGTAAAAGATAAGCGGGCAATAGTAGTGCACTAAATAGGAAATAGGATGTCATTTGGGACATAGTCGTTGTTGTGGTTAGGGAGCAGTGCCAACAGGGAGGGATCTGTCTGTAATTTATGTTTCCTTTCCCAACCGTCCGTCTTTACAACGAGACACACGTCTCCCCCTCTCACTAACCACGGATATGTGTGTGTGTGTGTGTGTGTGTGTGTGTGTGTGTGTGTCCGTTCATTATTGTGTGGATGCATGCATGTGTTTGGCATGTGTGTGGCGTGTGTGTGTTTTGTACAGTATGTGTGTGTACAGTACATGTGTGTGTTTTGTACAGTATATGTGTGTGTACAGTACATGTGTGTGTGCTTTGTACAGTATGTGTGTACAGTACGTGTGTGTGTGTTTTGTACAGTATGTGTGTGTGTTTTGCACAGTATGTGTGTGTACAGTACGTGTGTGTTTTGCACAGTATGTGTGTGTACAGTACGTGTGTGTTTTGTACAGTGTATGTGTGTGTACAGTACATGTGTGTTTTGTACAGTATATGTGTGTGTACAGTACGTGTGTGTTTTGTACAGTATGTGTGTGTGTGTGTGTACAGTACACGTGTGTATGATTTGTACAGTATGCGTGTTTTGTACGTGTGTGTGTGTGTGTGTTTTGATTTTCCCGCTGTAGCCCGATGACTGATTATGGCTGATAATTCCCCATTGTCCTGGAGAGGATGTGGTGGGCTGTGTTTTCCCATAACACTGATGTCACAGGCAGGACACTGAGGACGGACGAATGGACAGATGGGATGGAGGAGAGGACAGATCTCTGTCTTGGGATGACGATATCCTGTCTCTCTCTCCGACAGCATCCTGAGTGATATTGCAAACCCTGTGGCTATGTTCCAAAATAGGGCTCTGGTCAGAAATAGTACACTATTGTATAATAGGGTGCCATTCAGGACATGGCCAATGTTTCATGTAGTTGGGAATTATCACGGTCATTGAAGGGGGAATTATCACGGTCATTGAAGGGGGAATTATCACGGTCATTGAAGGGGGAATTAGCACAGTCATTGAAGGGGGAATTAGCACAGTCATTGAAGGGGAATTATCATGGTCATTGAAGGGGAATTATCATGGTCATTGAAGGGGAATTATCATGGTCATTGAAGGGGAATTATCATGGTCATTGAAGGGGAATTATCATGGTCATTGAAGGGGAATTATCATGGTCATTGAAGGGGAATTATCATGGTCATTGAAGGGGAATTATCATGGTCATTGAAAGGGAATTATCATGGTCATTGAAGGGGGAATTATCATGGTTATTGAAGGGGAATTATCATGGTCATTGAAGGGGGAATTATCATGGTCATTGAAGGGGAATTATCATGGTCATTGAAGGGGAATTATCATGGTCATTGAAGGGGAATTGTCATGGTCATTGAAGGAAACTCAGGAAAATGTATTGGTTGTTCATGCCAAACCTGTAGTTGTAACCAGCTCCATAGCGATTCTCTTTTACTCTCTCTGACTTCACATGTCAGACAGCACTTTAGCAAGTATTTACAGTGTATCTGACAATGGATACATTCATAGATTGTCCATAGATTGACCCATAGATTGATCGTAGATGGATCATAGATGGACCATAGATTAGAGCATAGATTGCACCATAGATGGACCATAGTGTGGCGTACAGCAGGTCAGCCACCAGGGGGAGACTCGTCGAGGCCTGGTAACAGATGGAGTATACATCACAAGGCGGTGGCTCCATCTGCTGGACGTGCCAGGTCTCGATGGGCTCTCCGGACAGGACTAATTGGGGCTCATTGGGAGCTGGTGAGTAATCAAGGGCGGATTGCTCACCAGCTGTGCGAGGCCCATAAAGCAGCCAGAAGGGCAGCACACAGCGAGAGGACTAGGGTAAGTGAGGTGACTTCCATGTGGTTGGATACGGTTACCCGAGCTAAGCCGAGGGAGTTGAGTTTGTGTGCCCGACAGGATACAGGAAGACCCGGAGCCCAGGAGACGGTATCCCGGAGAGGGTCTAATAGGGGAGACCTGTTCTTTTCTTTTTGATTTATTATTTAATAAACACCCTTGAAACCGAGCTAATCATACTCTGTCCGTGTCTGATCTATGTAAACGTCTTGACCAAACCCCCTGGTCTGCCACAAGTGGTGGAGAATGCGGGCACTCTGATAACGTGGTCAGATCAGAGTTGACGTTTACACAGTATCAGCATGGACGAGTTGATAGCTCAGTTTGTCCGGGCCCAACAAGCAAAACAGGCGGTTCAGGAACGAACGCTGGAGGAACAGCGACTACAAAACATCCA
Source organism: Salmo salar (assembly GCF_965601325.2). Lineage (NCBI taxonomy): Eukaryota > Metazoa > Chordata > Actinopteri > Salmoniformes > Salmonidae > Salmo > Salmo salar. The sequence goes on from NC_138317.1 coordinate 34,054,921, forward strand.
CCTCGTTGAGGAAGTCAGGAAGCTGCAAGGAGGAGCGTCTCCTGGATCACATCCCAACCAGTTTTTAATCAAGCTAACAGAAGACGATGACCTCGAAACATACCTTTGTACATTTGAACAGACAGCACTACGGGAAGGATGGCCAAGGCCGCAGTGGGCAAGTCTGCTGGCCCCGTTCCTCTCTGGGAATGCCCAAAAGGCATATTGGGACCTGAACGATGAACAGGCGGATAACTACGACGGACTCAAACGGGAGATACTCAGCCGCTACGGGTACAGCCTGGCCCATCGGGCTCAACGGTTCCACGACTGGAGGTTCGTACCCGACGCCTCCCCCCGAGCCCAGATTAGCGACCTACTGCGCGTCACCAGGGCATGGCTCCTCACCGACGTATCCACCCTATCCATCCTCGACAGAGTGGTCCTGGATCGCTTCTTACGGACGCTACCCCATGACATGAAGAGGGCAGCGAGTTTATGCGCACCCCAGACCTTGGAGGGCCTCCTGGAAGCAGTGGAGACGCAGAAGAACACTCAGGCACTGCTGAGTGGGAGCCGGGACGAGTCGGCGACCCGTCCGAAGGGACGGAAGGACAGCCTCACCGCAGTGTACCCTGAACCGACAGTCGGCAGGGCCAAAGGACCGCAAACCCATGGAGTGACGGGAGTAGGGCCGACCCGATACCGACGACCCCAGGTAGAGGGAGACCAACGGAGGTGTTTTAAGTGTGGCGCCCGGGGGCACATTCCCTGGAATTGCCTTGCTCCAGAGGAATCTATGCCATCAGCTAGCCCCGGAGGCGAGGTGGGTCACGCCGTGAACTATGTCACCTCCTGTTGGGCGCACCGCGAGTCAACTGCACCCATGGTCCCTGTGAAGGTTGACGGACACGACACGGAAGTGCTATTAGACTCCGGAAGCGTGGTTACGCTCGTAACCACGAGCCTGCTGAACCAGGAGACCGAACGGGGTAGGGAGATGTCCATTTCCTGTGTTCACGGTGACACAAAACGGTATCCCGCCGTATGGACCAACATCGTGACGCCACAACGGAGCTGTCAGATGATGGTGGGTGCAGTACCAGAGCTGCCGGTACCTCTCCTAGTGGGACGGGATTGTCCGCTGTTCGCAGCCCTATGGGGGCACGAGTTGAGGAAGAAAGTACGAGCCGGCCGAAGAAGAGAGCGGGGATGACCCATCGCCTGTACGGCCTGGAGGCCGCCGGTTAACCAACCTGACTCTACGGGTCCGGAGTCGGAGGGGGAGCCAGAACCCGAACCCCCTGGGGAACCACTGGAAGAGGAGCCCAGCTTCCCCCTCCTCAATTTCGAGGGGCCAGTCAAGACCCCCATGGGGGGCCAACTGAGGGGACAATTCGGGACGGCCCAGTGCGAGGATCCGAATTTGAAAGCTTCTGCCGCCCAAGTGATAGCGGTGGATGGACAGCTACTTCCGGGGTTGAGTGACTGGTGATACCCCCATTTCCAAATTAAGAATAACCTTTTGTATCAGGTGTCGCGCCAACAGTGGGAACTTCGAGAGGTATTGTTGCTGCCCCGACGGTACATAGGAACCGTTCTTCAGCTGGCCCACACCCACCTGTTTGGGGCGCACCTGGGAATGGAGAAGACCCGGGAACGGATCACCTCCCGGTTCCACTGGCCCGGGATGAGGAGGGCCGTGGAAGACTACTGTCACAACTGCCCGGAGTGTCAACTCACTGCCCTGAAAGCACACCTCCAAAACCCTCTGGTCCCCCTGCCAATAATCGGGGTGCCCTTTGAACGCATCGCCATGGACATAGTGGGACCCCTGGTAAAGACTGCACGAGGACACAGGTACATCTTGGTAATAGTGGACTATGCCACCCGGTATCCCGAGGCCATTCCCCTACGGGAGGCGGTATCCAAGGGAATCGCCCGGGAGCTGTTCCACCTCTTTAGCCGGGTGGGCATCCTGAACGAGATCCTGACAGACCAAGGTACGGAGTTTATGTCCCGCCTCATGAAAGAGTTGTGTGCCCTCCTGCAGATCAAGCAGATCCGGACCTCCGTTTTTCACCCGCAGACGGATGGGCTCGTCGAGCGCTTTAATAAAACGCTCAAACAAATGCTGCGGAAGGTCATCGAGCAGGACGGGAAGAACTGGGACCAGCTACTACCCCACCTAATGTTCTCAATCCGAGAAGTACCCCAATCCTCCACTGGGTTTTCCCCGTTCGAACTCCTCTATGGGAGGAGGCCACACGGCCTACTGGACCTCGCCAAGGAGGTGTGGGAAGCCCAACCGACCCCCTTACGCAGCGTGGTAGAGCACGTGGAGACGATGAGGGAGCGGATGACAGATATATGGCCAGTCGTGAGGGAACATATGGAGAAGGCCCAACGCGCCCAAGCCCAGGTCTACAATCGGGGAGCCCAGCCCCGAAAATTCCAGGTGGGAGACAGGGTGTTGGTCTTGATCCCCACGGCCGAAAGTAAGTTCCTGGCAACATGGCACGGACCATACGAGGTGATCGAGAAGCTGGGACCTGTCAATTACCGCATTCGGCAACCGGGGAGACGGAAACCCCAACAGATTTACCTCGTGAACCTGTTGAAGAAGTGGCACGAGAGGACAGCCTTGGCCGTGTTATGGTCGGGACCAGGACACCAACAGTACCAGTGGAGGTCCTGAGCAATGAGGACCTCGACCCGGCCCAGAAGCAAGAGCTCAGGGAGCTTGTCGATCGGAACACGGGGGTTTTCTCCGAGAAGCCGGGTGGCACGGCCCTCATTGAACACCACATCCGTACCCGGCCCGGGGAAACCATACGAAAGAGGCCATATCGGATTCCGGAGGCCCGAAGGGAGGCCGTGAAACAGGAAGTGGAGGCTATGCTGAGGATGGGGGTCGTGGAAGAGTCCCACAGTGCAGTGGTGCAGCCCCATCGTGTTGGTGCCCAAACCGGACGGTAGCCTCCGCTTCTGTAACGATTTCCGGGGGGTGAACGAGATCAGGTTGTTCGACGCATATCCCATGCCGAGGGTGGACGAGCTCATCGACTGATTGGGAAAGGCCCGGTACATCAGCACCCTTGACCTGACCAAAGGTTATTGGCAGGTACCATTGGCAGCCTCCTCCCGGGAGAAGACGGCATTTTCGACACCAGAAGGGTTGTATCAGTAGCGGGTGCTCCCGTTCGGTCTCCACGGAGCCCCGCCCACATTCCAACGGCTGATGAACAGAGTGCTTCGACCCCACCAGCAGTACGCAGCGCCATATCTGGATGATATCATCATCCACAGCCAAGGTTGGGAAGAGCACCTGACGCGCCTCCAGGCGGTGATGGATGCATTCAGACAAGCCGGGTTGACCGCAACCCCCCAAAAACGCAACCCCCAAAAAAGCTGGGTTGACCGCAACCCCTCCTCGAGGAGGTGGAGTACCTGGAGTATTTGATCGGACGGGGGAACGTCAAGCCCCAGGAGAGGAAGGTTCACGCGGTGCGTGACTGGCCCGTTCCACGCACCAAGACACAGGTTAAGTCCTTCCTGGGACTGGCAGGATACTATAGCCAGTTTATCCCCTCACCGATCTAACCAGGGCCCGCCTCCCGAAAACAGTGAAATGGACGGAGGAGACAGAAGCGGCGTTCAACAGTCTGAAGGAAGCGCTGTGCTCCCATCCGATTCTCGTAACGCCCGATTTCCAGGTGCCAATGGTGGTCCAGACGGACGCATGTGATACGGGACTAGGGGCCGTTCTGTCCCAGGTACACGAGGGACAGGTCAGGGGCGTAGTGGACAGGTCAGGGGCGAAGCATGGAAACACGGATGCCCTATCGAGAAGGGAGACAGACGTTGCACTGATGACCGTCCCCTCCCAGACAGAGCTACGGTGGTGGTGGGGGGGTTGCGTACAGCAGGTCAGCCACCAGGGGGAGACTCGTCGAGGCCTGGTAACAAATGGAGAATAGAGTTCCCGCTCAGCCCAGTCAAAACTGTTCGCTGCTCTGGCACCCCAATGGTGGAACAAGCTCCCTCACGACGCCAGGACAGCGGAGTCAATCACCACCTTCCGGAGACACCTGAAACCCCACCTCTTTAAAGAATACCTGGGATAGGATAAAGTAATCCTTCTAACCCCCCCCAAAAAATATATATAGATGTACTATTGTAAAGTGGTTGTTCCACTGGATATCATAAGGTGAATGCACCAATTTGTAAGTCGCTCTGGATAAGAGCGTCTGCTAAATGACGTAAATGTAAACATCACGAGGCGGTGGCTTCATCTGCTGGACGTGCCAGGTCTCGACGGGCTCTCCGGACAGGACTAATTGGGGCTGATTGGGAGCTGGTGAGTAATCAAGGGCGGATTGCTCACCAGCTGTGCGAGGCCCATAAAGCTGCCAGCACACAGGGAGAGGACTAGGGGAAGTGAGGTGACTTCCATGTGGTTGGATACGGTTACCCGAGCTAAGCTGAGGGAGTTGAGTTTGTGTGCCCGACAGGATACAGGAAGACCCGGAGCCCAGGAGACGGTATCACGGAGAGGGTCTCATGGGGGAGACCTGTTCTGTTCTGTTCTTTTCTTTTTGATTTATTATTTAATAAACACCCTTGAAACCGAGCTAATCATACTCTGTCCGTGTCTGATCTATGTAAACATCTTGACCAAACCCCCTGGTCTGACACAATAGATTGGATGTGACCATGACCATGTATAGCCCCCGTAGTCTGTCTTTCTCTCTCTCTCTCTTCTCTCTCTCTCTCTCCGTCGCGCTCTCTTTATCTCTCTCTCCGTCTCTCTCTCTTCGTCTCGCTCTCTTTATCTCTATCTTTTCAACTCGCTCTCTTTATCTCTCTCTCTCTCTGTTTCTCTCATCTCTCTCTCTGTCTGTCTCTCTTTCATCTCTCTGTCTCTCTCTCTTTATCTCTCTTTTGTTAAATTCAAATTTCTACATGTTTCAATGGATAGAGATATCCTCTATGGCATCGTCAACTTTAGGAGCGTTGCTTTAGCAGCTGTGTGCGTGTGTGCGTGGCTGTGTACGTGAATGAGTACGCCGGTGGTGTACCGCAGTTTTAGGGGGCCCCTGCGACTTCCTACAATTCTACAGAATTTTCTATTTTAAAAGTTTATTTCCTGCTATTCTACACATTTTTCAATGAGGCTGAGAAAATGTTGTATTTTAAAAGTTTATTTTCTACAATACTACACATTTTGCCATGAAGCTGAGATAATTTAGTATTTTCTGAAATTCTACACATATAGCTAATCTCAATGTAGTCCACACATTTTGCCATGAGGCTGAAAAATCAGTTTTACAGTAAATGTTCTGTATTTCATATGCTACCTGGGGGGTGGGGGGGTGCCAGTGGCGTGCGTACATGCTTGTGTGTGTGCGGTTTTGTGCGTGTGTGTGTGGTTCAGAGCCCCAAGTTGTGGTCAGGAGGGTTATGAAGGGAGCACAAAAACATAATCCATTTAATGACCTGGGGGAAAAAATATGCGTTGTTGTAGGTTAAACCTTCACCTGGGAAATTTGTGGTGAGGTTTCAGTTTGTTTTGTTTGTATGTAATTACTTTATGACGTTTAAATGTTGGCACCAAAAACATAAAGGTCTATCGTGGTTTGACAGTAGCTTGGTAGATTTAAGTACACCCACCCATGGCTTAACCTTAGTGTGTCCCAAATGGCACCCTATTCTCTATATAGTACACTACTTTTAACCAGAGCCCTATTGGGGGGAATAGGGTGCCATTTGGGACGCAAGCCTTTCCTCACAGTACCTTACTAACACATCAATGAGTGTTCTCGCAATGCTACTCTAACTATGCTAACACACCTATGGCTCTCTTCACACTATTCATCTGTAATCACACTCACGCACTAACACACCTACAGTGTGTGTGTGTGTGTGTGTGTGTGTGTGTGTGTGTGTGTGTGTGTGTGCATGTGTGTGTGTGCATGTGTGTGTGTGCATGCGTGTGTGTGTGTGTGTGCATGCGTGTGTGTGTGTGCGTGCGTGCCAGTAGAGGCTAGGTGGGGGCACTTGCAATTCTCCCTGTGACACAATGAGCTGTAAAAGCATGTGTGTTCAGGACCTGGCTCCTGGCCAACTTTGCCTGGAGGTAGACGGTAGGCCCTTTGATGTCTATGAACAGCACCCCTCATTCTCTCTAGCTCTCTCTCTCTCGGGCTCTCTCTCTCTCTTTCTCTCTCTCGCGCACGCTCTCTCTCTTTCACTCTGTCTATCCTGCAGGTTATTAAGGTGGCTTTTTTTAAAGGCCACCTGTTACAGATTAAAGGGCACCTGGGAACTGCCTCTGACTGAGTCAGAGAGAGAGAGAGAGAGAGATCATGGGCTCCTGAGTTCTTCTGCAAAAAATGTAATTATAGTTGGATAAATGCCATGGACTTATACAGGAAACTACCATCTACATCAAAACCTTCAAACCAAATCAAAATTCCTTACCTAAAACATTGATTTTTGGACAAAATTACCTGAATGGACTATTACTACCAAGGACTATCAAGAAAATGTTTCTAACAAACCAAAACCTGCAGAAGAAACAAAACTGGGTGAGTAATGCTCAGTCTGAACCTACTTTCTGAAGCCAAAAAGTAAAAGACAATAATCTCTAGGTAATTTTGTTATATAAAGCTAAGTAAATAAGTATACTGAGCTACCAAGCTGCTAGGAAAGAACAGAATTGCTGCAACTTCAATTAGCACTGAAGTGTGAAGTGAAAGGTGTGAAAGCTCTTAAGCCTAACAATGGCAGCAGAGTTTCACAGCCTCTCCCACTCAAATACAGAGACCTTTGAAGCCCCCTGCGCCATGGCGTATCCCTGTGCAGATGTCATCACAGTACAGTACCCCTTGGCTATTCAAAATAACACTGCGCGGAATAAGTACAAAAAAATGCTCCTCAAGGACAATCTAGAGACACTGTTTGCTGCCTGCTACATAGAGGGGAACGTAAGCAACTTCATTTTCCACACAGACCATCCCCTGGCAAGGCACAGTGCTATAAGAGCACACTACCCCTATGTCAAGAGAGAGGGTATTGGCCCAGGGTGGAAACTCAGAATACTAGACATTGAGGAAATTGGAACAACCTCTGTCAACGTGAACAAGTCTGGGGCAGTAATGGTGCAGGGCATCCTCAAGCAGTTCCAGCAGGACTTTTACGGGATCAAAGAGAGAGCACAGCAGGAAAAGCTCTCTCTCAGTGACGACTGCCCCATCCTGAGTGAGTCTGATCACATCTCTTCAAACTGTCCTGGAGACGAAGATAGTCACCCCTCCGGCACTGAACACACCCAGGTCCCACAACTGGACTGTTCCTCTATCATCGAGAGGGATCAATTATCAGAGCTCGAGAGAAACATGGTGGTCCACACAATCCAGACAGAACAGACCCAAACACAAAGTTCCCCAACGCACAAGTGGTTATCTCCACCCTGCTACCACCATACAGCGAGCGGGTGAACGCAAGCATTTCCCAGGACTGTGCCTCAAAACCTAATGTCTACCTGGCCCTCCACCCTGGACTTGAACACCTTTTACAACTAGGTCCTTCTCTACAAGGCAGCAATCCCAACTTTTGCCAGGACCCTGAAGGACGTCACCCTCAACCGTATCCCCAGCACCTCACACAGGAGCAACAGAACTACATACACTCCGCCCAGATCAGCGAGACACCCTCCCTGACCTGCAACACCCCCTCCCGAAGGACCTGCACCGAGAGAACCCACACCAAGAGGACCTACACCCAGACCACAGCTTTACCAGCCACACCCCAACCTGCTGAGACCACCCCAAACAAACCCTGGCCACACCCTATATAGGCACCCCTAGATCAGACCTATGCCCCTTCTGCCCCATGCCCTCCGCCCCGCAGCAAGGACCTCAACATGACAGCCGCACATATGCCCAGGCTGTGAGCAGAGTAACAGGCCCAACCCCCACTAATACACCACCCCCAAGCCCCATCCTGTGACCTAAGAGGTATGTATCAGATGCTCAACATGCTCTGCTCACACCTACTGTAATGGTCCAAGCCTAAACCACACAAAAACAACACTAGACACTATGGAAGACAAAGCTTTTACTATCTCATCCTGGAATATACAAGGTCTGAGGTCATCTGCCTTTGGCCTTAAGAGCTGGAACCCAGACTTCATCAAAGAAATTGGAAATACAGCCAATGTCATCCTACAAGAAACATGGTATAGAAGAGACAGACCCACTGGTTACCCTCTAGGTTACAGAGAGCTGGTAGTCCCATCCACCAAACTACCAGGTGTGAAACAGGGAAGATACTCAGGGGGTATGCTAATTTGGTATAGAGCAGATCTAACCCACTCTATTAAATTAGTCAAAACAGGAACATTTTACATCTGTCTAGAAATGAATAAGGAAATTATTTCAACAGAGATAAATGCTCTTATGTGTCCTACCTATATCCCCACAATAGAATTCCCATACTTCTCCATCCTAAAGGGGTAGATCAACCATTTCCAGGCCCAGGGACATGTACTAGTCTGTGGCGACCTAAATGCCAGAACTGGACAAGAACCTGACTCTCAGCACACAAGGGGACAAACACCTACCTGGAGGTGACAGTACTCCCTCCAAAATATGCCCCCCTAGACACAACTATGACAAAACAATCAACAAAAATGGGTCACAGCTCCTGCAGCTCTGTCGCACGCTGGGTCTGTACATAGTCAATGGTAGGCTTCGAGGAGACTGCTATGGTAGGTACATCTACAGCTCATCGCTTGGCAGTAGTACTGTAGATTACTTTATCACTGACCTCAACCCAGAGTCTCTCAGAGCGTTCACAGTCAGCCCACTAACACCCCTATCAGATCACAGTGAAGGTGTAATAGTAAAAGTGTAAAGTTGCCAGTTGAAAGCCTTAACAGTATGTTTGACCTTTCAGGTTCTCTATCAAATGTAAACATTTCAAGCAGACAACCTAAGAAAATAAACAATAATGACAAATGGTTTGATGAAGAATGCAAAAAACTAAGAAAGAAATTGAGAAACCTGTCCAACCAAAAACATAGAGACCCAGAAAACCTAAAAAGTCTACGCCTTCACTACGGTGAATCACTAAAACAATACAGAAATACTCTACGGATAAAGAAGGAACAGCACGTCAGAAATCGGCTCAATGTAATTGAAGAATCCATAGAATCAAACCACTTCTGGGAAAATTGGAACACACTAAACAAACAACAACACGAAGAGTTATCTATCCAAAATGGAGATGTGTGGATAAACCACTTCTCCAATATTTTTGGCTCTATAACAAAGAACAAACAGCAAAAATGTATACATGATCAATTACAAATCTTAGAATCTGCTATTAAAGACTACCAGAACCCACTGCATTCTCCAATTACATTGAATGAACTACAGGACAAAATACAAACCCTCCAACCCAAAAAGGCCTGTGGTGTTGATGGTATCCAACATGAAATAATAAAATATACAGAGCACAAATTTCAATTGGTTATACTTAAACTCTTTATCATCCTCAGCTCTGTCATCTTCCCCAATATTTGGAACCAAGGACTAATCACCCCAGTCCACAAAAGTTAAGATACATTTGGCCCCAATAACTACCGTGGGATATGCGTCATCAGAAAATGGGAAAATCCTCTGGATTATCATTTATAGAGGATTTGTACATTTCCTCAGTGAAAACAATGTACTGAGCAAATGCCAAATTGGCTTTTTACCAAATTACCGTACGACAGACCACGTGTTCACCCTGCACACCCTAATCGACAAACAAACCAAAACAAAGGCTAAGTCTTCTCATGCTTTGTTGACCCATTTTGCATGAGGGTCTGCTATACAAATTGATGGAAAATGTTGTTGGGTGAAAAAACATGCAACATTATAAAATCAATTTATAAAAACAACAAGTGCGGTTAAAATTGGCAAAAAACACATTTCTTTCCACAGGGCTGTGGGGTGAGACAGGGATGCAGCTTAAGCCCCAACCTCTTCAACATATATATCAACGAATTGGCAAGGGCACTAGAACAGTCTGCAGCACCCGGCCTCACCCTACTAGAATCTGAAGTGAAATGTCTACTGTTTTCTGATGATCTGGTCCTTCTGTTCCCAACCAAGGAGGGTCAGACTTGGGCCCTGACAGTAAATCTCAGTAAGACAAAAATAATGGTGTTCCAAAAAAAGTCCAGTTGCCAGGACCACAAATACAAATTCCATCTAGACACCATTGCCCCAGAGCACACAAAAAACGATACATACCTCGGCCTAAACTTCAGCGCCACAGGTAATTTCCACAAAGCTGTGAACGAGCTGAGAGACAAGGCAAGAAGGGTCATCTATGACATCAAAGGAACATAAAATTCAACATACCAATTAGGATCTGGCTAAAAATACTTGACTCAGTTTTAGAACTCATTGCCCTTTATGCTTGTGAGGTCTGGGGTCCACTCACCAACCAAGAATTTACAAAATAGGACGAACACCAAATTTGCTAAAATATCCTTTGTGTACAATGTAAAACACCAAATAATGCATGCAGAGCAGACTTAGTCCGATACCCGCTAATGATCAAAATCCAGAAAAGAGTCGTTAAATTCCACAAGTGATTCCCAAACTTTCCATAACAAAGCCATCACCTACAGAGAGATGAATCTGGAGAAGAGTCCCCTAAGAAAGCTGGTCCTGGGGCTCTGTTCACAAACACAAACAGACCCCACAGAGCCCCAGGACAGCAACACACTTAGACCCAACCAAATCATGATAAAACACAAAGATAATTACTTGACACATTGGAAAGAATTAACAAAAAAACTGAGCAAACTAGAATGCTATGGGCCTAAGCAGAGAGTACATAGTAGCAGAATACCTGACCACTGTGACTGACCCAAAATTAAGAAAATCCTTGACTATGTAGAGACTCAGTGAGCATGGTCTTGCTATTGAGAGAGCCCGCCATAGGCAGACAGGCTATGTGTCGAGAGAGATGACAGTATGTGCACACTGCCCACAAAATTAGGTGGAAACTGAGCTACACTTCCTAACCTGCCAAATGTGTGACCACATTAGAGACACATATTTCCCTCAGATTACACAGACCCACAAAGAATTTGAAAACAAAATCCAACATTAATAAACTCCCATATCTGTTAGGCGAAATACTGCAGTGTGCAGTCACAGCAGCAAGATATATGACCTGTTACCATGGAAAAAGGGCAACCAGTGGATACTTAAGAACTACAGTACATGGAAATCATAGGGCAGGTATCATCAAATTAGAAATATTTATATACAGTCATTCAAAAATAAACATTAGTGATATTTTTGGTATAGTTAGTAGTTTTACTCACATTCACATGACTGGCAGCTACTGTAGTAGGGCCCCCCCATGATGTGGCAATCTAATGTCAATGCCACCTCATTCAGTAGACAGAGAAGTCTCCAGTCTCCAGTCTCCAGTCCCCAGTCTCCAGTCCCCAGTCCCCAGTCCCCAGTCTCCAGTCTCCAGTCCCCAGTCCCCAGTATCCAGTCCCCAGTATCCAGTCCCCAGTCTCCAGTCCCCAGTATCCAGTCTCCAGTCCCCAGTCTCTCACTGTTGACTGTTGTCCTCCACTACCATTACTCTACTGTAGTAGACAGAGAAGTCTCCAGTCCCCAGTCTCTCACTGTTGACTGTTGTCCTTCACTACCATTACTCTACTGTAGTAGACAGAGAAGTCCCCAGTCTCTCACTGTTGACTGTTGTCCTTCACTACCATTACTCTACTGTAGTAGACAGAGAAGTCCCCAGTCTCTCACTGTTGACTGTTGTCCTTCACTACCATTACTCTACTGTAGTAGACAGAAGTCCCCAGTCCCCAGTCTCTCACTGTTGACTCATCAAAGGTTTTCCCCCAAATGCTACCATCTTTTATTCATAGCTTTTTGAAGAAAGAAAAATCTAGTTTCACACTGACTGACTCACACTGACAGCCCTGTAAGTACAATTTGTTTCAGGAATTTGAAGCAAATATCATGCAGGTCTGCATCTGCATGGTTTAGATGGAAAAGTGAATGACACAGAGAGAGGTGTTGACATTCCGCTAATCTAAAGGTTGGATGTGTTATGTTAATGCGGTCAACGCAGGAGGGGACTCACATCCTTGTTTACGTTCTCATAGTGCGCTGGCACATTGACAAACCAAACTCAAAGACATAACCTCACACGCACACACACACGGATTTCACTCACAGACACATGTGCACGTGAACACACATGCACTCCCTCCCAAACTCACACACACATAATCTCACTCTCCCACACACACATAATCTCACTCTCCCACACACACATAATCTCACTCTCCCACACACACAGACAGGCAGATACACATTCCAGAGGTTGTGTGGAATGTGGGACAGAATGGTTGGCCCAGTCCTATCCCTATATCACCTCCTTGTCTAGTCCTGGCAGTCTCCTGACTGTGTAATTATGTTAAGCCCATTTTCTCCCCACAGTCACCTGGCACTACCTTGTCATGTCTGCACCTTTATGTAATGTGTTCTTAATGTTTCCATTTTGTATCTCCCTTCCAGACCACTATATCCAAGCCTTTCTCCAAGGCCTTACCTCCATATTCACCTCCATCCAAACCCTTTCCCCATGTTCCTCTGTGTGTGTCCATGTTCCTCTGTGTGTGTCCGTGTTCCTCTGTGTGTTCCTCTGTGTGTGTCCATGTTCCTCTGTGTGTGTCCGTGTTCCTCTGTGTGTTCCTCTGTGTGTCCATGTTCCTCTGTGTGTGTCCATGTTCCTCTGTGTGTGTCCGTGTTCCTCTGTGTGTTCCTCTGTGTGTGTCCATGTTCCTCTGTGTGTGTCCGTGTTCCTCTGTGTGTGTCCGTGTTCCTCTGTGTGTGTCCGTGTTCCTCCGTGTGTGTCCATGTTCCTCCGTGTGTCCATGTTCCTCTGTGTGTGTCCATGTTCCTCTGTGTGTGTCCATGTTCCTCTGTGTGTGTCCATGTTCCTCTGTGTGTCCATGTTCCTCTGTGTGTGTCTCTGTGTGTGTCCATGTTCCTCTGTGTGTGTCCATGTTCCTCTATGTGTGTCCATGTTCCTCTGTGTGTGTCCATGTTCCTCTGTGTGTGTCTCTGTGTGTGTTCATGTTCCTCTGTGTGTGTCCATGTTCCTCTGTGTGTCCATGTTCCTCTGTGTGTTCCTCTGTGTGTGTCCATGTTCCTCTGTGTGTTCCTCTGTGTGTGTCCATGTTCCTCTGTGTGTGTTCATGTTCCTCTGTGTGTGTCCATGTTCCTCTGTGTGTCCATGTTCCTCTGTGTGTGTCCATGTTCCTCTGTGTGTTCCTCTGTGTGTGTCCATGTTCCTCTGTGTGTGTTCATGTTCCTCTGTGTGTGTCCATGTTCCTCTGTGTGTGTCCATGTTCCTCTGTGTGTCCATGTTCCTCTGTGTGTGTCCATGTTCCTCTGTGTGTCCATGTTCCTCTGTGTGTTCCTCTGTGTGTGTCCATGTTCCTCTGTGTGTGTCCATGTGCCTCTGTGTGTGTTCATGTTCCTCTGTGTGTGTCCATGTTCCTCTGTGTGTGTCCATGTTCCTCTGTGTGTCCATGTTCCTCTGTGTGTGTCCATGTTCCTCTGTGTGTCCATGTTCCTCTGTGTGTTGCTCTGTGTGTGTCCATGTTCCTCTGTGTGTGTCCATGTTCCTCTGTGTGTCCATGTTCCTCTGTGTGTTCCTCTGTGTGTGTCCATGTTCCTCTGTGTGTTCCTCTGTGTGTGTCCATGTTCCTCTGTGTGTGTCCATGTTCCTCTGTGTGTGTCCATGTTCCTCTGTGTGTCCATGTTCCTCTGTGTGTGTCCATGTTCCTCTGTGTGTCCATGTTCCTCTGTGTGTTCCTCTGTGTGTGTCCATGTTCCTCTGTGTGTGTTCATGTTCCTCTGTGTGTGTTCATGTTCCTCTGTGTGTGTCCATGTTCCTCTGTGTGTGTCCATGTTCCTCTGTGTGTGTCCATGTTCCTCTGTGTGTGTTCATGTTCCTCTGTGTGTCCATGTTCCTCTGTGTGTGTCCATGTTCCTCTGTGTGTGGACATGTTCCTCTGTGTGTGGACATGTTCCTCTGTGTGTGTCCATGTTCCTCTGTGTGTGTTCATGTTCCTCTGTGTGTGTCCATGTTCCTCTGTGTGTCCATGTTCCTCTGTGTGTGTCCATGTTCCTCTGTGTGTCCATGTTCCTCTGTGTGTGTCCATGTTCCTCTGTGTGTCCATGTTCCTCTGTGTGTGTCCATGTTCCTCTGTGTGTTCCTCTGTGTGTGTCCATGTTCCTCTGTGTGTGTCCATGTTCCTCTGTGTGTGTTCATGTTCCTCTGTGTGTGTCCATGTTCCTCTGTGTGTGTTCATGTTCCTCTGTGTGTGTTCATGTTCCTCTGTGTGTTCATGTTCCTCTGTGTGTGTCCATGTTCCTCTGTGTGTCCATGTTCCTCTGTGTGTGTCCATGTTCCTCTGTGTGTCCATGTTCCTCTGTGTGTTCCTCTGTGTGTGTCCATGTTCCTCTGTGTGTGTTCATGTTCCTCTGTGTGTGTTCATGTTCCTCTGTGTGTGTCCATGTTCCTCTGTGTGTGTTCATGTTCCTCTGTGTGTGTCCATGTTCCTCTGTGTGTGTCCATGTTCCTCTGTGTGTTCCTCTGTGTGTGTTCATGTTCCTCTGTGTGTGTCCATGTTCCTCTGTGTGTGTTCATGTTCCTCTGTGTGTGTCCATGTTCCTCTGTGTGTCCATGTTCCTCTGTGTGTGTCCATGTTCCTCTGTGTGTCCATGTTCCTCTGTGTGTGTCCATGTTCCTCTGTGTGTGTTCATGTTCCTCTGTGTGTGTCCATGTTCCTCTGTGTGTGTCCATGTTCCTCTGTGTGTGTCCATGTTCCTCTGTGTGTCCATGTTCCTCTGTGTGTGTCCATGTTCCTCTGTGTGTCCATGTTCCTCTGTGTGTTCCTCTGTGTGTGTTCATGTTCCTCTGTGTGTGTTCATGTTCCTCTGTGTGTGTCCATGTTCCTCTGTGTGTCCATGTTCCTCTGTGTGTGTCCATGTTCCTCTGTGTGTCCATGTTCCTCTGTGTGTGTCCATGTTCCTCTGTGTGTGTTCATGTTCCTCTGTGTGTGTCCATGTTCCTCTGTGTGTGTCCATGTTCCTCTGTGTGTGTCCATGTTCCTCTGTGTGTCCATGTTCCTCTGTGTGTGTCCATGTTCCTCTGTGTGTTCATGTTCCTCTGTGTGTCCATCTTCCTCTGTGTGTCCATGTTCCTCTGTGTGTCCATGTTCCTCTGTGTGTTCCTCTGTGTGTGTCCATGTTCCTCTGTGTGTCCATGTTCCTCTGTGTGTGTCCATGTTCCTCTGTGTGTTCCTCTGTGTGTCCATGTTCCTCTGTGTGTGTCCATGTTCCTCTGTGTGTCCATGTTCCTCTGTGTGTGTCCATGTTCCTCTGTGTGTGTCCATGTTCCTCTGTGTGTCCATGTTCCTCTGTGTGTGTCCATGTTCCTCTGTGTGTGTCCATGTTCCTCTGTGTGTGTCCATGTTCCTCTGTGTGTGTTCATGTTCCTCTGTGTGTGTCCATGTTCCTCTGTGTGTCCATGTTCCTCTGTGTGTGTGTCCATGTTCCTCTGTGTGTGTCCATGTTCCTCTGTGTGTCCATGTTCCTCTGTGTGTCCATGTTCCTCTGTGTGTTCCTCTGTGTGTGTCCATGTTCCTCTGTGTGTCCATGTTCCTCTGTGTGTGTCCATGTTCCTCTGTGTGTTCCTCTGTGTGTCCATGTTCCTCTGTGTGTGTCCATGTTCCTCTGTGTGTCCATGTTCCTCTGTGTGTGTCCATGTTCCTCTGTGTGTCCATGTTCCTCTGTGTGTGTCCATGTTCCTCTGTGTGTGTCCATGTTCCTCTGTGTGTCCATGTTCCTCTGTGTGTGTCCATGTTCCTCTGTGTGTGTCCATGTTCCTCTGTGTGTGTCCATGTTCCTCTGTGTGTTCCTCTGTGTGTCCATGTTCCTCTGTGTGTGTCCATGTTCCTCTGTGTGTGTCCATGTTCCTCTGTGTGTTCCTCTGTGTGTGTTCATGTTCCTCTGTGTGTGTCCATGTTCCTCTGTGTGTGTTCATGTTCCTCTGTGTGTGTTCATGTTCCTCTGTGTGTGTTCATGTTCCTCTGTGTGTCCATGTTCCTCTGTGTGTCCATGTTCCTCTGTGTGTGTCCATGTTCCTCTGTGTGTTCATATTCCTCTGTGTGTGTTCATGTTCCTTCCTCATCTTCATTTCCTCGTTGCATTCTGACCGATACTCCATGGTGGCAGCAGAAATCCTAAACCAGCCAGTCCTTCAGAAAACATCCTCACACAGTCCTTCATTTTATAAGTTTGTGTGTGTATGTGCGTGTGTGTGTGTGCCTGTGTGCTCCCGTGTGTTTGTTTGCAGTGTCAGCCCTGTGAGAAGCCAGTCATCCATTCAAACCAACAAACCACTCCTGGTTTAAAAATGGACCTCTTGGAAATATCTGTCATACTTGTTTTGGCAAGATGACATTGTTTTAGGTGGTGTTTTCCATCTAAAGGCAGAGAACTGGTTTGGTCTGATCTTTATGGTTCAACCCTCAGACTCTCAACATGCCCACCAAGTATTTGACGCCTTACAGTAACAGCATACAGGAATACCAGTGTAGTGAGCCATTGAGGTAGGTGTGGTTAGAGGGGGTGTATTGGTCAGGATGGCATCTACTTGGTGAAATAGGGCATAGTTCAGTTCCAACATTTTTGCTGCTAGGTTTGTATAGCGTGCTATGGAGCACCCTTAACCCGTCAAAGTATGTGACAACATAATTGCTGTCACTGTAAAATGTGCAAACTACCATCAAATCGTTCTGCCTGTGTTTAATCTTCAATGTCTTAGCATGTAGGGGAAATGTGGGTGTTCAACTATGCAAAGATTATAGCAGTCTTTCTGTTCAGTGAAGTACTGTAGCTACAGACTACAGCAATAACTACACCGTCACTACCTCATTTCACAACATGCTGCATTACATTAACATACAGAGTACTCTCTCTCTCCTTCTCCTTCTCTCTCTCCCTCTCGCTCTCCCTCTCTCTCTCTCCTTCTCCCTCTCTCTCTCAATCCCAAGGAGCAGTGCAGGCATTACTTATTAATGTGTAATTACTGTTAAAGAACTACGTTTGCAGTGGCACTGTGTGTTATTTTGTCAGTCATTGCATGATAGCACATGAGAAGTGAAGTGCCTTTGAGCACATTCTCTCACGACAGAGAGATTCTTTGCCTCTTTGAAGGCTGGAGCGGAGGGTTTAGGTTTATATTGCTCTCCCAGCTAGTCTCTGTTAGAATGATTCAATCGTTCTTTCACACGATACGGCACAGCTCGCACACCCCCTACCTACCACCGCACAAACATACACACACACACACAGACATACACACACACACACAGACATACACACATACAGACATACACACACACACACACACACACACACACACACACACACACACACACACACACACACACACACACACACACACACACACACACACACACACCACCAGGCCCACAGAGAGCTAAGGCAGACACACATGAGGCTGAGAGATAAATAGGCTTTTTTTCTACCCGTTGCTTGGTTGGGAGCAGCGGTCGTTTGAGTTGAGAGCAGGCCTGTATGTGGGAATGAAGACTGTTGGAATTTGTGTGGGTGCCAGGGGAAGCATGCCCGCCCACGGCCGGCCAGGACGGCCCAAAGCCACAGGAACCACCAGCAGGCCTGCTCCTTCCCTTCATCCCCAGCCTCTCCACCTCCTCCCTCCATCTTCTCACACACGGTAAAAAAAAAATGTTGGCCCAAACTTAGCTCCAACTTGAGAAAACATATGCAAAAACTTAAAATTATGCGTTTTCTCACATTGTCTCAAATGTTTATTCAGCAAGAAACTATCAGGGCATCTTATCTAAAGAATGGCTGCAGAACGAGTTACACACACATACTGCTTTTTCAACTTACATATTTGACACACTATACATGATTATATTGTGCATGTTCATTTATACAGTAATTAACATTTCTTCACCTAGGATTTGAACTCTCAACCTCCTGGTTCGCAGCATTCCAATCGTCCAATTGATTTCCCTTGCATTGCTACACGTGGCACTTCAAAGTAAATATCAGCTCTGTTAAAAATACACTCAAGAAAAACTATTTGATTTCGCATAGTGATTAAGGAGTACCATTAAAACAGAGTAATATGTCCCACCAACATTAGACAACTATACAGAAAAAGTAAATCAAATAATTGATGAGAGAATAGTCAGATGAACTGATAATTGTCACAGACATGGTGGCATTGCAGGAAGATTGAAATGCTGTGAATCAAGAGGTTGTGAGTTCAAATCCCAGGTGAGGACATGTTGAATAATATTGACTGTATAAATGAACATGCACAATGTAGTTGTGTGTCAAATACTGTATGTAAGTTGAAAACATTGGAGCTAGGTTTTGGACAACAATTTTATTTTTTAGGTAGAGTTGAGTAAAAAACAATCCTGTGGAACCAGTTACTCAATAATACTTTTTTTTACAGTGCAGACTTACGCTGCTGGGCCTTGAGCATGCCTTCCTCCCATGTGCTGCTGGGCCTTGAGCATGCCTTCCTCCCATGTGCTGCTGGGCCTTGAGCATGCCTTCCTCCCATGTGCTGCTGGGCCTTGAGCATGCCTTCCTCCCATGTGCTGCTGGGCCTTGAGCATACCTTCCTCCCATGTGCTGCTGAAACAGTCCTCTGTACTCTCTTGTCTGCTCCACTAGTACCTATTTATCCTGCTACTGGTCACTATTACTCCTGTTTACATGTATAATCTACCACTAGTATATCACCATCAGTATTTATATATTCCTGCTACCAGTCATTTCCAGCCTCCTTTACATGTACATCTGCCTATCACGCCTGCTCTGACACACTCACACTAACACCCTCACACACACACTCACCACCACACACATACACCCACCCACCACTTATGCTGCTGTCATACTGTTTACTATTATTCTTATTATTTCTCCTACTATTAGTCACTTTCTCCTAATCCCCCTCCTACATGTCCATATCTACAGTTGAAGTCAGAATTTTACATACACTTAGGTTGGAGTCATTACAACTGGTTTTTCAACCACTCCACAAATTTCTTGTTAACAAACTATAGTTTTGGCAAGTCAGTTAGGACATCTACTTTGTGCATGACAAGTAATTTTTCCAACAATTGTTTACAGACAGATTGTTTCACTTATAATTCACTGTGTCACAATTCCAGTGGGTCAGAAGTTTACATACACTAGGTTGACTGTGCCTTTAAACAGCTTGGAAAATTCCAGAAAAGTATGTCTTGGCTTTAGAAGCTTCTGATAGGCTAATTGACATAATTTGAGTCAATTAGAGGTGTACCTGTGGATGTATTTCAAGGCCTACCTTCAAACTCAGTGCCTCTTTGCTTGACATCATGGGAAAATCAAAAGAAATCAGCCAAGTACTCAGAAAAAAATTGTGGACCTCCACAAGTCTGATTCATCCTTAGGAGCGATTTCCAAATGCCTGAAGGTGCCACGTTCATCGGTACAAACAATAGTACGCAAGTATAAACACCATGGGACCACGCGCCGTCCTACTGCTCAGGAAGGAGACGCATTCTGTCTCCTAGAGATGTACGTACTTTGGTGCGAAAAGTGCAAATCAATCCCAGAACAACAGCAAAGGACCTTGTGAAGATGCTGGAGGAAACAGGTACAAACGTATCTATATCCACAGTAAAACGAGTCCTATATCGACATAACCTGAAAGGCAGCTCAGCAAGGAAGAAGCCACTGCTCCAAAACCGCCATAAAAAAGCCAGACTACGGTTTGCAACTGCACATGGGGACAAAGATCGTACTTTTTGGAGAAATGTCCTCTGGTCTGATGAAACAAAATAGAACTGTTTGGCCATAATGACCATCGTTATGTTTGGAGGGAAAATGGGGAGGCTTGCAAGCCGAAGAACACCATCCCAACCGTGAAGCACTGGGGTGGCAGCATCATGTTGTGGGGGTGCTTTGCTGCAGGAGGGACTGGTGCACTTCACAAAATAGATGGCATCATGAGGGAGGAAAAGTATGTGGATATATTGAAGCAACATCACAAGACATCAGTCAGGAAGTTAAAGCTTGGTCGCAAAGGGGTCTTCCAAATGTACAATGACCCCAAGCATACTTCCAAAATTGTGGCAAAATGGCTTAAGGACAACAAAGTCAAGGTATTGGAGTGGCCTCACAAAGCCCTGACCTCAATCCTATAGAAAATTTGCGGGCAGAACTGAAAAAGCATGTGCGAACAAGGAGGCCTACAAACCTGACTCAGTTACACCAGCTCTGTCAGGAGGAATGGGCCAAAATTCACCCAACTTATTGTGGGAAGCTTGTGGAAGGCTACCCAAAACGTTTGACTCAAGTTAAACAATTTAAAGGCAATGCTACCAAATACTAATTGAGTGTATGTCAACTTCTGACCCACTGGGAATGTGACGAAAGAAATAAAAGCTGAAATAAATCATTCTCTATACTATTATTCTGACATTTCACATTCTTAAAATAAAGTGGTGATCCTAACAGACCTAAAACAGGGAATTTTTTACTAGGATTAAATGTCAGGAATTGTGGAAAACTGAGTTTAAATGTATTTGGCTAAGGTGTATGTAAACTTTCGACTTCAACTGTATATCGACCTGTACATTTTTGTTGGTTACTACATGATTCTATATGTGTTATTTCATAGTTTTGCTGTCTTCACTATCATTCAACAATGTAGAAAATAGTAAAAATAAAGAAAAATTCTTGAATGAGTAGGTGTGTCCAAACTTTTGACTGGTACTGTAGGTCCCTCTCTTATTTATTATTTATCGTGTTTTCTTTATCATATATCATTTTTTATTGGTTATTATTTTTATATTGATTACTGCACTGTTGGATAAAGCATTCAAGGTAAGCATTTCACTGTACTTGAACATGTGACAATAAAACTTGAACTTGGTCACAGCAGCCAGGAAAGCCAATTCTTTACAGTAGAACCGAGTGAGGGTTGGACTGGTTATGTCCGTTATCCCTGATGTCTGCTCAGTAGGAATGTGTCATTTTTTGTTGAGGAGATGGAAACAGCATGAAGGCTGCCTGCATCACCGCCACAGCTCCCTTGGATTTATGAAGGACAAATTAGGATTGATGAAGTTGAACTGGGGATATTTTTTTTTAAACTAATTTATCTGATTCATTGAACACAGTTTGTTACTTCAACTTCGGTTATATTGACATGTGCTCTTCCTCTCCCAGACCTTTGTTTCGAGGAAACTCAGATGTTGATCAGCTGGGCAAGATTTTAGAGTAAGTACCATGTTGTACGTCATATTTACAGTTTTAACAATCAATTGGCAAATAATGAGGATTGTTATTATGATGATGACGGTAATGATGATGATGAAATTAGTGATGACGATGATGATGATAATGATGATGATCCTTCAGTGTGGTCGGGGTTCCCTCGGTGGAGGACTGGCCCCAGGAAGTAGCCCTACCACAGAGTGCCTTCTCCCCACGACCCCCTCAGCCAATCGGAGAACTTGTCCCTGACATGGACGAGCTTGGGAAATCCCTTTTACTCGTGAGTATCAGATACACACACACACTCTCTCTCTCTCTCTCTCTCTCTCTCTCTCTCTCTCTCTCTCTCTCTCTCTCTCTCTCTCTCTCTCTCTCTCTCTCTCTCTCACACACACACACTCAAAATACAGTACATACTGTTTCAAATGGATTTGTCCGAAAGGAATGAAACTCACACTTTTCTTTTTGTTAAGGAAATGTTATAATAATAATATTTGTTTTATCTTTCTCCATGCAGCAATTCCTGGCTTTTAATCCCTCCAGAAGGATATCAGCGTTTGCTGCTCTGACCCACCCCTACTTCCAGAGTGTGGATAGTGACACTAAGAGTGTGTACGCCCAGCCCATCGGCAGCAACAAGCCCACCCTGGAGGAGAGAGCTGCCTGACAGCCCCCCAGCCCAGGACTGGACTGGCCTGACAGAGAGGGAGAGAAAGAGAGGGATGGACACAAAGACTGAGAAAGAGAGCAATAATCAGAGACATTTGATTCCAAAAGGCAACAGCGCTGTCTTCCACAATTTACCGATTTGAATGCTGCTTTTTAGAATACTTTAAAAAAAAAGTTTCAACAATGCAAGGAGCCCTGAAGCTGAGATGTACTGCCACCAGGAGAGAACCTCTGGATGTCCAGGAGCTGCTGCCTCTTGTCTCTCCTTCCTTAGCTTGAGAAGAGGCTCCTTGGTGGGGGAACACCAAGCACCAAGGGTAGGTCGGCATGGACCTCACCTGGAGCTCACCTTCACAACAACCGAGAGAGATGACACACACACACACATTTTAATCCGATGCAGGAGGACCTCACACACTGCCTAGTGCTACTTCTGGTCCAAACAAACATGTGTGTTTTTATATCACTGCCACCTACAGGTTGTCCTGTGTTACTGCAGGCCAGAGCAGGATTTCTGATGGGCTTCATCTTATAAGACTTTGACTGGTGCGATCAGGAAAGACTGAAAATGTGTCACTTTGAGTTCCTCTTATGGCATCCGTACTTCAGTGTCATAAACTGTGATGAAATCTGATTGACTCCATTCGAGACTCTATGTATGACCTGATGCACAGGGCATAGTAAAGTGACTGTTGAATGAGAATAAGGTCGATGTACGCACTATTCAGCACAATTACATTTGGCATAAAGGCATGATTCTGTATTTCCTAACTTAATTTTAAAGTTATTGACAGTTGATGTCTTATTTTCTATTTTGTCTTAATTTTATTGGACTTTAACAACATGTGGGGATTGAAATGTAAATCTCTGGTAAGATCTAGAAAGAATATAAGGTAATATCCAAGGGAGGAAAGGTTTGACTATGTGAGGCATGTAGAATGGTATAGAGTTAGATACTGCACTAATACTGTCAGTAGTGGGGAATAGCTGGTTTTACTTGCATATCCAGCACACTGACATGTGTAGCAGGATAGTAGTAAGGTCAGTGTAGGTGTGGGTCAGTGAAATGTTCTTCGTTGGGAGATTGTTTAGAGAGAAAAGGCAGGCTGATATGTCGGATTCAGAGGAGGTTCAACATTGTACCTGCTTCATTTAGACTGAGTCTCTAAGGGTTACATAGAAACATACAGTGGTTCATGTTGAAACACACAGCTGTTCTGTGTTAAGAATGGTTGTTTTAATACCCTACGTATTATGCTCACTTTGATTCAATATGACTAGCTAGAGTGCTTTCAGAGTTGCTCCCTCCTTGGGATTGGCTGAAAACTAGTCAAGGAAAATAATTAGTTTGTTTGAAAAACTTCTTACTGCACAGTAATACATCTAGACCATAACTTTCCCTCTGGTATATCTAGTGCTGCTAGCACACAAATACACTCAGGATCTTATTAGAAATCAAATCAGAAATCATTCTGACACACTTTGCACATTCATGATTAGGCTGCATCAACTGTTTCATTGGATGATGTTAATTGACCAACTGTTTCATTGGATGATGTTAATTGATCAACTGTTTCATTGGATGATGTTAATTGATCAACTGTTTCATTGGATGATGTTAATTGATCAACTGTTTCATTGGATGATGTTAATGGGTCAACTGTTTCATTGGATGATGTTAATTGATCAACTGTTTCATTGGATGATGTTAATTGGTCAACTGTTTCATTGGATGATGTTAATTGGTCAACTGTTTCATTGGATGATGTTAATTGGTCAACTGTTTCATTGGATGATGTTAATTGATCAACTGTTTCATTGGATGATGTTAATTGATCAACTGTTTCATTGGATGATGTTAATTGATCAACTGTTTCATTGGATGATGTTAATTGGTCAACTGTTTCATTGGATGATGTTAATGGGTCAACTGTTTCATTGGATGATGTTAATTGGTCAACTGTTTCATTGGATGATGTTAATTGATCAACTGTTTCATTGGATGATGTTAATTGATCAACTGTTTCATTGGATGATGTTAATGGGTCAACTGTTTCATTGGATGATGTTAATTGATCAACTGTTTCATTGGATGATGTTAATGGATCAACTGTTTCATTGGATGATGTTAATGCTACAACATGATTGTGCTTCTATACTCATATTACAGAATTCCTGACCGTGTGAATCAAACTGCACGTTTGCTACGATACAGTATGTTTGATATCTTAATTGTTTTTCAGTGTCGGGGCGCATATGGTTTAATCTAATACATGATAAAATAAAAAACCACATGAAAGAATTTTGGACGTAGCTCCCCTCTCCATGTAGAGTTGTTTTGTACTCATCCTTGTCCTGTCAGATGATTCATGCCATTGATGGATACATTGCAGACTTCATATTACAACTCTGTAGAAATAGGGATTGTCAAGCTTTCTTGGTATCGGTCAGTTCAACGTCAACTGCCCTAATAAGTAGACTGTCATCATTGTAGTCTACATTATATAAACTTGAAGCAATCAATGTATGTTTTTGTTTGGTTTAAGAGGTTTATTGGTCATTTGTAACTTAAAACATGGGACAGGAATACTTTTGTCTATGTAATATAAAATAATAAAAGTATACTTTTTTACAGCCACCTACCTGGGGTCTGCCATAGATTTCCTATGATTGCAGAAATGCACCTATGATAGCTCTGTATTGTAAATACCCTTTAGCCAATGAACAGTAAAGAAACATGTAGTATTTTAGCACATTTTCTAAGCTCCAAGGATGAAAGTAAAGGCCACAAATGTATTTGAAATGCCCACTTGTGACATGGTAACTTCATTTACAATGATGATATGGAGGTAATGGGCATTATGTTTACATGAATAAATGCCACCAGTGGTGATTGCTTCATGTTGTACCATTTGAATAAAAAATATGCTTTGTATATGAGTGTTCTTTGTTGGGATTCATGCAAATAACAAAATAATATTGTGATTAATATTGAATTGGGTTGTATTAGGCTGTGGAATGTATGGATATTTTGTTGTGTTTTTTAAATGTTAACAGGTGAAGCTGTAAAAAATGCTGAAAAAGCAAATTTTTCTGTAATAGTTTCTTATGTACAATCAGTAAAGAATGTGTATATTTCTATTTTACATTACAAGACAAAAGATGTAAGTCCCTTTGAACGGGGTATGGTAGTAGGTGCAATGCGCACCGGTTTGAGTGTGTCAAGAACTGCAAAACTGCAAAGTTTTTCATGCTCAACAGTTTCCTGTGTGTATAAACATGGTCCACCACCCAAAGGACATCCTGCCAACTTGACACAACTGTGGGAAGCATTGGAGTCAACATGGACCAGAAACCCTGTGGAATGCTTCGACACCTTGTAGAGTCCATGCCCCGACAAATTGAGGCAGTTCTGAGGGCAAAAGGGGGTGCAACTCAATATTCGGAAAGTGTTCCTAATGTTTTCGTGTGTATAGACAGTATGGACAGTATATGAATATAAAAGGTGTGTACAGTAGTTATATAGGATGAGCCTTGACTGGAATACAGTATATACATATGAAGTGTATAAAACAGGATGTAAACATTATTAAAGTGACCAGTGTTCCATGTCTACAGTTGAAGTCGGAAGTTTACATACACGTTTTCCAAATACATTTAAACTCAGTTTTTCACAATTCCTGACATTTAATCCGAGTACAAATTCCCTGTCTTAGGTCAGTTAGGTTCACCACTTTATTTTAAGAATGTGAAATGTCAGAATAATAGTAGAGAGTGATTTATTTCAGCGTTTATTTCTTTCATCACATTCCCAGTGGGTCAGAAGTTTACATACACTCAATTTGAATTTGGTAGCATTGCCTTTAAATTGTTTAACTTGGGTCAAACGTTTTGGGTAGCCTTCCACAAGCTTCCCACAATAAGTTGGGTGAATTTTGGACCATTCCTCCTGACAGAGCTGGTGTAACTGAGTTGGGTTTGTAGGCCTCCTTGCTCGCACACAATTTTTCAGTTCTGCCCACACATTTTCTATAGGATTGAGGTCAGGGCTTTGTGAGGCCACTCCAATACCTTGACTTTGTTGTCCTTAAGCCATTTTGCCACAACTTTGGAAGTATGCTTGGGGTCATTGTCCATTTGGAAGACCCATTTGTGACCAAGCTTTAACTTCCTGACTGATGTCTTGTGATGTTGCTTCAATATATCCACAGTATTTTCCTACCTCAAGATGCCATCTATTTTGTGAAGTGCACCAGTCCCTCCTGCAGCAAAGCACCCCCACAACATGATGCTGCCACCCCCGTGCTTCACTGTTGGGATGGTGATCTTCGGCTTGCAAGCCCCCCCCCTTTTTCCTCCAAACATAACGATGGTCATTATGGCCAAACAGTTCTATTTTTGTTTCATCAGACCATAGGATATTTCTCCAAAAAGTACAATATTTGTCCCCATGTGCAGTTGCAAACCATAGTCTGGCTTTTTTATGGCAGTTTTGGAGCAGTGGCTTCTTCCTTGCTGTGCGGCCTTTCAGGTTATGTCGATATAGGACTCATTTTACTACAACAACAAAAATCTGAGGTCTTGCTAATTTCTTTAGATTTTCCCATGATGTCAAGCAAAGAGGCACTGAGTTTGAAGGTAGGCCTTGAAATACATCCACAGGTACACCTCCAATTGACTCAAATGAAGTCAATTAGCCTATCAGAAGCTTCCAAAGACATGACATCCTTTTTTCTGGAATTTTCCAAGCTGTTTAAAGGCACAGTCAACTTAGTGTTTGTAAACTTCTGACCCACTGGAATTGTTATACAATGAATTATAAGTGAAATAATCTGTCTGTAAACAATTGTTGGAAAAATGACTTGTGTCATGGACAAAGTAGATGTCCTGACCGACTTGCCAAAACTATAGTTTGTTAACAAGAAATGTGTGAAGTGGTTGAAAAACGAGTTTTAATGGCTCCAACCTAAGTGTATGTAAACTTCCGACTTCAACTGTATGTATATAGGGCAGCAGTCTCTAAGGTGCAGGGTAGTAACCGTGACCAAGGTTCAGGACAGAGTACTGGGGGGCGGAGGCCAGCTAGTGGTGACTGTTTAACAATCTGATGGCCTGGAGATAGAAGCTGTTTTTCAGTCTCTCTGTCCTAGCTTTGATGCACCTGTACTGTCTACGCCTTCTAGATGGTAGAAGGGTGAACAGGCCGTGGCTCGTTGGCTGGGTTTTTGATTATATTCTTGGCCTTCCTTTGACACCAGGTGCTGTAGATGTCCTGGAGGGCAGGCAATGTGACCCCGGTGATGCATTGGGCTGACCACACCACTCTCAGTTGCCGTACCAGGCAGAGATACAGCCCGACAGAATGCTCTCGATGGTGCATCTGGAGAAGTTTGTGAGGGTCTTAGGGGCCAAACCAAATGTATTTAGCCTCCTGAGGATGAAGACGCACTGCTGTGCTTTCTTCACCTTGCTGTCGGTGTGGAGTGAACATTTCAGGTCCTCAGTGACCTTGGCCAGGGCTGTCACCTCCTCCCTGTAGGCTGTCTCATTGTTGTTGTTAATCAGGCCTACCACTGTTGTATCGTCAGCAAACTTGATGATTTAGTTGGCAACATGCATGGCAATGCAGTCATGAGTGAACAGGGAGTACAGGAGGCGGCTGAGCATGCACCACTGTGGGGCCCCCTTGTTGAGGATCAGTGTGGTGTAGGTGTTGTTCCCTACCTTCACCACTTGGGGTCAGCCCGTCAGGAAGTCTAGGACCCAGTTACACAGGGCGGGGTTCAGATCCAGGGCCCTGAGCTTAGTGCTGAGCTTGGAGGGCACTATGATGTTGAAGGCTGAGCTCTGAAGTCGATGAACAGCATTCATACATTTAACATTGTAAGCTTATCTCTTCTATACTGCATATCAAAACAACAACGCATGATATAGTATAACATAACACATTTTATTATTCATAAACATTTTAATTTACTTCTCTCACTACTGCTTATTTAATTACCACCAGATGGTCTTATTTTGAAATAGACTCAATATATCACGTTTAAGATGTGTTATTATAAAGTATGCTTCCAGTCTGTTCAGGTGTGATTCTGAGTTCCTAACTTCAGAGTAGTTCCTCTACATGCTGCCTGAATAGGGTCCTGAGACCCAGATGGCACCCTATTCCCTAGTGTTCTTCTTTTGACTTGGGCCCATAGAGCTGTGGTCAAAAGAGTGCACTACTGTATATATATGTTACCATTTGGGACGAATCCAGCGAGACAAAGCACTGATAGCAAGCTGATATCCCCAGTAAATGCAGATCACCCTATCTACTGTAAACATAGGAGAAGCCTATCCAGTTTTTATTGTGGTGTCTTCTGTACTTCAGCTACAGATGTTTTATTGGTTGTTGTAAAAGGACATGCTCAATGACTCCAATGAAACCCTTATCTTGATTTAAAGGATTTAGGCATTAGTGTTTTTTCAATTATAGCTAATTGTTCATGAGGTGCTGTTTGTGCAGTTTACTTGTCTTGTGTTTCTCTATTATTTGTGGTGTTCTCTCTTGAAATTATGTTTGGTGTACAATACAA
The DNA here is from genome assembly GCF_965601325.2 of Salmo salar. Lineage (NCBI taxonomy): Eukaryota > Metazoa > Chordata > Actinopteri > Salmoniformes > Salmonidae > Salmo > Salmo salar. The sequence continues at coordinate 34,083,605 of NC_138317.1, forward strand.
TGATGATATGTGTTTTTCAGGTGAAACAGCTACCGGTTTTGGGGGAATGAGCATTGATGGTCACCATTTTCACCATATTACTACTTTTCTAGCGAATTATTGGTTTTGCTACATAACATCATGTCTAGTCTATGTTCATTATGTAGTCTGCCCTTACATTTGTTCTGTACCACTTTTAAAATAAAATGCATTTGATATATTGTGATTCAAAGCTGGTCTGAAACAGGTTGTTGATGCATAAGCATGAATCCTAATTTTCCCAATGCCCTTTTTTGAGAATATGGTAGTGTTGCGAAGAACCACATTTTAGGTAACATAGTTTGGCACTATTCTATCTTGGAGGGATGGGGGATATTTCTATATAAAAAAAAAACATTTTAGGTTTTCTCTAAGCTGATTTTGCTGCTATGTAGTTTCTGCTATTGTATTCACAACTGCCTGACATTTTTATTTTTGTAAAATAAATATTTTGTGTGTTAAATGTGTTTCCACTGGCATTATTGTGTATAATCTTAACAACACAATTACTGTTATTTTATAAAGGTAAATGTCTACCTGTGTTGTTTATGATGGTGTTTGTATTTATTTATCTATTTACCGCTATGAGGCAGTAATTTCCTTAGCGCAACTGTACGAAAGAATGTACCAAGAATGTTTTACTAAACCAAGATAGACGACAGCCGACCCGATGGGAACAAAATTAGTCTAGTGGGCAGAGCCAAGCACGAACTAGCAAGATCCTATTGGCGCGATGGAGCATCATCTGCATATTTCCGTTTAGGGATTGCTTACTTTATGAAGTGCGCGTGTGCAATAACTCAATTCGCATTTGCACTCCTAAACATCGCGATTTTTTAAAAACTTTTGCAAAGAGTCAAATCTACCAAACTTAGTCCACTTTTTTCATAACATATTCTAGTTTAGGGAACAGAAAACTGTATTGAGATCAAATGTTTAATCGATGAGAAAATTGCAGAACGTCGGCCAAAATCAATCTCGTTCCAGTGGGCTTCCTCTCACTACCAGTGTTGGTAGTGAGTGTTTTGGTAGTGAGTGGAAACGCCAAGCAGACGCTTCACATTTCTACATCCGCTAAAACATCTGTCTCCTTGTTGTATCTGTGATTGTACTGCATGTCTGTGTCCGTCGTCAGAGACCGGTCGTCACTAGTTAAAACAGCCACAAAGTCTGAATTATGGCTAAACCCCGCCCATTTCAACAATTTATCTTGTTAAAATCGGATTTAAAACCCAACCACAATACTAACCGAATACCTTACCCTAGCCTTAAATTAAGGCCAAAAAGCTAAATGCTGTAGACAATTTTGACTCTGTGGTTGTGTTACCTAGTGTGGAAACCAGCTACATGCTATAGCCACGTAACGTCTTTAAATCATCTCCGTTTTTGTAGTGGATTGATTGATTGATATTAGCTCGATCGTAGGCTAAATCTACCGAAATGGGGAAGAGGGACAATAGAGTGGTAAGCAATGTGCTAAATAATCCCAGTTGTGTGGATATTTACTTTTTTACGATTAATGGTATGCATGAAAACAAACAAACATGTTGGCTATAGCTAAAAGCGGGCACTGAAAAATGTTAGCTAGGCCATCTAAGCTAGTTATTGTAACTACGTGTGCAGGCAAATTGAATTTCAGTTAAACTAGCCATATCAAAGAAGCACAAATTGTAGTTATTTTAACATACGATATGTTTAATGAACGAATATAGCTAACCAGCTAGGCAAACTAACCTGGTAGATACAGAATAAAAAGTTAGCAGGTAGCTAACAAGAAGGACCGATATCCGTGCCAGAAGAGAATTAAACGTATCTATTTAGATGTCAGTTTGTTTAATAATATAGGTAGATAACTAACACATCCTGTCTGCTAACATAATTCAAAGAACGCGGACGAACAAACTAATGTTACAGTAGCTAGCGCAACCTGCCAAGTAGGCTCGAGTTCATCAGTTCGCTATCTGCTACTAATTTACTGTATGAATTTGTAAACATATTTTTACGGAAAGGCCATAGAGTTGGCATTGACCGCCTTGGACTTGTTTGACCCTAATAAAAATTACTGATCGTACCAAGCTAATAAAAATTATGGTTCGTTCGTAAATCTACTCCGATTTTCACAGCACTCTTAGTTTGAGTGCCAGAGGCCGCGGAATAATTAAGGTATTTACAAACGCCATTAACTTTTATGACCGGTTTAAGTAAACGTCGGCAAAAAAAACGGAACAAAATTGTTGCCATAAGTTTGTCACTAACCCTCATAACATGAAAGCACTCTAACCAGCTCTGCTAGGGCGAGTAACATTTTCAGTAAGGTGTTTTTTCATTTGTCTGGAAGTAGCTATTAAACTAGCCAACTTTTGCCAGTTAGCTTGGGTGCTTGACTGCCGTTGAGATCAGAACGCTCAGATCAACCCTATTCCCCGGCCAGAGCGTCCAGTGTGCACGCTGAACGCACTCTGGCACTCCAGAGTTAATTTACGAACGCACCCTTTCCAATTCCTGTCTCGCTAGTGTTATTGTCTAAGCCAGGAACACACCGAATGTTTATCTGCTGTTTGTTCGGCAAGGTGTGTGTTTTAGGGATGGTAGCCAGATGTCAATGTTGAGGTGTCTGGTCTGACTGCCTCCCTTCTTGTGTTTTCAGTCTTATGTGAACCCAATAGCTGCATCACGTGCCAGTGGACCCCCACCCAATGCAGGACCCTCTATCCAGGATTACCTGAGCAGACCACGGCCAACATGGTAAGCATTAAGACGACACATAAGGACTCAGGCGTTGTGCCTGAAAAGCTCTCCAGGTTATACAACTGGCGAGTTGAACATCCGTCATTGATATTGCCGAAGAGTGTCCACAGGTAAATGGTGGATCCCTATTACCTTCTATGTGTGTAAATCGGGGTGATAAAGCATTGCTCTCTTTATAATACTAGGCTACACAGTGTGAAATGCTCCCTGCATATCACAAGAAATTGTGGCCATGCCCTCGAATGTTTGGGCCTACATCACCATCAGTTGTGATCCATTGTTGAGGGATGATGGTTTTTCTTCTGTCATCAGGGAAGAGGTGAAGGAGATCATAGACAGGAAGAAGAAAGGCTCCAGAGCCCTGGCGGACTTTGAGGACCAAATGAACGAGGTATTGTTCAAATGTGTGTTCTTCATTTGACTGTTATTATACTGTACAAATTCAGTGTTTTTATATTTAGCTTACATAAAACATCGCTATTTGCTTTTTATAGAATTGGAAGAAGGAGCTGGCGAAGAACAGAGAGAAGTTACTAGGTGGCGTTGACAAAGAGAAGGAGAAGAAAGAGGTATGCTTCCAGTTCCATCCATGTTTAACAGTTGAATACAACCATTTTGTTTTACTGTATCTACCTCACACCAAATCTCTGTTTTGTGTTTAGAAAAAGAAGAGAGTGAAAGGAAGGAAAGGAAAGAAATCCAACAGGGTGAGGAAAGCTGTCTTCAATGTTTTGTTGAACACTGGTGGTAGAGATACTGGTGGTAGATATACTGGTGGTAGTGTTATCTGCCCTTCAAAAATGGAAGCTTTCCACTAATATATTTTTGTGTCAGCTACTGTCTTCAAATCTAATGAGCTCTGCTTTCATTGTGTTTGGTCAAGCATTCCTCTCCATCCTCCTCATCAAGTTCTGATTCCTCTAGCAGCTCTTCCTCAGACTCTGAAGACGAGGTATGTACCATAGTAGTTAGTGACAAGTCTGTCAGCTTGTCCTACCGTTTACCCTATGTCACCCTATGGGTACCATAGACATATAATTAATTAGACGTAATGATATTTCTATGGTGGGCACAAAGAGCAGTGTGAAGTACTGGGAATTACATTTCCTGGAATTATTTTGATTTGGTTGGTTAATGAATATTGAGGAACGTTATTGTCCTACTGTAACTAATTGTTTTTATCTGATGTCTGTGTGGTCAGAATGAAAAGAGCGCCAAGAGGAAAAAGAAGCGGTCCTCCAAGAAAGCATCAGATGACTCTACTGTAGAATTGGAGCCCGACGGCAAGGTTAGTTTGATATGGTGAATATTCCACCTTTATCCTTTTTAGTTTCAGACATGTCTGCACTCTTAGAAATGTATTTGAATCACATCCATCTGGATACTTCTGGTCTAGGCCTTATGTTTTGGTTGGTGTGCACTATTCAACATTCACTTCTCAACGTTCCATCTTTATCTTAGCCCTCACCGTCATTGTGTTCGTTCAGCCATTGTTTGATTTCTGTTCATTCATTTGCAATCTTTAACTTTTTTGTTACGTGAGTTCTTCACTAAATCTAAATGTTTTTATATGCAAAAAATGTCTCCTTCCCTCATTTTGTTTCTCTCCAAGAAGATGGAGAAGACAAAATATGAGAAAGAAAAGGTGCTATAACATTTATGTGGCTGTTAGTCCTAATTTGTGTATTTCTGCCTGAATGTGTGTTTGAACATGCTGAGCTGTAAATTAACTTGCCGGGCTGCAGGGAACTGAGGCCTGTAAATGTTTGCCCTTCAGGGTGAGAAGAGCCGCAGGAAGAAGAGGACAGCTGAGCGAAGTCGTAAAGACTCCTCCTCAGAGTTGTCTGCTGACTCCGACGTGGAGGGTGTAAGTGTTTTTACTCTGTTCATTTGCCATGTTTAATGAAAATGTGTTATGTATTGATTAAGATGACTGCTTATATGATTTAAATTATTTTGCTCTAGGGCAAACTATAAGTCATCCGAAGTTGCTGGGAATTGTTTTGTATCCTATATCATTGTGAAATACTATACTTTGTGATTGGATGTTAGGAAGCTGTTACTGGAATTTCCCAGCCATTGTGGTTTTGTCAATTTTTGTCATGTCTCCTGTAGGGTGAACCCAAGAAGAGGAAGAGAAGTAGTGAAGAGAAGGAGAAAGACAAAATGACAGCAGTAGGTGATTTAAGTCAGTCAAGCATACAGTAACCACAGGATGATGACGGCCACTGCCTTTTATTTTTGCCAGACAGATGTTTACTGGTGCGGTGTCCGGCATGTCAGAAATGGTGACTAAATTATGTAAAAAAAATATATATATATATATCTCAGTAACAAAAGAAACTGTCAACTGCTTTTATTTTCAGTAAACGTTTTTTTTTTTTTTTTAATTTACCCCTTTGTTCTCCCCAATTTCGTGGTATCCAATTGGTAGTTAGTCTTGTCTCATCGCTGCAACTCCCGTACGGACTCAGGAGAGGCGAAGGTTGAGAGCCACGCGTCCTCCGAAACACAACTAACCAAGCCGCACTGCTTCTTGACACAACGCACATCCAACCCGGAAGCCAGCCACACCAATGTGTCGGAGGAAACACTGTACACCTGGTCAGCGTGCACTGCGCCAGGCCCGCCACAGGAGTCGCTAGTGTGCGATGAGACAAGGATATCCCTGCCAGGCAAACCCTTCCTAACCCAGATGACGCTGGGCCAATTGTGCACCGCCCCATGGGCCTACCGGTCGGCTGCGACAGGGCTTGGGCTCGAACAGAATCTCTGGTGGCACAGCCTTAGACCACTGTGCCACCCGGGAGGCCCATTTTCAGCAAACTTAACATGAGTAAATACTTGTATGGACATAACAAGATTCAACAACTGAGACATAAACTGAACAAGTTCCACAGACATGTGACTAACAGAAATGGAATAATGTGTCCCTGAACAAAGAGGGCGGGGGTGGGGTCAAAAGTAACAGTCAGTATCTGGTGTGGCCACCAGCTACATTAAGTACTGCAGTGCCTCTCCTCCTCATGGACTGCACCAGTCATGGACTACTTGTCTCATCGTCCTCTGGTGACTCCTTGTGGCGGGCCGGGGAACCTGCAGGCTGACTTCAGTAGTCAGTTGAATAGTGTTTCCTCCAACACTTTGGTGCAGTTGGCTTCCAGGTTAAGCGAGCGGTTTGGCGGGTCATGTTTCAGAGGATGCATGACTTGACCTTTGCCTCTCCTGAGCCGGTTGGGGAGTTGCAGTAATGAAGCAAGATCGTAATCATGAAAAATGGGGTAAAAAAAAACGTATACATTTGTAATAATGTATTACATTTTGACATGTAATACTGCCTGATAAGTATATTTTTCTGCACAGATTGTATATAAGAACAGAATGGAAGCCTAACACTTCCCTGTCTAACTGTTGGAAATGTTAACAGGACAAATCAAAGAAGAAGAGGAAAAAGAAGCACAAGAAACACGAAGGAAGAAGAAGAAAACAATCTTCTGACACAGAGTTAGACTAGCGGTGTGGTTCTGTCCACTAGTAGAGAGCTTCTGCCTTCCAACTACCAACAAATCCCACCTGGGCTGCCCCCCCATGACTGGGATAGTTGGTGCACTATGGGAACTGCTGGCTTGAGAGTATTAAACTAATACCGCGTTCAAAACAACTGGGAACCTGGGAAAAAAACAAGCTCCGACTGGGGAAAAATCGTTTTGAGCGGTCATCCAACTCAGAATTCCAAGTCGGAAACTTGGGCATCTTTCTAGAACTGACTTTCCGACCTGAAGATCACGGACATCATGATTTGACCTCGTTTATTTTCAGAGTTCCCAGTTGTCTTGAAAGCAACATAAGGACTGGTGAACTAGAATCAAACCCTCTGTGAAAACGTAATGTTTTTTCTTAGCAGTTTTTATTCAATCTAAATAATAAGGAAACCACAAGTCAAGTGTGGCCCAACTGAACTGCAAAATGTGCCTATGAAAATGTACTTCCATTTTGTACACCCTTGGTGTGCTGGCCTTCTATGTATAATTTTTACTTCTTGACAATCTCATCTTTCTAAAACTGCATCGCTAGCTACACAATGAGGTAATATTGGGACTTTTATGCTAGTGCCATGGTGTGTGTGTGTGTGTGTGTAATCTGATATGATGGACACTTCTCTTGTCATCCTCATGTAAATTGGGATTGTAAAAATGCAAGTCAAATGGTCATAATCACAAGGGACAATCTGTTAAATGTAATGAGTTATACAACTATGAATGATATCTATAAATGAATCTGGTTTCATTATTAAAGTGTTAATGTTTTAGCCATGATAATATTGGGATTTTTAGTGGATGGATAATGAATGATTCACATTTACACTTATCCAGGACGCATCATGAAATATTGTACAATTTTGATAAGGAAAGTCCCTAAATGTATGACTTAATGTACAGTACCAGTCAAAGGTTTAGACACACCTACTCATTCCAGGGTTTTTCTTTATTTTTACTTTTTTCCACATTGTAGAATAATAGTGAAGACATCAAAACTAGGAAATACCAAAAAAGTGTTAAATCAAAAGATTTTTGAGATTCTTCAAAGTAGCCACCCTTTGCCTTGACAGCTTTGCATACTCTTGGCATTTTCTCAACCAGCTTCATGAGGTAGTCACCTGGAATGCATTTCAATTAACAGGTGTGCCTTGTTAAATTCATTTGTGGAATATATTTCCTCCTTAATGTGTTTGAGCCAATCAGTTGTGTTGTGACAAGGTAGAGGTGGCACACTCAGACATAATTTACAAATGAAGCATTTGTGTTTAGTTAGTCCGCCAGATCAGAGGCAGTAGGGATGACCAGGGATGTTCTTATAAGTGTGTGAATTAGACCATTTTCCTGTCAAAATGTAACGAGTACTTTTGGGTGTCAGGTAAAATGTATGGATTAAAAATAACAATTTTCTTTAGGAATGTAGTACAGTAAAAGTTAGCAAAATATAAGTAGTAAATTACAGATACCCCAAAAACCTACTTAAGTAGTACTTTAAAGTATTTTTACTTAAGTACTTTACACCACTGTAAAAGACCAAGTCCATATTAGGGCAAGTACAGCTCAAAAAAGCAAAGAGGAACGACAGTCCATCATTACTTTAAAACATGAAGGTCAAGTCAATAGCCTCAAATTGCAACCCAAATAAATGCTTCAGAGTTCAAGTAACAGACATCTCCACATCAACTGTTCAGAGGAGACTGCGTGAATCAGGCCTTCATGGTCAAATTGCTGCAAAGAAACCACTACTAAAGGACACCAATAATAAGAAGAGACTTGCTTGGGCCATGAAACACAAGCAATGGACTTCTGTCCTTTGGTCGGATGAGTCCAAATTTGAGATTTTTGGTTCCAACCGCTGTGTATTTGTGAGACAGAGTAGGTGAACGGATGATTTCCGCAGGTGTGATGGTGTGGGGGTGCTTTGCTGGTGACACTGTGATTTATTTAGAATTCGAGGGACACTTAACCAGCATGGCTACCACAGCAATACGCCATCCCACCTGGTTTGCGCTTAGTGGGACTGTCATTTGTTTTTCAACAGGACAATGACCCAACACACCTCTAGGCTGTGTAAGGGCTATTTGACCAAGAAGGAGAGTGATGGAGTTCTGCATCAGATGACCTGGCCTCCACAATCATCCGACCTCAACCCAATTAAGATGGTTTGGGATGAGTTGGACCGCAGAGTGAAGGAAAAGCAGCTAACAAGTGCTCAGCATTTGTGGGAACTCCTTAAAGAATGCCAAGAGAGGGCAAAGCTGTCATCAAGGCAAACGGTGGCTACTTTAAAGAATATAAAATATAAAATGTATTTTGATTTGTTTAACACGTTTTTGGTTACTACATGATTCCATGTTTGTTATTTCATAGTTTTGATGTCTTCACTGTTATTCTACAATATAGAAAATAGTAAAAATAAAGAAAAACCATTGAATGAGTAGGTGTCCAAACTTTTGAATGGTACTGTATGCCAATGCAACATCATTTGGCTAGGGTCATGAAATATACAGTTCCTTCAGAAAGTATTCACACCCCTTGACTTTTTTCATATTTTGTGGTGTTATTCCTGAATTTAAAATGATTTAATTCAGATTTTGTGTCAGTGGCCTACATTATTACCCCATAATGTCAAAGTGGAATGATTTTACTCAAGTGTTCAACCCCTTTGTTATGGCAAGCCTAAATAAGTTCAAGAGTTGCATGGACTCTGTGTGCAATACTAGTGTTTAACATGATTTTTGAATGACTACCTCATCTCTGTACCCCACACACACAATTATCTGTAAGGTCCCTTAGTCGGGCAGTGAATTTCAAACACAGATTCAACCACAACGACCAGGGAGGTTTTCCAAAGCCTCGCAAAGAAGGGCACCTATTTGTAGATGGGTAAAAAAAAAAGCAGACATTGAATATCCATTTTGAGCATGAAGTTATTAATTACACTTTGGATGGTTTATCAATACCCCCTGTCACTACAACGATACAGGCATCCTTCCTAACTCAGTTGCCGGAGAGGAAGAAAATGGTGACTTTAAAACAGTTACAGAGTTTAATGGCTGTGATAGGAGGATGGAGCAACAACATTGTAGTTACTCCACAATACTAACCTAAATGATAGAGTGAAAAGAAGGAAGCCTGTACAGAATACCAATATTCCTGTTTGCATTAAGGCAAAGAAAGTAACTTTGTGTCCTGAATACAAAGCGTTATGTTTGGGGCAAATCCAACACATCACTGAATACCACATATTTTCAAGCATGGTGGATGCATCATGTTATGGGTATGCTTGTCACCAGCAAGGACTAGGGAGGTTTTTTGTTGTTGATAAAAATGAATGGAATAGAGCTAAGCACAGGCAAAATCCTAGGGGAAAACCTGGTTGTCTGCTTTCTAAATTCACCATTCAGCAGGACAATAACCTAAAACACAAGGCCAAATATACATTGGAGAAGCTTACCAAGATGACATTGAATGTTCCTGAGTGGCCTAGTTACAGTTTTGACTTAAATCGGCTTGAAAATCTATGGCAAGACTTGAAAATGGCTGTCTAGCAATGATCAACAACATAGCGACAGAGCTTGAAGCTTAGAAAGAATGTGCAAATATTGTACAATCCAGGTGTGCAAAGCTCTTAGAGCAGGGGTGTCAAACACATTCCACAGAGAGCCGATTAGTGTCTGCAGGTTTTTTGTTTTTCCATTCAATTCAGACCTAGACAACCAGGTGAGGGGGAGTTCCTTACTAATTAGTGACCTTAATTCAATCAAGTACAAGGGTGGAGCGAAAACCTGCAGAAACTCAGCCCTCTGTGGAATGAGTTTGACACGTGTCTTAAGAGATTTACCCAGAAAGACTCACAGCTGCCAAAGGTGATTCTAGCATATATTGACTCAGGGGTGTGAATACTTATGTAAATGAGATATTTCTGTATTTCATTTTCAATAAATTTCCCCCAAAAATCTATTAACATGTTTTCACTTTGTCATTATGGGGTATCGTGTGTGTACATGGGTGAAAAATAACCACAATTTAAGCCATTTTGAATTCTGAAGGCACTGTAACAGTTGTGGAATGGAGGTCACTAAAACTCAGGGGGATGGGCATTAAAGGGGTAAACTGCATTTGAAACAATAATGTCCGCCTGCCTATATTTTGGTGAAAGGCTGATGGATGGGCCTGGAGAAATGTAACCACTCTCAAATTCATAGACAGAGCTTTGGATACAAGGACCCACCATCCATGATATCAAATTAGCATTTTGAGGCCATGCAGTGTTTTTTTTACATAAGTAAAACAAGCTTATATTTTTAGTTCTGTGACAGTTGAAATAAGCTCATGAGGCATTTGTTATATTCTTCAAGAATCAATAGATCATTCATTTATAAGTCCAAAAATGGATGTAGCAACTGCAGATTGACACTTTCAACAAAACATATGCAGGCATCCTTGATCCTTAAATTCCTCATGGTTACACCAGTTTCCCTAAAACACATGCACACTTATCAGTCGTTAGCAACACAATACTAAATGTAAATGGGTTAACACAGCAGTCCTCAAGTAACCTTATCATGGTCAGTCTCACTGACCTAAGGTCACACAGAGGAATCGACCCCACTAAAGATAGCCTTGATAACGATAATGTGGTACCATCTAACAATATACACTGCTCAAAAAAATAAAGGGAACACTAAAATAACACATCCTAGATCTGAATGAATGAAATAATCTTATTAAATACTTTTTTCTTTACATAGTTGAATGTGCTGACAACAAAATCACACAAAAATAATCAATGGAAATCCAATTTATCAACCCATGGAGGTCTGGATTTGGAGTCACACTCAAAATTAAAGTGGAAAACCACACTACAGGCTGATCCAACTTTGATGTAATGTCCTTAAAACAAGTCAAAATGAGGCTCAGTAGTGTGTGTGGCCTCCACGTGCCTGTATGACCTCCCTACAACGCCTGGGCATGCTCCTGATGAGGTGGCGGATGTTCTCCTGAGGGATCTCCTCCCAGACCTGGACTAAAGCATCCGCCAACTCCTGGACAGTCTGTGGTGCAACGTGGCGTTGGTGGATGGAGCGAGACATGATGTCCCAGATGTGCTCAATTGGATTCAGGTCTGGAGAACGGGCGGGCCAGTCCATAGCATCAATGCCTTCCTCTTGCAGGAACTGCTGACACACTCCAGCCACATGAGGTCTAGCATTGTCTTGCATTAGGAGGAACCCAGGGCCAACCGCACCAGCATATGGTCTCACAAGGGGTCTGAGGATCTCATCTCGGTACCTAATGGCAGTCAGGCTACCTCTGGCGAACACATGGAGGGCTGTGCGGCCCCCCAAAGAAATGCCAACCCACACCATGACTGACCCACCGCCAAACCGGTCATGCTGGAGGATGTTGCAGGCAGCAGAACGTTCTCCACGGCGTCTCCAGACTCTGTCACGTCTGTCACATGTGCTCAGTGTGAACCTGCTTTCATCTGTGAAGAGCACAAGACGCCAGTGGCGAATTTGCCAATCTTGGTGTTCTCTGGCAAATGCCAAACGTCCTGCACGGTGTTGGGCTGTAAGCACAACCCCCACCTGTGGACGTCGGGCCCTCATACCACCCTCATGGAGTCTGTTTCTGACCGTTTGAGCAGACACATGCACATTTGTGGCCTGCTGGAGGTCATTTTGCAGGGCTCTGGCAGTGCTTCTCCTGCTGCTCCTTGCACAAAGGCGGAGGTAGCGGTCCTGCTGCTGGGTTGTTGCCCTCCTACGGCCTCCTCCACGTCTCCTGATGTACTGGCCTGTCTCCTGGTAGCGCCTCCATGCTCTGGACACTACGCTGACAGACACAGCAAACCTTCTTGCCACAGCTCGCATTGATGTGCCATCCTGGATGAGCTGCACTACCTGAGCCACTTGTGTGGGTTGTAGACTCCATCTCATGCTACTACTAGAGTGAAAGCACCGCCAGTATTCAAAAGTGACCAAAATATCAGCCAGGAAGCATAGGAACTGAGAAGTGGTCTGTGGTCACCACCTGCAGAACCACTCCTTTATTGGGGGTGTCTTGCTAATTGCTTATAATTTCCACCTGTTGTCTATTCCATTTGCACAACAGCATGTGAAATGTATTGTCAATCAGTGTTGCTTCTTAAGTGGACAGTTTGATTTCACAGAAGTGTGATTGACTTGGAGTTACATTGTGTTGTTTAAGTGTTCCCTTTATTTTTTTGAGCAGTGTATAATTATTCACTCGTTCCTTCCCAATATTCCACATTTCTCTGAATATGATTAGTGGTTGAAATAACTCCTAGACCTATAAAACAAGTGTTGTGATGAACACAGTTAAATCAAAATGTAACACCCTGGCCATAGAGAGGGTTTTTTGTTCTCTATTTTTGGTTAGGCCAGGGTGTGACATGGGTGGGCGTTCTAGGTTTCTTTTTCTATGTTGGTGGTTTTCTTTGTTTCGGCCGTGTATGGCTCTCAATCAGGAACAGGTGTAGATCGTTGTTGCTGATTGAGAGTCATACATAGGCAGCCTGTTTTTCCTTTGGGGTTTGTGGGTGAATGTTTCCTGTCTAGTGTTTTGTTATTTGTCATTTTCGTGTTTTCTTTTGCAAGTGTTCATTCGGTCATTAAAATCATTTAAGATGAACACATCCTCTGCTGCACCTTGGTCTCATTCTGACGAGGGCCGTTACACAAAATCCATTTTTTTTGGTCACATGCACCGAATACAACCTCACCGTGAAATGCTTGCTTACAAGCCCTTAACAACAATGCAGTTGAAGAAATAGAGTTAAGAAATATTTACTAAATAAACTAAAGAGAAAAAATACTAATATAAAAGTAACAAGAAAATTACATGAATTTTTTAATTTACCTAGACAAGTAGGTTAAGACGGCAAACCCCATCAACGCTGGGCCAATTGTCCGCTGCCCAATCACAGCTGGTTGTGATACAGCCTGGAATCGAACCAGGGTCTATAGTGACGCCTCTAGCACTGAGATGCAGTGCCTTAGACCGCTGCGCCACTCGGGAGTCAATTACTTTGTCACATAGGGCCATGAAGGTTCGGATAGCTTTTTTCCCTTAATAAATAAAATTATCACTTAAGTGCATTTTGTGTTTACTTGGGTTATCTTTGTGTAATATTAAAAATTGTTTGATGATCTGAACCATTTAAGTGTGACAAATGTGCATAAAAATAAGAAATCAGGAAGGGGGCAAATACTTTTCACAGCACTGTAAACACCATGGGACCAAGCAGTCATCATACCGCTCAGGAAGGAGACACGCTCTGTCTCCTAGAGATAAACGTACTTTGGTGCGAAAAGTGCAACTCAATCCCAGAACAACAGCAAAGGACCTTGTGAAGATGCTGGAGGAAATAGGTACAAACGTATCTATATCCACAGTAAAACTAGTCCTGAAAGGCCGCTCAGCAAGAAAGAAGCCACTGCTCCAAAATGTCCTCTGGTCTGATGAAACAAAAATATAACTGTTTGGCCATAATGACCATCGTTATGTTTGGAGGAAAAACCGTGAAGCACTGGGGTGGCAGCATCATGTTGTGGGGGTGCTTTGCTGCAGGAGGGACTGGTGCCCTTCACAAAATAGATGGCATCATTGGGGAGGAAAATTATGTGGATATATTAAATCAACATCTCAAGACATCAGTCAGGAAGTTAAAGCTTGGTCGCAAATGGGTCTTCCAAATGGACAATGACCCCAAGCATGCTTCCAAAGTTGTGGCAAAATGGCTTAAGGACAACAAAGTCAAGGTATTGGAGTGGCCATCACAAAGCCCTGACCTAAATCCTAAAGAAAATTTGCGGGCAGAACTGAAAAAGCATGTGCGAGCAAGGAGGCCTACAAACCTGACTCAGTTACACCAGCTCTGTCAGGAGGAATGGGCCAAAATTCACCCAACTTATTGTGGAAAGCTTGTGGAAGGCTACCCAAAACGTTTGACCCAAGTTAAACAATTTAAAGGCACTGCTACCAAATACTAATTGAGTGTATGTAAACTTCTGACCCACTGGGGATGTGATGAAAGAAATAAACGCTGAGAATAAATCATTCTCTCTATTCTTAAAATAAAGTGTTGATCCTAACTGACCTAAGACAGGGAATTTTTACTCTGATTAAATGTCAGGAATTGTGAAAAACTGAGTTTACATTTATTTGGCTAAGGTGTATGTAAACTTCCGACTTCAACTGTAGGTCCTGGATGGATGCAACCGGTCAGGATGCTCTCAATGGTGCAGCTGTATAACTTTTTGAGGATCTGTGGACCCATGCCAAATCTTTTCAGTCTCCTGAGGGGGAAAAGGCGTTGTTGTGCCTTCTTCACAACTTTCTTGGTGTGTTTGGACCATGATAATTCATTGGTGATGTGGACACCAATGAACTTGAAATTCTTGACCCGCTCCACTTCAGCCCCGTCAATGTTAATGGAGGCCTGTTCGGCCTACCCTTACCACCTGGGGAGGCCCGTCAGGAAGTCTAGGACCCAGTTGCAGAGGGAGGTGTTAAGTCCCAGGTTCTTTAGCTTAGTGATGAGCTTTGTGGGCACTATGGTGTTGAACGCTTAGCTGTAGTCAATGAACAGCATTCTCACATAGGTGTTCCTTTTGTCCAGGTGGGAAAGGGCAGTGTGGAGTGCGGTTGAGATTGTGTCATCTGTGGATCTGTTGGGGCGGTATGCGAATTCGAGTGGGTCTAAGGTTTCCGGCATGGTGGTGTTGATGTGAGCCATGACCAGCCTTTCAAAGCACTTCATGGCTACCGACGTGAGTGCTACGGGGCGGTAATCATTTTGACAGGTTACCTTTGCTTTCTTGGGCACAGGGACTATGGTGGTCTGTTTGAAACATGTAGGTGTTACAGACTCAATCAGGGAGAGGTTGAAAATGTCAGTGAAGACACTTGCCAGTTGGTCCGCGCATGCTTTGAGTACATGTCCATGTAATCCATCTGGCCCCACAGCTTTGTGAATGTTAACCTGTTTAAAGGTCTTGCTCACATCAGCTACAGAGACTGTGATCACGCAGTCATCCGGAACAGCTGGTGCTCTTATTCATGCTTCAGTGTTGCTTGCCTCGAAGCGAGCATAAATGGCATTTAGCTCGTCTGGTAGGCTCGCATCACTGGGCAGCTCGTGGCTAGGTTTCCCTTTGTAGTAGTTAATATTTTTCAAACCCTGCCACATCCGACGAGCGTCAGAGCCGGTGTAGTAGGATTCAATCTTAGTCCTGTATTGACGCTTTGCCTGTTTGATGGTTCGTCTGAGGGCATAGCGGGATTTCTTATAAGCGTCCGGATTAGTGTCCCGGTCCTTGAAAGTGGCAGCTCTAGCCTTTAGCTCGGTGCGGATGTTACCTGTAATCCATGGCTTCTAGTTGGAAAGAGTACGCACGATCACTGTGGGGAGGGGTCAGTGAGGAGTGAAGAATGTGTCATGGGAAAGATTGGTATCAAAGACCTAAGAGGAAGGCCTATTTAACTCCTTTATGAAGTTTGAGCTGTAAGGCACTGTGATCATTGCATTGATGTACATGCAGACTCACATAATGATTAACAAAGGGTCTATAAAGCCAGCTGGTGCTATTGGCAAACTACTTCTGGATTCGTCATTGACCTAAGTTTCTGTTCATGAAGACATGAGATAAAGTTACTTCCTCATTATTAAAAGTGGGAGTATCAAACCTAATGTGTACAGAGCAGCGTTTCGGTTAAGGAGTCACCCCATTGTGCTGTGTGTAACCCCATGACAGGAAGTTTTAAATCCCTGAGCTGTGACTAACTACAGGGTAAGTGAGATTTTAAAAAGGAGAAATAATTTAATATTAAACAATGAAATTAGAAATCACTCCGTCACAAACTAAGAAGAATTAGTAAACAACAAATTCATAACATTTTTCAAATTTTTGTCAAAGTTTAAATCATCTGAATTTAGATGCATTTGAAACTGAAAGGGAACTAAGACACTCTCATATTAGTGCTGTGACTGTGTCTCAGCTTCCTTTCGATCATATATGGTAAGATATATTGTTGGAAATTCCCTTAGTGTGTAATGTTCAAGTAAACATCTTAGATTATGTACTATTACAAAGAATCTTCAGAAAATACATTTAGAACTCAATCTACTCGAAAAAGCCTCTAAACCCTTTGTTTATTCTCCATCCTTTAGATGTGGAACATAGCTGCATTGGTGTTAGTGGTGGCAGGGTCTGCCTCTTGCTACATCACCTGCCCTGATGGGAAGGTCTGCTCTGATCAATCAACCTGCTGTTTGACTAAAGAAGGATACGCCTGCTGTCCAGTTACCCATGTGAGTAAACAGGGTTCACATGAGGGAAATTTGTAGCCTGGTCCCAGATCTGTTTGTCATGCCAACAACCGTAGCAGTTGGCAGCACAAACAGATCTGGAATCAGGCAATTTGACATCCCTAGTAAATGGGATTCTCAGTAGCACAACGGTTGTAAAGACGGGAAAAAGAAACCAGCATAATAGTACTGTTGTTTCCTTCACCGTTGGATGACACAACCAATGTTTCAGTTAAAAGACCTTGGGTTTAGAGAGCTGTGCGAGCAAAGATCCCACAACAGGTATTCGGGTGCATATGAGGTACCACAATATGCATCACAGGGCACACGCATTGGTTGCCTGTGATGCATATTGTGGTACCTGATCGTGGACCTTGTTTTCCGGTTTGGAGACCTTGATGGCTTCGATCATTGAAGGGGCCTGCATCGGTCATTGAAGGGGCCTGCATCGGTCATTGAAGGGGCCTGCATCGATCATTGAAGGGGCCTGCATCGGTCATTGAAGGGGCCTGCATCGGTCATTGAAGGAGCCTGCATCGGTCATTGAAGGGGCCTGCATCGGTCATTGAAGGGGCCTGCATCGATCATTGAAGGGGCCTGCATCGATCATTGAAGGGGCCTGCATCGGTCATTGAAGGGGCCTGCATCGGTCATTGAAGGGGCCTGCATCGGTCATTGAAGGGGCCTGCATCGGGGCAAAAGGATACCTCAGTTTGCCAGACCTCACACACTTACTTACAGTGGGCACTGTTCTCTTTCTGTAAAAGTCAAAGGCCTTATTGATGCCCACCTTATGGCCATAAAAAATAATGAATAGAGAAATATTTCCTGCACACTGGTACGCTATTACATTTTAACCTAAGAGTATGACATTGATGGTGTGGTTTTCTGTTATTTTTCTGTTATTTTAGCAGGTTCCGTGGACAGCACTAGTTCAGGCCTCTGACAGCACCCCACAGGCTGGAGTCATTCGCTGTGACACAAAATTCTACTGCCCTTCTGGAACCAGCTGCTGCAAGGGACCGACTGGCAAATGGGGCTGCTGCCCATTCCCACTGGTAAATATACTGAAACTGATGGAGACAGGGTTTCGAGGGGATTTGATAAAACTGTTCTTAAATACCACTGAGCTATCATTTGATAAAGTAGTAGTATCAATGTTGCATGTTTATTAACATAATGAAATCTGAAACATAATATAATCAGTAATGCATATACAGAGCAGTGTGACATGTTTTAATGACATTAAGATCATGTGCAATATAATGCAGATTTTATATTACTGTCATGTTCTGAGACCTATTTCTTATTTTTAGGGCAAGTGCTGTGCAGATGGCCAGCATTGCTGTGAATATGGATACACCTGTGACTCCTCATTCAAGTGCAGGAAAGGTTACTCTCAGATTCCTTCAGGTCTGAGGGATGAT
Source organism: Salmo salar (assembly GCF_965601325.2). NCBI lineage: Eukaryota > Metazoa > Chordata > Actinopteri > Salmoniformes > Salmonidae > Salmo > Salmo salar. The sequence continues at coordinate 34,101,673 of NC_138317.1, forward strand.
GCTAAGCAGGACTGACAAGATGTCTTATTAATTATAATGTTGTCACTGTACTGGTATTGGATTGAAGAAACAGATTTGCTAGTTTAGCTAACCAAAACATCAGTCCTAGCTTGCTATTATGAAAATCGAATGCAACAATGTTTTCAATTCTAATTTTGCTTTGAAAAGCAACTCAAACATAAAACATGTAAAAATGAACTATAACCTTTGAATTCTACCCTGCAGATATACCATGGTTTATAGGGAAATAATGCACGCTCTAGAATGCCCTTCATGACAATCAGAAACGAGTGTTCAACAATGTCACGGTATAACATTACATGTTGAAAGAATGTTGAATCATGTCACCCACTCATTCATTGCATAAAAGACATATCAATACACTTGAAATAAATGACATTCTAAGAAAAAACTGTTTTTCTTTGTTCAGTAATCTATGTATCATTCATTGTATCAATCTCTACCGGCTATATATTGTATCATTACTCACTATTACTCACTATCTGAGCACGTGGAATGGAGTTACTATGGTAACAGGGTGTCAACATCAAGTAGTTGTGTTTTCATGTAGCCACTGCTAGCTAACCTGTCAGCAATCCTGCATCCTATCAACAATGGCTGAAATGTCTGCTATGAATAGAAAATTGATTCAGAATCTCGCTGAAACTCTTTCTAAACAAGTCAAACACTGTAAGTATCTGTTTGGATAGTTGTGGCAGAAATAGTCAAAGTTTATGTCCTGACTAGTTAGCTAGCTAACGTTAGCTGAACTTTAACAATACATGCTTATTAACTAACTAGTTCATAACTCGGCAGTTATCTAGATACAGTAGTCAACGTTAGCTATTAACAAAACTTGAAAACTAAAAAAAGTTATAGCTCCTCCAACCAAAACTGTGCTACCCCATACATTTAACCTGACAACACTGCTTTTTTAATGGAACATGGTAGGCGCTATAACCTGGCTTTGTTGGGATCATTTTTATTGTATTTATTTAACCTTTATTTAACAAGGCAAGTCAGTTAAGAACATTCTTATTTACAATGACGGCCTAGGAACAGTGGGTTAACTGCCTTGTTCAGGGGCAGAACGTTAGATGTTTACCTTGTCAGCTCGGGGGTTTAGATCAAGCAACCTTTCGGTTACTGGCCATGTCAAAGTTTGTTCTGTGTTCTATTCTTTGCTGTGTGTTTAGCAAGTTAATCAAATCCTACACCAGTCTATCTATGCAAATGGAATTGTGCATATGGAAGGAGTACAAACACTATTTTTGTCTGCAGTTAACAAAACAGAAGCAGAGTGTCTGATCCGACTGTTCAATGGTCTCCTGGGGGATCAGAGTGACAGGAGGGTAGGGAATGGCCTGGACAGAGGAAAATTCAGGAATATTCTACACAACACCTTTGGAATGACTGATGATATGATCATGGATAGAGGTAGGCTTGTCTCTTTTGTTACATTTCTGCATGTCACATGAAACGGAATAAACCAAAAAGATGATGATACTGATGACATACTGTGGTGGGTATAGTTAAGAATCTCAACTCTTGCGTTGCATTTATATTCTAGTCTTTCGTGCATTCGACAAAGACAACGACAGCTACGTCAGTGTGAAAGAGTGGATCGAGGGACTGTCAATCTTTCTCCGTGGGACATTGGATGAAAAAATTAAGTGTAAGAAAGATTTAAAGTGTATTATTAAGGCTTATACCCCATGTAGGCTATTTGACCATTATCTACTTTATTAACTATCCATACTAACACAGTCCCACTTTTGACCCGTTCAGACTGCTTCGATGTGTATGACTTGAATGGAGATGGGTACATTTCCCGGGAAGAGATGTTCCACATGCTGAAGAACAGCCTGATCAGACAGCCCACAGAGGAGGACCCAGACGAGGGCATCAAAGACCTGGTGGAGATCACACTCAAGAAGATGGTAATTACAAAAATGGTATCTTCATTGTAGCTGGTTAAACCAGACTGAATGCTGCACTACCCATGGTTTGATTTGACAGGCTATCTTCATTGTACCCTGTGTTAAAAATCCCTGTTTAACTCAGTCACAATTGACTAATTCATGCATCATATGAAATATACTATATGAACATAAAAGACCAATGAGTTGTTTCCATCAGGACCATGACCACGACAGCAGACTGTCCTATGCAGACTTTGAAAAGGCAGTGAGAGATGAGAATCTATTGCTTGAAGCTTTTGGAACCTGCCTTCCCGATGCCAAGGTGACCATTGAAGTTAAGATTGTAAAAACAGTCTAATGACTTGTCTGTCTTGACAATATTTACCCTTTGTCTAACATGTTTTTTTTTAATGTTGTGTTACAGAGCATATTGGCATTTGAGCAGCATGCATTCCAGGATACACTTGAGCGTTAAGGACAACACTACTTTATTCATTTTCATGAAACTGCAAATATATATAAACAAATAAAAATATATATAAAAAAACTTCTTATACTCTGATGGGAAATATAAAAATTAAACATGTTGAGAAAAGATGAAGTACCGTCTAATTGGTGTAAAGTCTAGGAACTTGATAAAATGTATGCATTATCTTCTGTGTGATGCTGTCCGTTTCAGAACATGGAGTCTGTTCTGTCGTTCTGCCCCTGAGCAAGGCAGTTAACCCACTGTTCCCCAGGCGAAGAAGACGTGGATGTCGATTAAGGCAGCCCCCCGCACCTCTTTGATTCAGAGGGGTTGGGTTAAATGCGGAAGACACATTTCAGTTGAATACATTCAGTTGGACAACTGACTGGGTATCCCTCTTTCCTTTTCCCTGTTAGATTCTCTTCCGAGGCTTTCCTGGCTTTGTCTTCTCTGTTGGCTTGACTTCAGGAATTGATGCTACCTGAAAACAAGGAAAGAAATGAATTTACTGAAGTATCACTCACACTTGAATTGTAATACTGTATGAAGTTGTGACTGTGAGTGACCAATTTTGGGAGGCAAATGACCACAAATATACCTTTTTCAGTGTATTTCTGACCATGTTGGCTGTTGTGTTCAATGACTCATCCGCCATATCCATCTTAGGCTACTCTGGTAGTTTGGTCTAATGAGGGTTTCATTTTTGTCAACAATGCCAAAAAGTCTTTACTCGTTTCTACCATTTTCCGTTTTCTGTTCTCCAAATGTGTGGTCCTTGGTATGAATCTGGAGGGTACTGCAGGGGGTGGATTCTTACTCAGTCTTTTCACCATCCCTCTGTTTCCCCTAGAAGAGGAGGGAGTGCCACTTACATTGGGTGCCTTCTACGGTTTATTATGGAATTATGCAATGACCCCATTTTATCCTCTGTTGGAATAGTCCGGCATTGGTTTGCCTGATAACTATAAGACCGATCATAAAATGGGGCACAAGGCCAGCAGCATACCACCCTGCATCCCACTACTGACTTGCTTCTGAAGCTAAGCAGGGTTGGTCCTGGTCAGTCCCTGGATGGGAGACCAGATGCTGCTGGAAGTGGTGTTGGAGGGCCATTAGGAGGCACTCTTCCCTCTGGTCTAAAAAAAATATCCCAATGCCCCAGGGCAATGATTGGGGACATTGCTCTGTGTAGGGGGATGTTGAACGGGTGTCCTGACTCTCTGTGGTCACAAAAAAAAAATCCCATGGCACTTATCGTAAGAGTAGGGGTGTTAACCCTGGTGTCCTGGCTAAATTCCCAACCTGGCTCTTGTACGATCATGGTCACCTAATTATCCCCAGCTTACAATTGGCTCAAGAGTCAAAGTCTCTTCCTGATTGCCGGTATCACTGGATCTCTGATCATCACCTAAGGAAATCCTGGCTGTGGTAGCAACTGTATCTGAAGACATGGGCTTTTTGCTCTCTTCATCCCCCTGGTCCTGTTCTTTTGCTCCACAACCAAACAAGAAAAATTGAGAATCATACAGTATGTGTCAACTAACTGCATCATAATAGTCATGCTTATGTTGTGAATGACAGATATAGTTCTGATAATACTCTACTAACACAGCATCTGTACCTTTATTTTGAGCTGTACTATTCACATATCGTCTCCTGTCTTGCAGCTTTAATCTGGTGTCCTCCACTGTCTCATACTCAGGGGCAGGGCACATGTAGTAAACCTCCAAAGAAACTCTCTCATCCATATACCGTTTGGCTGCCCTGAAACAGAATGACAAAGTATAACTGGTATAACTCAGACACTCTGTTTGCAGATATGACAGTACTGTATAACTACTAGAGCCTAGTAATACCAAGGGCCTCATAGTTAGTTACTATGAACTAGGGCCTAGAGTTTTTTCCTGGTCAGTGTTACAAATGCACATTCTTAAAGCAACAGCATTCAATTCTCAACTGAGCTGGAACCCCACGTTACTGAACACAACATTCAGGTTACATGGTCACTGAGAAAACTCCCAGCTCTAGTTATGTATCACTCATCATGATCAACTGGATGGAACCTGTCCAGATCTTGCACTGGTGAGTTTCTGGAACTTGATGAGGTAGACCTCTGAATTCCTCTGCAGGGTACTCATCCAGCCCTCCTCCACAAACCTGTACAGCGCAGAGAGCTGGATTAGTTCTGTCATCACCCCGATGGCTGGGACTCCTTACACCATCAGGTAACGAGACTCCAAGTTGATGGTGTACACCTGCAGATAAAGAAATACAAAACAAGAAATTACACAGTGGCAACCGAGCTAACTTGCTAGCCAAGTATTGAGCATGGATACTGAATATTCTTACCTTAACTTCTTTCGGTCTCCTTCCTTTTCCTTTTCTATCATTTGGTTGAGAGGGGCACATATTGTGTTGCTCATGGTGTTTATAAACCTCTGGAGTGCTCCAACTTGAGCTGTTGATGGGCGCCGCCATGTTTGCTAATGACAACAAAACCCAAACCTGATGTAGTTTCCCAGACAAAAATAATCGGATCTGAGGTAATTGATGTGAGCGTCTCTGTGAGAAAGAAAATCGGATCAGCTACTTTTGCCTGCACAGAATGCATAACCGAATGTACAAGTAATCTAGCTAATTAGCTAGCTACTTCAGTTGCCAACATATTTAGTTATGTTGGGAAATAATGGCATCTAATCTGTCACATTGGTTTTTAACAACACGAAAAACTGCGTTCTTCAACTTCTTTCAAACTTGGTAACACAGCTCTCTCTTCACCAGGTAAGCTACAAGCTAGCTACTGTATGTAGCTTGCTAGTGTTGTTTTCTTTTTAGTTGTGTCAAGTTATAATTATGCCAAACTATCAGCAAACTACCGGTAGCTAACTTGCACTTGTGACCATTTCGTGCCATGTCTTCTAGTTAGTCTGATAGTTTTTTTGTGGAATGCCATGTTTCCCATTTTTGTTCATGTAATTATCTTCTGTTATACAGAACCTGGCTCTGGAGCTGTCCTGGGGTCATGATGCCCATGTGTTCCTCAGCTGGACCAGAAGCCCTGCCAACAAGGAGGACCATAAAGTAGAGTTGAGCAGGCAACTGGGAGAGAAGCTTGGACTCAAAGATGGAGAGTAGGTAATGATGTCCCACTCTTCACTAATTCTCTTGTTGCCCATTCCCCAAACTCATATGTTTACAACCTCTTCCGCTTAGTAACTCGTGTTCTATGGTTTCAGGGCTTCTTGCGGCTATGCCAGCAGGTCCTGTCTGTACAGCAGGTCCTGTCTGTACAGCAGGTCCTGTCTGTACAGCAGGTCCTGTCTGTACAGCAGGTCCTGTCTGTACAGCAGGTGTTTGTGGACTCACTCACCTCTGACGACTTGGAGATCCTGGTGAGTACCTGTGTTTAGAGTGGTCTTTGTGTTATTGACATTGTTGAAGGAGACTAAATCAACCCTGTCGTGTCCTCAGGAGCTCCACAGTGCAGCACTGGAGCAGCAGCTCCTGGAGCAGAATAGAGTGGTGTTTCCTGATGCAGTGTTTCCTGTGTGGGTGGACCAGAGAACACTCATCTACATCCGAATCGGGTCAGCACTGATTTTCACTTTGTAATTTATTTCAACATCTACCAGCTATGAACTCAACAGCTCATGCAAAGAAAGAGTTGATGTAATACTATCCTCCATACTCTTCTTCTTCTGCAGCTTCACTCTCCCCAACTGTACCGTACAGTCAATTATAGCAGTTCACAGAGCTGCATGTCTCTCCTAAAATCCGTGCTGGAACTGAGGACCGCTTCGGCACTCTTTTTGGAACATCCTTACTCAATCAGAACCAGCCCCTCCACAGGCAGCTGAACGTTGACCTCTCACCCTCCTCCAGGTCCTCTCTGGAGAGCATTCAGGAGACTGGACTTTCTGTAGAACAATGTCCCAACGCTGCTGGCCTCCAGTGCCCAACAGCAGTGGTGCGGGATAGCAATCCTAAAGTACATGGTCAGGTACATGCTAACAGGGAACTATGACCCAGTGAGAGAGTTTCCCCCATCTCCAACATCCCTGCCCTCCTCAATGACTCAGTCTTCAGAGTAGGCCGAGCACCGCCCGTGTCTTCTGGCCCTCTGAGTGCCACCCATGGGGTTGTCCACATCCTGCCCTGGGGCCAGCAGATGGGAGGTAATATCAATGGTGGCCAGCCAGCTGTGACGTATGGCCTACTGTCATAGGTGCTCTCTCCCAAGAGGGTGAGAGAGAGGGCCAAGCTGGCCATGGAGAAGAAGAGTGGAGGTGCTGGTGATGGTGCAGGGAGGAGGAAGAGGAGGCCACTGTAGTCAAGGTGGTGTGTCACCATACAGAGGAACTGAAAGGATCTTCTAGAGAGGGAGAGCGCCACAGTGGAAGGGTCTGGGTGAGAACTTGTACATTAGCCATGGTCTAAAAGTTGGGCACAATATAGGCCTAATCAAATACATTTTTCTCAATTTTGTAATTTTTTACATTTTATTTAACTAGGCAAGTCAGTTAAGAACAAATTCATATTTACAATTAAGGCCTAGCAGAAGGCAAAAGGCCACCTGCAGGGCTGGGATTTAAAAAATTATAATATAGGACAAAACACACATCACAAAGAGAGACAACACTACATAAATAGTGACCTAAGACAACAACATAGCATGGCAGCAACACATGACAACATAGCATGGCAGCAACACAACATGGTAGCAGCACAGAACATTATTGAGCAAAATCATACTACCCATAGTTGTTTAAATGTGTGTGTAAATTGATTCATATTGTAAACTGATTTATATTGAAGCTATATGTATTCAAGCATAATTGTATGTCTCAGTTCCCACAATCTCTGGGAACTAGGCTCCATATTGACCCACACTCATCAGTGAGAATCAAGCCAATCAAATCAACTCCTAAAAGTAACCACCAGTATCTACCTGCAGCCTTTACAACCACTGGTGAGTAACATTTACATTTTACATCATATGGAATTCTATTGAATGTAGTGTTCTGATCATCCTAACCTTGTACTTTCCATTTCATGAGATAAATAGAATGGTGTAAATCAGGGGTATCAAACTCCATGGAGGGCCAAGTGTCTGCAGTTTTTTTGTTTGTCTTTTCAATTAAGACCTAGACAACCAGGTGAGGGGAGTTCTTTACTAATTATTGACCTTAATTAATCAATCAAGTACAAGGGAGGAGTGAAAACCCACAGACTCTTTGCCCTCCGTGGAATGAGTTTGACACGTGGTGTAAATGTATAGGTCTTTGGCAGCTGGTTGTATTGAATGCCATGTTGCTGTTTGACCCCTGCCCTGATGTCCTCCTAGGCTGCAGCAGAGAGTGAGGTGAAGATTCAGACTGCCTTACTGGGTAGGCTGCACACCCAGAGCCACGAACCGCTAGCCTGTCTGACGAGCCGATCCAACACAATCCTCCTACAGTACCTGCAATTAAAGCTACACATAGCTTGTATCCCAAATGGCACGCTGTTCCCTTTATTGTCCTATAGGGTTCTGTTCAAAAGTAGTGCACTATTAAGAGAATAGAGTGCCATTTGGGACACACACATGAAGCTCTGTGACGGTTGGCAGCAGGACATTCAATCTCACCTAAAGAGTATGGAGTGCAGTGTAAATGTAATACAGTCTTGATCTTCTCCCTTCAGGGAAGGGGGAGTTTGCTCTGACTGTGAAGTCAGAACCTGAGCGTGAAGCGCCTGACCAGTTGTTTCTATTAGCTCTTAGTGGGATACAGACATACAGGTACAAGTTTATCTCATCAGACTTAATATCTTCAAATCAACACATTAAATGTCCGTAACTGTGTGAGGGAAATGTTATGTTTGTGTGTCAAATCAATGATACTTTTCAAATAACCAATTAGATGAGTTCATGCAGGTGACTGACTGATCGTGTATGGGGGAATCCTCACTATCACTGATAAGCAACTTGGCAGTACGCCCAGAATGTTGCTATGGGAACAACCAAGGTATCTCAGTTTCAAGGTCTCAACTTGGAGAGAGAAGGCCTTGTGAGGTATTGGTCAGTCACATGTGCGAGCCACCGGTAATGATGAATGAATTATGCTAAATCATGCAGATATAACCTCTCTGTATAGCCGTATATAAGACAACTGCTGGGACTGCCACAGCGAAGCTTCTGATGTAACCTCTCCAATAAAGCTTGTGATTCATTTAAGATTGACTTCAGGTGTCCCTGGTGTTGAATTTCCACCACAATCTTGGCGTCACTGACAATTGAGAACCACTGATAATAGCATAAGGTGTTATTTTAGGAATTTATGAGAAGTTGTCGGGGAACCACAAGGAATAGCATAAGTTGCACAAGGTGCTATTCTATATGTATGGGAATTTTATTTTTATTTATTTCACCTTTATTTAACCAGGTAGGCTAGTTGAGAACAAGTTCTCATTTGCAACTGCGACCTGGCCAAGATAAAGTGTAGCAAGTCGACACATACAACAACACAGTTACACATGGAATTAACAAAACATAGAGTAGAACAAAAGGAAACAAAAAGTCTATATACAGTGAGTGCAAATGAGGTAAGTTAAGGCAATAAATAGGCCATGGTGATGAAGTAATTACAATATTGCAATTAAACACTGGAATGGTAGATGTGCAGAAGATGAATGTGCAAGTAGAGATACTGGGGTGCAAAGAAGCAAGATAAATACAGTATGGGGATGAGGTAGGTAGATACAGTGGGGGAAAAAAGTATTTGATCCCCTGCTGATTTTGTACATTTGCCCACTTACAAAGAAATGATTAGTCTATAATTTTAATGGTCGGTTTATTTGAACAGTAAGAGACAGAATAACAACAAACAAATCCAGAAAAACGCATGTCAAAAATGTTATAAAATGATTTGCATTTTAATGAGGGAAATAAGTTGGGCAACCCCAGTCCTCTGGGGCCTGATTGGTGTCACACTTCTTCTCCATCCCCAGTAAACACAGCTGATAAATCAAATTGCATTCTAAACTGAAGATCATGATTAGGTGATTATTGGAGTCAGGTGTGTTAGCTGGGGCTGGGGCAAAACTGTGACACCAATCAGGCCCCAGAGGACTGGGGTTGCCCACCCCTGCTATAGAGGAACCGCAGAAGATACATATGTATGCATAGGAGGTAACGACAAGTAATAAGGGATATTACTGAGTGTGTTTGGGAATAGTACTAAATGAATGTGGATGAGAGTATTGTATACTTCACTAATTAACTGAACAGGGTTTTAGCCCCGGTGAGTGTGGGATGACGTGTTAAGCTGGAAGTTTTTTTCCCCGAAAGAGTTCAACATAGGGTTTAAGTATGGGAAAGGGAAATAGTAAGAGTAGGATGGAGGATCCGTGCTTGGAACCAAAAGGGCCGTGTAGTGTAATGGCAAAAAAATTGGTAGGTGGGTACTGAACCAAACAGAAGACTGGACAAGATGAACATATGGACATTTCCCTGTTGATGGGAAACTGAGCACAGAAAGACTGGAGTCTGTGAGAGGCCAACTTGAAAGGAAACAAAATAAATTTAAAGTGAAGTGGGACGATTTTCAGGAAGTGTCACGGTCGTCGTATGAATGAGACCAAAGCGCAGCGTGTGTATCGTTCCACATCTTTATTCAACTGTGAAACTATGCAAGACATACAATAAACTAATAAACAAAAACAACAAACCGTGACGAAGAGGTGCAACATACACTAACTCAAAATAATCTCCCACAAACACTAGTGGGAAAAACAACAACTTAAATATGATGACCCACTGCCTCTAATTGGGAATCATACGCAAACCCAACCTAGAAAAAAGAACCTAGAACACAACATAGCAAATTTAAACTAGACAAAAACCCCAACATAGAAAAAAGAACCTAGAACACAACATAGAAAATTTAAATTAGACAAAAACCCAACATAAACAAAATTACCTAGAACACAACATAGAAAATTCAACTAGACAAAAACCCCAACATAGAAAAAAGAAACTAGAACCAACATGGAAATAAACTAGACCAAACCCCCCAAAGGAGCAGCAGCGAGGACAGCAATGAAGGACAAAGCAGAAAAGACCAACAGGATAGAAAGAAAACCCCCAAAAAGAAGCTTGAGGGAATGTTTCCACTAATACGCTACCCCAACCCCAATGGAGGCGGGATGTTGGAAATGGAGAAACCTTGGGATGTTGACGAAATAAAAGCAATAGTGGACGATGTCATTGAACCAGCAAAGGATGCTGTGAGGTTTGAGGAAGAGGTAAAAGCAATCATATCCATGTACAACCCCACCACCAGAGAAATTGAAGAAATACTCTGCCGCTGCTTGAAATTTAAATGGAAGGCCTATAAACATGTGGGACTGCAATGTACCAGTTGCTGACCGTGGTGACCAGCTGGATGCAGATTTTACAGCTATAAAGGCTGCTTTCCCCAAACGTACAGACTGGCGGAAAATCCATTCCACCAAACAGCCAATGGAGGAAATATGTAATGACTACATGGAAAGAATGGAGACAGTCTTCCTCCAACACTCAGGTCTGATGCCTGACCAAGACTCATACAGCAGCTTATTGTGCCATGCTATGGTGACAAGCCTGAGACAAGATCTGAAGACAGATGTAACTACAACTTGTATTTCATGGGAAACAAAACCACTGTCTGACGTAAAGCCGTATATCACCAATGCGGAAAGACAGTTGAAGAAAAATAAACTAAGGATGGAAAGACACTGAAGAAGGCACAGCTGATGTATTACTCTGGAGGAGGAAAAGGACATAGAGAAAATGGTGGCAACCGTGGAAGTCAAAGGGCGAGACTGGAGTTAGAGCATTTTTCAAGACATTGTCCTGGGGTGGGCCCTGGAGCTGACGGAGGGAGAGACTGGAGCTGCTACAACTGTGGGAAGGTAGGGCATCTTTCAATACACTGTCCTGGAGCAGGAGAAGGCCAAGGAGAGTGGCAGTCCCAACCTGTGGGCGTGCAGGTGAACAACCCATTTGGAAGAGGAGGAGGTCGAGGGGGCTACCAACCATCGGATGAGGCGGAAAAAGAAGAAACGAATGAAGAAAACAATGATGAAGAACCAGAAACCTGTCAAATGCTAAAATTGACCACCTTGTCAACCCAAAACCCCCTTATTGATATTTTAGTTCATAAACATAAAATTCAATTTTTGGTGGACACTGGGGCCGCAGTCTCAGTGTTAAATGTCTGCACTGTCTGCCTACCTCTCAAAGAAAACTATGCACAAAGTTGGACCGTCTGGAATTCCCTCTGAAGAATGTTTTACTTTTCACCTGGACGTGGAGTGGGGAGAGGGCAAATGGAGACACCGATTACTGTACTCCTCCGCCTGCCCAGTACATTTATTAGGAAGAGATTTGATGTGTAAAATTAATTTATCTGATGCCTGTATTGAAGGATTGTCATTGGGTTCGAGACAAAATTGAATCTTCCCGTGCCTGATGAACTGTTACTATGCTTGGCACCTGAATGATCAACATGTTGAGGGACAGCTGAGAGAGCAATCCCTCTCTTCCCTATTGCATGGTAACTGGGAAGTGTCTGAATACCTACATTGTACTGCTGCTGTTCCCTCATGCGAAGAGGACCCTGAATACCAACAGAGATGGTCAAAACAAAAAGAGAAAGTTGAGATAACCATGAATTGGATATACAGAGGAGAAGACTTCGTAGCAGGTGGAGTGTTGTTGATGGATACTAAGATGAGTTTGTATGAAGTCCCTAGTTCTGTTCCTCATTGTAGCTTATCAAAAGCTCCTGGAACACAATGGAAAGATGTGAGTATTTGGATGAAGAAAGTGATGGAAGCAACTGATTGGGTGGCCTGGGAAGGGGAAGGAAAGTGGTCAGCAACTTTCTATTCCCCATACTGGGCTACTGTGATGACAACACCAAGAAAATAACCAATTCCTGTTTAAACCACGCCTGTGGTATTACAAGATAATTCACACATTGATTGGCTAAAGGATATACCTGAAGAACTGTGGGGTAAATCAAAGACCGACATTAGACATATGAAAGGAGCAGCACCAGTTGTGGTCGTTCCAAAAAGCCCCCACAGACCTTACAAAGCTCAGTATCCTCTTAGCAAAGAAGCTGAAAAGGATATTATTACCATTAATAGTGCATTAGTTGAAAGAGGCACTGTCCGAATTTGCCTTGTAACACACCAATCTTACCTGTTAGGAAACCATCTGGCGATTATTGTTTGTACAAGAACTTAGAATAGTAAACAAAGCTAGAACCCCCCTGGTGCCTAACACTGTTACCATTTTATCCCAGGTGCCTCCAGGTAGTTGTTGTTTTTCAGTGAATGATTTAGTCTAATGCTTTCTTTAGCACCCCTGTGCCTGAAGAGTCACAGTACTGGTTCTCGTTTCCGTTTGTTGGGGGAAAAAAATGGAAACTTTTGCCCAAGAAATGTCTCGAAACCAAGAGGGTTTTGGTTCAGTATGTTGACGATTTGTTGGTTTTCTCACAATCAGAGGAGAGATGTCACGAGGACACTCAAGCATTGTTGATTGTCCCCCAGTAAAATGCAGTTATGCCGGAGCTCCGTTAAATATTTACAGTGGCAAGAAAAAGTTTGTGAACCCTTTGGAATTACCTGGATTTATGCATAAATTAGTCATCAAATTTGATCTGATCTTCATCTAAGTCACAACAATAGACAAACATAGTGTGCTTAAACTAATAACACACAGATTATTGTATTTTTCTTGTCTATATTGAATACATCATTTAATCATTCACAGTATAGGTTGGGAAAAGTATGTGAACCCCTTGGCTAATGACTTCTCCAAAAGCTAATCGGAGTCAGCTAACCTGGAGTCGAATCAGTGAGACGAGATTGGAGATGTTGGTTAGAGCTGCCTTGCCCTATAAAAAACACTCACAAAATTTGAGTTTGCTATTCACAAGAAGCATTGCCTGATGTGAACCATGCATCAAACAAAATAGATCTCAGAAGACCTAAGATTAATAATTATTGACTTGCATAAAGCTGGAAAGGTTTACAAAAGTATCTCTAAAAGCCTTGATGTTCATCAGTCCATGGTAAGACAAATTGTCTATAAATGGAGAATGTTCAGCACTGTTGCTACTCTCCCTAGGAGTGGCCGTCCAGCAAAGATGACTGCAAGAGCACAGCGCAGAATGCTCAATGGGGTTAAGAAGAATCTTAGAGTATCAGATAAAGACTTACAGAAATCTCTGGAACATGCTAACATCTCTGTTGACGAGTCTACGATAAGTAAAACAATAAACAAGAATGGTGTTCATGGGAGGACACCACGGAAAAAGCCACTGCTGTCCAAATAAAACATTGCTGCACATCTGAAGTTTGCAAAAGTGCACCTGGATGTTCCACAGCACTACTGGTAAAATATTCTGTGGACAGAAACTACAGTTGAGTTGTTTGGAAGGAACACACAACACTGTGTGGAGAAAAAAAAGGCACAGCACACCAACATCAAAACATCATCCCAACTGTAAATATGGTGGAGGGAGCATCATGGTTTGGGGCTGCCTCATGGCCTGGGCGGCTTGCGATCATTGACGGAAAAATGAATTCCCATGTTTATCATTCCCATGTTTATCAAAAAAAAAAAAAAAAAAAAAAAATGTAAAATCAAGACATTTTGAAGGAGAATGTAAGGCTATCTGTCCGCCAATTGAAGCTCAACAGAAGTTGGGTGTGTGGCTGGATGAGTGGAGCAGACCAGCCATTTTATTTGAATTTCTTTATTTCACCAGGTAGGCCAGTTGAGAACAAGTTCTCATTTACAACTGCGACCTGGCCAAGATAAAGCAAAGCAGTGCGACACAAACAACAACACAGAGTTACACATGGAATAAACAAGCGTACAGTCAATAACACAATAGAAAAAGTCTAAATACAGTATGTGCAAATGGCGTGAGGAGGTAAGGCAATAAATAGGCCATAGTAGCAAAGTAATTACAATTTAGCAAATTAACACTGGAGTGATACATGTGCAGAAAATAATGTGCAAGTAGAAATACTGGTGTGCAAAAGAGCAAACAAGTAAATAAAAACAATATGGGGATGAGGTAGGTAGATTGGATGGGCTATTTACAGATGAGCAGACCAGCCATGCCCCGTTGTGCTTTCCATTTCCTTGCCAAATTGTCTCATGGTCAAGACCATGTGTCAAAAGGAGGGATAGTGGATCTTGTAAATAAATATTGTTGTACAGTAGGTTCATTTCTGCAAGAAATGTTTGATTTGCATGACAAATAATATTGGATGCTGCATTTCAGTATCCCCCGCGTCCCATCCAAGGCCTGAAGGACCTTTTGAGCACTTAATGATGGACTTCGTTGAGTTGACCCCTTGTGAGGGTAACAAGTATTGTTTGGTGATTGTTGACGTTTTATTTTTTTCAATTTAAAGTTTCATTTTTCAATGACCCAACAAAACAGATTCCACATTCACAGATGTGACAGACTTAAAAAAAAACAAAAAAACAATAATAATAAAAAATAATAATATTTTCTCAGAAAGGAGCCTATAGATATAAGATATTTAGCCTTTATTGGATTGTGCTGTAGCAAGAAGGGTTTCAACTTCATTCAGCTGAGCTCTAAACCTCCTCTTGGAAGTAAATGAGTGTATGACATGTCTAATTTGAAGATATATATATATATATATAAAAAATTGATCTTGGCACATTGAATTCACTGCAGAGCTCTTGAAAGAATTTCAGTGTAGTGGTTTTCTGATGAAATAGGTCTGAAAAGGTCCTGATTCCAAGAGTATGCCAAAGATTAAAGTTGGCATCACTCAGGGCTTTTGGCACGTCTGGGTTGCATACTATAGGCGAGTGAGAACATATTTGGGAGGAAATGCCCAGGTATTTCTTACAGTCCCTCCACGCTAGTAGGGTGCTGTAAATCACAAAGGTTTTGGCTATGTTGCCCACTTCACTAAAGATATTAATGAATATAATTGAGCTTAGGGGCAATAAACCACAGGATTGTGCTTCTATCTGAATCCACGTTGAGTCTTTTCTGTTTGTGATCCATGTTAGCATGTTGCGAATTTGGGCAGACCAGTAGTACAATAAAAGGGAGGGAAGGGCAAGACCACCCTTAGATTCAGGTTTCGATAGAGTGGAGAACTTGATCCTAGGTTTTTTATTGCCCAAATAAATTTGGTGATGCTTTGGTTAGTTGTTTTGAAAAAGGAAACAGAGATGGCATGGAAGGATCTGAAATAAATAGTTAAATCTAGGGAGGATGTTCATACGGATTACATTAATTCTTCCTACTAAGCTAATTGGGAGGGAGATTCAGGTTTGGAGATCATTCTTGATTCGATCCAGGAGTGGAAGACTCAGTCCTCTATAGTCTCTATTGTCCCCCTGCTGACCAGGTCTGGACCACACTCAGTCCTCTATAGTCTCTACTGTCCCCCTCCTGACCAGGTCTGGACCATACTCAGTTCTCTATAGTCTCTACTGCCCCCCTCCTGACCAGGTCTGGACCACACTCAGTCCTATATAGTCTCTACTGTCCCCCTGCTGATCAGCTCTGGACCACATTCAGTCCTCTATAGTCTCTACTGTCCCCCTGCTGACCAGGTCTGGACCACATTCAGTCCTCTATAGTCCCTACTGTCCCCCTGCTGACCAGGTCTGGACCACACTCAGTCCTCTATAGTCTCTACTGTCCCCCTCCTGACCAGGTCTGGACCACATTCAGTCCTCTATAGTCTCTACTGTCCCCCTGCTGACCAGGTCTGGACCACACTCAGTCCTCTATAGTCTCTACTGTCCCCCTCCTGACCAGGTCTGGACCACACTCAGTCCTCTATAGTCTCTACTGTCCCCCTGCTGACCAGGTCTGGACCACATTCAGTCCTCTATAGTCTCTACTGTCCCCCTGCTGACCAGGTCTGGACCATACTCAGTCCTCTATAGTCTCTACTGTCCCCCTCCTGACCAGGTCTGGACCACATTCAGTCCTCTATAGTCTCTACTGTCCCCCTGCTGACCAGGTCTGGACCATACTCAGTTCTCTATAGTCTCTACTGTCCCCCTGCTGACCAGGTCTGGACCACACTCAGTCCTCTATAGTCTCTACTGTCCCCCTGCTGACCAGGTCTGGACCACATTCAGTCCTCTATAGTCTCTACTGTCCCCCTGCTGACCAGGTCTGGACCACACTCAGTCCTCTATAGTCTCTACTGTCCCCCTCCTGACCAGGTCTGGACCACACTCAGTCCTCTATAGTCTCTACTGTCCCCCTGCTGACCAGGTCTGGACCACACTCAGTCCTCTATAGTCTCTACTGTCCCCCTCCTGACCAGGTCTGGACCACACTCAGTCCTCTATAGTCTCTACTGTCCCCCTGCTGACCAGGTCTGGACCACATTCAGTCCTCTATAGTCTCTACTGTCCCCCTCCTGACCAGGTCTGGACCACACTCAGTCCTCTATAGTCTCTACTGTCCCCCTCCTGACCAGGTCTGGACCACATTCAGTCCTCTATAGTCTCTACTGTCCCCCTCCTGACCAGGTCTGGACCACACTCAGTCCTCTATAGTCTCTACTGTCCCCCTCCTGACCAGGTCTGGACCACACTCAGTCCTCTATAGTCTCTACTGTCCCCCTCCTGACCAGGTCTGGATCACACTCAGTCCTCTATAGTCTCTACTGTCCCCCTGCTGACCAGGTCTGGACCACACTCAGTCCTCTATAGTCTCTACTGTTCCCCTGCTGATCAGGTCTGGACCACACTCAGTCCTCTATAGTCTCTACTGTCCCCCTGCTGACCAGGTCTGGACCACACTCAGTCCTCTATAGTCTCTACTGTCCCCCTCCTGACCAGGTCTGGACCACATTCAGTCCTCTATAGTCTCTACTGTCCCCCTCCTGACCAGGTCTGGACCACACTCAGTCCTCTATAGTCTCTACTGTCCCCCTCCTGACCAGGTCTGGACCACACTCAGTCCTCTATAGTCTCTACTGTCCCCCTCCTGACCAGGTCTGGACCACACTCAGTCCTCTATAGTGTCTACTGTCCCCCTCCTGACCAGGTCTGGACCACATTCAGTCCTCTATAGTCTCTACTGTCCCCCTGCTGACCAGGTCTGGACCACACTCAGTCCTCTATAGTCTCTACTGTCCCCCTCCTGACCAGGTCTGGACCACATTCAGTCCTCTATAGTCTCTACTGTCCCCCTCCTGATCAGGTCTGGACCACACTCAGTCCTCTATAGTCTCTACTGTTCCCCTGCTGATCAGGTCTGGACCACACTCAGTCCTCTATAGTCTCTACTGTCCCCCTGCTGACCAGGTCTGGACCACATTCAGTCCTCTATAGTCTATACTGTTCCCCTCCTGACCAGGTCTGGACCACATTCAGTCCTCTATAGTCTCTACTGTCCCCTTGCTGATCAGGTCTGGACCACATTCAGTCCTCTATAGTCTATACTGTTCCCCTCCTGACCAGGTCTGGACCACATTCAGTCCTCTATAGTCTCTACTGTCCCCCTGCTGACCAGGTCTGGACCACATTCAGTCCTCTATAGTCTCTACTGTTCCCTCCTGACCAGGTCTGGACCACATTCAGTCCTCTATAGTCTCTACTGTCCCCCTCCTGACCAGGTCTGGGCCACATTCAGTCCTCTATAGTCTCTACTGTCCCCCTCCTGACCAGGTCTGGGCCACACTCAGTCCTCTATAGTCTCTACTGTCCCCCTGCTGATCAGGGCCAATAAGGCTCTTGTCAAAAGAAGTGTGATATGTCAGAAACATGCAGCTGTAGGCTTTTGAAGGATTTTAATGGAAGAAAGCATTTTTGTATGAAAATGTGTGATAATTTGTATCCACTCTGCTGCTCCCAGCCTGGGTTGTTGACATAATTTGTTTTGTCATTTAGCAGATGCTCTTAACCCTAAATCGCTATAGATAAGTGCCTTGCTCAAGGGCACATTGGCAGGGGCCACAGACACCTTCACTGGAGCTGACCTGAAAGCCTTGCTGTACAACACCCAGCTAGAGGCCATCCACAGCTGCCTGGTGTTCAGCCAGCTGCACGTGTCATCCTACAGCCAGGGGGTGCTCTGGGGCTAATGGCAGTGGAGGTGTGACATTTCACACATCAATGTGATGACCCACAAACCCAGTTTTCCAACATGAAATGCTAAATGACACATACAGTACATTCAATTATATCAAGGTAGTAGTAGGACTGGATGAGTCTAGCCAATTTAATCCACTCCATGTCACCCATGTCTCAAATGGGCCCTTGTCTGGCCAAAGAACTGTAGGAATAATTAGAAAACAACATTTGTTATAAAAAATGAAGTATTTTTGGTTCTGGCTTTCATAAAGCACATTAACTCCTTTCTTTATTTCACCAGAACCTGTGGTCGGGTTTGGACAGTGTCATGAGCTTCCTGAACCACAGCAGTGGGTCTGATGACTCTGCGGGGGAGGGCGGGAGCAGGCTGGATCACTCCATGGTGCTGCTGGACCCCAGTGACATCCCCCCGAAGACCCCCATGGTAACCTCTGGAGACTGTACTTCAGCAGCTCCTACCAGTCTGAGCTGGGCAACCCTTCCACCTTAGGACTGGTGAGATGATGATCATATGCTTCCCAAATAGCACCCTATTGCCTATGTAGTGCGCTACTTTTGATCAGGGCCCTATGGACCTAATGCACGATATTGGAAATAGGGTGCCATTTGGGACACAGATATTATTGATAGATTGTACAATCACATACTATCATGAGGAAAGTGAACTAAAGCTGTTTTGTCCACCCCCCTCTCTCCTGGGTCCTAGAACGCCCAAGGTGTCTCGGGGCCCAACTCTGATGGCCTGACTGGTGCGTTGGTCAGAGACTCTGGCTGCTCTCTCCCCTACATGTCCTTTCTACAGGACGATACGAGGAGCTCAGCCATGACCAGCTAGAACACTGCCGACTGGACATCAGCAACATTAAAAGCAACTACAAACGAGATACTGTTAGTTCCTTATCTAAAATAATGTGTTTATAAAGTACTTTTCATACATTTCTCTAAAAGCACTGATAATATAACACCAAATAAACAACTGTAGAAGATGTCTGTCTGTCTGTCTGTGCGTGCAGGAGGACAGTGTCCCAGTTCAGTGCTCCTGTGTCAGGCCCACCTCACCACAGCCCTGGATGCCACCAGAGCCTCCCTTAGTAGGCAGGACTGGAGGAGGTACACAGACCTGTGAGTAGTACTACAGTATTCATAGTACACCTACCAAGTCCTTTTATCTGAAATCGCGCGATTCATTGGCTCTTACTCGCTAGATCAGTGTTTCCCAACTCCAGGCCTCGAGTACCACCAACAGCAAACATTTCTGTTGTAACCCCAGAGAAACTCACCTAAATCAACTCAGTGAGGGCTTGATGATTAGTTGACAAGTTTAACCCCCTAAGGTTGAAATCTAATTACCTTAATAAAACAAATCCCATTAAAATATGTCAGTTTTAGCTAGAGATATGTTTTTTTTTTACATTGAATGCTCCTCAATCCACCGCATCTGCCGATGTCTCACTTCCTCATCTGCGGTGAAAGGTGACAGAGCTAGAGCGGTGTTTTTCAGACCATGAGACACCCCAAAAATTGGTCTTCTCACAAAACCGTCTCTAGCGTCCGAACGGTTTGGCCTAAAAATGTGAGTAATATGCCTAATATGACCCCTCTATGGAAAGATGAGACTCTCACGAACACATACATGTTGGTTGTCTACAACTTGTCCGAAAGTTCCCCCTGTACCAGTTGAAAAAAATGAATTGAAGTATACTGTATATGGACACTGTTTAGTGCCAAAAATAAGGGGTTAAATACAAAAATAACAAATGTTTCCTGATCTTTCTCAGATATAGGACAGACACTTCAGAACAAACTTATTTTTTATGTTTTTGGGGGGACTACCTGTTGTTCCATGTAGTGAATCTGTTATTCAATGCATTTGAATTGGCTTAAAGCGCTAAGGCCAAATACAATTTTCCCTCAAATATATATATATTTTTATTGGTACTTCAAGGGATCTTAAAAATCAAATAGCTAAATGATCCTTGGTATGACTTTCTTAAAACATTTCCATATAGCTTAGTAGAACCCCAGCCCCTCCCCCAGCTTAGAGAGGGCTTAGACTCTTATGGGTTAATCAGGTGTGCTTGTCTGGGGCTACAACAAAAATGTGTGCTTTTGGTGGTACTCGAAGACTGGAGTTGGGAAACACATTTGCTCTCCATAAAAATGTCATAGATATTAATACTTCTCAGCAATAATTTCTCATGAGTCAAAGTAGATGAAAATAAACCCCAAATGTATGTTCAAATCATTCCTCCTTTAGACCTGTGAGTAGTACTACAGTACATCTTTGCTCTGATAAGAATGTAGTAGATGTCATATATTTTGATCAATCATACCTCAGAATCAAAATAGATTCAAACAAACACCAAATATATGTCAAAATCCTTCATCCTTTACCCTGGTTGCCAGATCTGTTATTATTGCCTCAGACAACCTCATATTTGGCATGACAACAAGTGACAGAGGAGTTGGCTAAAACAGAAACGGATTGAAACTGGAAACCAGGCCTATTCCTCCATTTCGTTCTGCTACATTTCTGGAAGAATTTTTTTTTCATAAAGAACATTTTGTTCCATTTTCTCACAGGATGAATCCTTCATCTGCTGGGTGTCTCTGTCATCTCTCATTGTCCTGATGGATACTTTGATGTCGAGAGGTGAAACCGGCAAGAATATGACAGCTATTGAATACTGTCTTTTCAAGATAGTTTTGACACCATGCTAGCTACGTTATTCAGTAATTCTTACTTTGCTGTTTTTTTGTATTATTCGTTTTACTTTGCTGTTGACAAAGAGCTATTAAAATACAAAGCTAAGATGAATAACAAAAAGCATCAACACATTTCTAACTTTTTTATGTATGATAAATGTTTTACTTTCTTCCACTATGTTCCTCAAAAGCATTTATCTTTCCAACATTTTCGTTTTCTGTATTTTCAGGTATAAGTCCTTTGGAGGTTCAGGACAAGGTAAGCCTCAGTTCACAGTGACGTTCAGACCCGGCCAAAGAGTAACCCTCACTTAATGACACGTGTCTCCATCTGTTACATTTGACCTGTTCATTTAATGTTCCATTTTCTGTATTATAGCCATCATTGATTCAATTATTTGCAATTTATCTTCTATATAATCTGAATCTCATGCACACTTTTTGTAATTCAAATGTAAATAAGATTGCACACTATGGTATGATGTGGACACACAGTTTTTGTACTGTCAGAAGATTGTAATAACGTTTCCTACGGACTAAGGGCTCTATTCAATCCATACTACGGAAGTTCAGTGTTACAGTGTGATTTAAATTTTAAGGCAATGTTCCCACGTTAGCAGAGGCTGCATTCACGGTAAACGCTGCATATGTCGTCTCAATCAGAAATGACCTTTACATTTCTATCGTGCAATCTGTAACACTTAGCGATCCAGATTGAAAAGAGCCCTAATTGATCCTGTAAATCTGATCTGTACAATGTATCACAATAAATTAAACAAATTAATTATATCATTTTAAGCTATTACTTCATAGTTTTTGCATTTAATTTCTCAGCTCTTTATTTTCTGTTACAAATACATTCTGATTGTGCTCACATTTCTTTGACCGGTATAGACGATTAAAAGATCTGATCTGATCTTCCTGACCACCTCCAGAGGTAGTTGGGGATGACGTGATTGGTTGGATGATAGGTCAGTGGGTACCTTTTATTGGTTTCACCTGTTAAGCCTTTTCCAATCAGGGCAGAATGAACGTTATTGGTTAGATGAAACTAACGATGCCGCCAGAAGGGAGGGCTGCTGTCTTATCGTCTCTTAACCAACCATGCTATTTTGTTTGTTTTTTCGCGTTGTTCGTAACTTGTTTTGTACATAATATTGCTGCTACCGTCTCTTATGACCGAAAAGAGCTTCTGGACATCAGAACTGCGATTGCTCACCTCAATCTGGACAAAGAGTTCTTCTTCAATGAGTCGGATGGGAGGGATATACTACTACAGACACCCGACCAGGACCAGATCCCGGTGATTCGCTGGAGAAGGAAACTGAGATTTCATGGAAAAAAGATCAGGGTGCCTTGTGGCTAATCAAGTAGCTAATCTGCCCTTGCCTTCCGTCCTGCTAGCTAACGTTCAATCGCTGGGAAATAAATGGGACGAGCTGAAAGCACATATATCCTACCAACAGGACATTAAAAACTGTAAGTCGTGGCTGAATGACGACATTAAGAACATACAGCTGGCGGGTTATACACGCCATCGGCAGGACAGAATAACAGCCTCTGGTAAGACACGGGGCGGGGGCCTATGCATATATGTGAACAACAGCTGGTGCACGAAATCTAAGGAAGTCTCAAGGTTTTGCTCGCCTGATTGTAGAGTATGTCATGATAAGCTGTAGACCACACTATCTACCTAGAGAGTTTTCATCTGTATTTTTCGTAGCTGTCTACATACCACCACAGACCGATGCTGGCACTAAAACCACACTCAATGAGCTGTATACCGCCATAAGCAAACAGGAAAACGCTCATCCAGAGGCGGCGCTCCTAGTGGCGACTTTAATGCAGGGAAACTTAAATTAGTTTTATCTAATTTCTATCAGCATGTTAAATGTGCAACCAGAGTGAAAACAATTCTAGACCACCTTTACTCCACACACAGACACGCGTACAAAGCTCTCCCCCACCCTCCATTTGGCAAATCTGACCATAATTCTATCCTCCTGATTCCTGCTTACAAGCAAAAATTAAAGCAGGAAGCACCAGTGACTCACAGGCTGACTACAACGCTTGCATCGTGTGCGTGAGTGGTGCAAAATAAATGTAGAAATTTATATTATTAAATTATTGCACCCACACTGCTCGTGTGCGCCAGTGAGTGTCTGCGTTGCCAAGGGCTAAAATAGAAGTCAGTTCTATTTGTGATGCAGATCGCGCTGCAAGTCCTGCCTCTTCCATCTCCTCATTGGTTTATAGAAGCAGGTACCCACATGCCATTTCCTCATTGGTTATATCCACGTGGGTAACTGAAAGCGGAATGAGGTCAGTGGCGGTAATGCACCAAATTTATGAAAGTTGCCAATCGCAATATAAAGAAGAGAAGAAAAAGCCTAGAAGGAGGAGAGATGACTAGAAATGATTCGGTTGACCGTTTTATGTGTGGATTAATTGTCAGAGTAGAGGACCTTGTGCATTTAAGGTAAAATAACAACTCAATGTTTATATCCCAGGACAAATTAGCTAGCAACAGCAAGCTAGCTTAATAGGACAATTTAGCTAGCAAGTGCAAGCTAGCTAGCTAAATTGCCAGACATGTTTAATGCTTTTCAACCTGTCCCCAAATTAATGTAATTGGTTCAGAGTTTGTTTTGATATTTTAACCTGCGTGTCGTGATCGTGTTTGGTGTGGGGGACAAAATTAATTTATGCACGATGGCGCACGTGCGCAGCCGGTTTGGGTTCGTTGTAAGTCTATAAAAAAGTGGTCAGATGAAGCTGATGCTAAACTACAGGACTGCTTTGCTAGCACAGACTGGAATATGTTCTGGGATTATTCCGATGGCATTGGGGAGTACAATACATGGCTTTATCAATAAGTGCATTGAGGATGTCGTCCCTACAGTGACTGTACGTACGTACATACCCCAACCAGAAGCCATGGATTACAGGCAACATCCGCACTGAGCTAAAGGGTGGAGCTGCTTTCAAGGAGCGGGACTCTAACACGGAAGCTTATAAGAAATCCCGCTTTGCCCTCTGACGAACCATCAAACAGGCAAAGCATCAATACAGGACTAAGATCGAATCGTACTGCACCAGCTCCGACGCTCGTCGGATGTGGCAGGGCTTGCAAACTATTACAGACTACAAGGGAAGCACAGCCGAGAGCTGCCCAGTGACACGAGCCAACCAGATGAGCTAATTAACTTCTATGCTCGCTTCGAGGCAAGTAACACTGAAACATGCATGAGAGCATCAGCTGTTCCGGACGATTGTGTGATCACGCTCTCCGCAGCCAATGTGAGTAAGACCTTCAAATAGGTCAACATTCACAAGGCCGCAGGGCCAGACGGATTACCATGACGTGTACTCCGAACATGCGCTGACCAACTGGCAAGTGTCTAAACTGACATTTTCAACCTCTCCCTGTCTAAGTTTGTAATACCAACATGTTTCAAGAAGACCACCATAGTCCCTGTGCTCAAGAACACTAAGGTAACCTGCCTAAATGACTACCGACCCATAGCACTCACCTCTGTAGCCATGAAATGCTTGAAAGGCTGGTCATGGTTCACATCAACACCATTATCCCAGAAACCCTAGACCCACTCAATTTGCATACCACACCAACAGATTCACAAATGATGCAATCTCTATTGCACTCCACACTCCCCTTTTACACCTGGACAAAAGGAACATCTATGTGAGAATGCTATTTATTGACTACAGCTCAGCGTTCAACACCATAGTGCCCTCAAAGCTCATTACTAAGCTAAGAACCCTGGGACTAAACACCTACCTCTGCAACTGGATCCTGGACTTCCTGACGGGCCGCCCCCAGGTGGTAAGGGTAGGTAACAACACATCTGCCACGCTGGTCCTCAACAAGGGGGCCCCTTAGGGGTACGTACTCAGCCCCCTCCTGTACTCCCTGTTCACTCATGACTGCATGGCCAGGCACGACTCCAACACCATCATTAGGTTTGCTGAAGAAAACAGTGGTAGGCCTGATCACCGACAATGATGAGACAGCCTATAGGGAGGAGGTCAGAGACCTGACCCTGTGGTGGAAGGACAACAAGCTCTCCCTCAACGTGATCAAGACAAAGGACATGAATGTGGACTACAGGAAAAGGAGGACCGAGCACGCCCCCATTCTCATCGACGGGGCTGTAGTGGAGCAAGTAGAGAGCTTTAAGTTCCTTGGTGTCCACATAACCAACAAACTAACATGGTCAAAGCACACCAAGACTGTCGTGAAGCGGGCACGACAAAACCTATCTTTAATTTACTGCTGCTAACGAGGTCTCAGGGTTATGTTGTTGCTGCTGCTAACGTGGTCTCAGGGTTATGTTGTTGCTGCTGCCAATGTGGTCAAAGGGTTATGTTGCTGCTGCTGCCAACGTGGTTCAGGGTTATGTTGTTGCTGCTGCCTACATGGTCTCAGGACTATGTTGTTGCTGCTTCCAATGTGGTTCAGGGTTATGTTGCTGCTGCTGCCTACGTGGTCTCAGGACTATGTTGTTGCTGCTGCCAACGTGGTTCAGGGTTATGTTGCTGCTGCTGCCAACGTGGTTCAGGGTTATGTTGCTGCTGCTGCCAACGTGGTCTCAGGGTTATGTTGTTGCTGCTGCCAACGTGGTTCAGGGTTATGTTACAGCTGTGACGTGGTCAAAGGGTTATGTTGCTGCTGCTGCCAATGTGGTCTCAGGGTTATGTTGCTGCTGCCAACGTGGTCAAAGGGTTATGTTGTTGCTGCTGCCAATGTGGTCTCAGGGTTATGTTGCTGCTGCTGCCAACGTGGTTCAGGGTTATGTTGCTGCTGCTGCCAACGTGGTCTCAGGGTTATGTTGTTGCTGCTGCCAACGTGGTTCAGGGTTATGTTACAGCTGTGACGTGGTCAAAGGGTTATGTTGCTGCTGCTGCCAATGTGGTCTCAGGGTTATGTTGCTGCTGCCAACGTGGTCAAAGGGTTATGTTGTTGCTGCTGCCAATGTGGTCTCAGGGTTATGTTGCTGCTGCTGCCAACGTGGTTCAGGGTTATGTTGCTGCTGCTGCCAACGTGGTCTCAGGGTTATGTTGCTGCTGCTGCCAATGTGGTTCAGGGTTATGTTGCTGCTGCTGCCAATGTGGTTCAAGGTTATGTTGCTGCTGCCAACGTGGTTCAGGGTTATGTTGCTGCTGCTGCCAACGTGGTTCAGGGTTATGTTGCTGCTGCTGCCAATGTGGTTCAGGGTTATGTTGCTGCTGCCAACGTGGTTCAGGGTTATGTTGCTGCTGCTGCCTACATGGTCTCAGGGTTATGTTGTTGCTGCTGCCAATGTGGTTCAGGGTTATGTTGCTGCTGCAAACGTGGTCTCAGGGTTGTGTTACAGCTGTGACGTGGTCTCAGGGTTATGTTGCTGCTGCCAACGAGGTCTCAGGGTTATGTTACTGTTGCTGCCAACGTGGTCTCAGGGTAATGTTGTTGCTGCTGCCAACGAGGTCTCAGGGTTATGTTACTGCTGCTGCCAATGAGGTCTCAGGGTTATGTTGCTGCTGCTGCCAACGAGGTCTCAGGGTTATGTTACTGTTGCTGCCAACGTGGTCTCAGGGTTGTGTTACTGCTGCTGCCAACGTGGTCTCAGGGTTATGTTGTTGCTGCTGCCAACGTGGTCTCAGGTTTATGTTGCTGCTGCCAACGAGGTCTCAGGGTTATGTTGTTGCTGCTGCCAACGTGGTCTCAGGGTTATGTTGCTGCTGCCAACGTGGTTCAGGGTTATGTTGCTGCTGCCAACGTGGTCTCAGGGTTATGTTGTTGCTGCTGCCAACGAGGTCTCAGGGTTATGTTGTTGCTGCTGCCAACGTGGTCTCAGGGTTAAGTTGCTGCTGCTGCGTGACTGAAGCAGTCTCAGGTCTTCTGATTAGCTGTTACAGTACTTTCTATGGTCTCTAGCTTTTCTTTTCCTCTGAGGGAGAATCTCAACTACACTTTACTCGTGTCCTCTCCTCGCCTTCTTCTCAATACTCATTGGAGGAGAAGGTCAGAGGTCCAGGACCTTTCTCATCCAATGGGTTTTGAGAAGGAGGCGAGGAGAGTGGATGGGAGCAGTATGCAATTGAAATCCTCCCAGAGACTTTGGCCTTTTCTCTGAGATGTAGCTATGAGCTGACTGTACAGTATTGCAGTATTGCTGCTGGAAGATCTCTCAGCATCCTCCTACACATTGGCATAGTATGCTCTGACTGGACTGTTAAATATAGACGAGCAGCTCCTTGCTTCCAGTTTTGTCACTACAGCTCAGCAGTGCCAGCCATACGTGGGCTAACCCACCACACAGCGCTGCAAAGAGAGAGAGACTGCTAACCCAACACAGAGAGAGAGACTGCTAACCCACCACAGAAAGGAGACTGCTAACCCACCACAGAGGTGCAGAGAGAGAGGAGACTGCAAACCCATCAGAGAGAGGTGAGACTGCTAACCCACCACAGAAAGGAGACTGCTAACCCACCACAGAGAGAGAGAGACTGCTAACCCACTACGAAGAGCGATAGAGGAGACTACTAACCCATCACAGACAGAGACAACGAGACTACAAATCCATCACACACAGAGAGAGGATACTGCTAACCCTACACACACAGAGAGAGGGGACTGCTAACCCACCACAGAGAGAGAGAGGAGACTGCTAACCCACCACAGAGAGAGAGAAGAGACTGCTAACCCACCACAGAGAGAGAGGAGACTGCTAACCCATCACAGAGTAAGAGAGTGAGAGAGAGGAGACTGCTAACCCACCACAGAGTAAGAGAGTGAGAGAGAGGAGACTGCTAACCCATCACAGAGTAAGAGTGAGAGAGAGAGGAGACTGCTAACCCATCACAGAGTAAGAGAGTGAGAGAGAGGAGACTGCTAACCCACCACAGAGAGAGAGGAGACTGCTAACCCACCACAGAGAGAGAGAGGAGACTGCTAACCCACCACAGAGAGAGAGGAGACTGCTAACCCACCACAGAGAGAGAGGGGACTGCTAACCCACCACAGAGAGAGAGGGGAGACTGCTAACCCATCACAGAGTGAGAGAGTGAGAGAGAGGAGACTGCTAACCCACCACAGAGAGAGAGAGGAGACTGCTAACCCACCACAGAGAGAGAGAGACTGCTAACCCACCACAGAGAGAGAGGGGACTGCTAACCCACCACAGAGAGAAGGGAGACTGCTAACCCATCACAGAGTAAGAGAGTGAGAGAGAGGAGACTGCTAACCCACCACAGAGTGAGAGAGTGAGAGAGAGGAGACTGCTAACCCACCACAGAGTGAGAGAGTGAGAGAGAGGAGACTGCTAACCCACCACAGAGTGAGAGAGTGAGAGAGAGGAGACTGCTAACCCACCACAGAGCGAGAGAGACTGCTATCCCACCACAGAGCGAGAGAGACTGCTAACCCATCACAGAGCGAGAGAGACTGCTAACCCATCACAGAGTAAGAGAGAGAGAGAAAGAGAGAGAGGAGACTGATGTCCCATCACAGAGTGAGAGAGAGGAGACTGCTAACCCACCACAGAAAGAGAGAGGAGACTGCTGTCCCACCACAGAGTGAGAGAGTGAGAGAGAGGAGACTGCTAACCCACCAGAGAGAGAGAGAGAGAGAGAGGAGACTGCTAACCCACCAGAGAGAGAGAGAGTGGAGACTGCTAACCCATCACAGAGAGCGAGAGAGGAGATCGCTAATCTATCACAGAGCAAGAGAGGAGATCAAATACATACACCACAGAGAGAGAGCGAGGAGACTGCTAACGGATCACAGAGCTGCAGAGACAGAGAAGAGCCTGCTAACCCACCAGAGAGAGAGGAGACTGCTAACCCACCACAGAGAGAGAGGGGACTGCTAACCCACCACAGAGAGAGAGGGGAGACTGCTAACCCATCACAGAGTGAGAGAGTGAGAGAGAGGAGACTGCTAACCCACCACAGAGAGAGAGAGGAGACTGCTAACCCACCACAGAGAGAGAGAGACTGCTAACCCACCACAGAGAGAGAGGGGACTGCTAACCCACCACAGAGAGAAGGGAGACTGCTAACCCATCACAGAGTAAGAGAGTGAGAGAGAGGAGACTGCTAACCCACCACAGAGTGAGAGAGTGAGAGAGAGGAGACTGCTAACCCACCACAGAGTGAGAGAGTGAGAGAGAGGAGACTGCTAACCCACCACAGAGTGAGAGAGTGAGAGAGAGGAGACTGCTAACCCACCACAGAGCGAGAGAGACTGCTATCCCACCACAGAGCGAGAGAGACTGCTAACCCATCACAGAGCGAGAGAGACTGCTAACCCATCACAGAGTAAGAGAGAGAGAGAAAGAGAGAGAGGAGACTGATGTCCCATCACAGAGTGAGAGAGAGGAGACTGCTAACCCACCACAGAAAGAGAGAGGAGACTGCTGTCCCACCACAGAGTGAGAGAGTGAGAGAGAGGAGACTGCTAACCCACCAGAGAGAGAGAGAGAGAGAGAGGAGACTGCTAACCCACCAGAGAGAGAGAGAGTGGAGACTGCTAACCCATCACAGAGAGCGAGAGAGGAGATCGCTAATCTATCACAGAGCAAGAGAGGAGATCAAATACATACACCACAGAGAGAGAGCGAGGAGACTGCTAACGGATCACAGAGCTGCAGAGACAGAGAAGAGCCTGCTAACCCACCAGAGAGAGAGGAGA
The DNA here is from genome assembly GCF_965601325.2 of Salmo salar. Classification (NCBI taxonomy): domain Eukaryota; kingdom Metazoa; phylum Chordata; class Actinopteri; order Salmoniformes; family Salmonidae; genus Salmo; species Salmo salar. The sequence goes on from NC_138317.1 coordinate 34,131,618, forward strand.
CTGCTTACCCATCACAGAGAGAGAGGAGACTGCTAACCCACCACAGAGAGAGAGGAGACTGCTAACCCACCACAGAGAGAGAGAGGAGACTGCTAACCCACCACAGAGAGAGAGGAGACTGCTAACCCACCACAGAGAGAGAGAGGAGACTGCTTACCCACCACAGAGAGAGAAGAGACTGTTAAACCACTACAGAGCGAGAGAAACACACAGAGAGAGAAGAGACTGTTAAACCACTACAGAGCGAGAGAAACTGCTAACTAATCACACACAGAGAGAGAGAGAGAGAGAGAGAGAGAGAGAGAGAGGACTGATGTCCCACGAGAGAGAGAGAGGGGACTGCTAACCCACCACAGAGAGGGAGAGAGAGGAGACTGCTAACCCATCACAGAAAGAGAGATGAGACTGCTAACCCATCACAGAGAGGGAGAGAGAGGAGACTGCTAACCCATCACAGAGAGGGAGAGAGAGGAGACTGCTAACCCATCACAGAAAGAGAGATGAGACTGCTAACCCATCACAGAAAGAGAGATGAGACTGCTAACCCATCACAGAGAGGGAGAGAGAGGAGATTGCTAAGCCATCACAGAAAGAGAGATGAGACTGCTAACCCATCACAGAAAGAGAGAGGAGACTGCTAACCCATCACAGAGAGGGAGAGAGAGGAGACTGCTAACCCATCACAGAAAGAGAGATGAGACTGCTAACCCATCACAGAAAGAGAGATGAGACTGCTAACCCATCACAGAAAGAGAGAGAGAGGAGACTGCTAACCCATCACAGAGAGGGAGAGAAGAGACTGTTAAACCACTGCAGAGCGAGAGAAACTGCTAACTAATCACAGAGAGAGAGAGAGAGAGAGAGAGAGAGAGAGAGAGAGAGAGAGAGAGAGAGACTGATGTCCCACCACAGAGAGAGAGAGAGAGAGGAGACTGCTAACCCACCACAGAGAGGGAGAGAGAGGAGACTGCTAACCCATCACAGAGAAGGAGAGGGAGGAGACTGCAAACCCATCAGAGAGAGGTGAGACTGCTAACCCATCACATAGGTGCAGAGAGAGAGGAGACTGCAAACCCATCAGAGAGAGGTGAGACTGCTAACCCACCACAGAAATGACACTGCTAACCCACCACAGGGAGAGAGGAGACTGCTAACCCACTACGAAGAGAGAGCGGAGCCTGCTAACCCACCACAGAGAGAGAGAGGAGCCTGCTAACCCACCACAGAGAGAGAGAGGGAGGCGACTGCTAACCCATCAGAGAGAGAAGAGACTGTTAAACCACTACAGAGCGAGAGAGACTGCTAACTAATCCCACACACACAGAGAGAGAGAGAGAGAGAGAGAGAGAGAGAGACTGATGTCCCACCACGGAGAGAGAGAGAGAGAGAGAGGAGACTGCTAACCCATCACAGAAAGAGAGAGAGAGGAGACTGCTAACCCACCACAGAAAGAGAGAGAGGAGACTGCTAACCCATCAGAGAGAGGTGAGACTGCTAACCCACCACAGAAATGAGACTGCTAACCCACCACAGAGAGAGAGGGGACTGCTGACCCACCACAAAGAGAGAGAGAGGACTGATAACCCACCACAGAGAGAGAGAGGAGACTGCAAAACCGCCACACAGAGAGAGAGGAGACTGCTAACCCACCACAGAGAGGGAGAGAGAGGAGACTGCAAGCCCATCACAGAGAGGGAGAGAGAGGGGACTGCTAACCCTACACAGAGAGAGAGGGGACTGCTAACCCACCACAGAGAGAGAGGGGAGACTGCTAACCCATCACAGAGTAAGAGAGTGAGAGAGAGGAGACTGCTAACCCACCACAGAGAGAGAGGGGACTGCTAACCCACCACAGAGAGAGAGGGGAGACTGCTAACCCACCACAGAGAGAGAGGAGACTGCTAACCCACCACAGAGAGAGAGAGTGAGAGAGAGGAGACTGCTAACCCACCACAGAGTGAGAGAGTGAGAGAGAGGAGACTGCTAACCCACTACAGAGTGAGAGAGTGAGAGAGAGGAGACTGCTAACCCACCAGAGAGAGAGAGAGAGAGAGAGAGTGGAGACTGCTAAACCACCACAGAAAGAGAGAGGAGACTGCTGTCCCACCACAGAGTGAGAGAGTGAGAGAGAGGAGACTGCTAACCCACCAGAGAGAGAGAGAGTGGAGACTGCTAACCCACCAGAGAGAGAGAGAGAGTGGAGACTGCTAACCCATCACAGAGAGCGAGAGAGGAGATCGCTAATCTATCACAGAGCGAGAGAGGAGATCAAATACATACACCACAGAGAGAGAGCGAGGAGACTGCTAACGCATCACAGAGCTGCAGAGACAGAGAAGAGCCTGCTAACCCACCAGAGAGAGAGGAGACTGCTAACCCACCACAGAGAGAGAGGAGACTGCTTACCCACCACAGAGAGAGAGAGGAGATCACTAATCCATCACAGAGAGCGATAGAGGAGACTGCTAACGCATCACAGAGCTGCAGAGACAGAGAAGAGCCTGCTAACCCACCAGAGAGAGAGGAGACTGCTTACCCACCACAGAGAGAGAGGAGACTGCTAACCCACCACAGAGAGAGAGGAGACTGCTAACCCACCAGAGAGAGAGAGGGGACTGCTAACCCACCACAGAGAGAGAGGAGACTGCTAACCCACCACAGAGAGAGAGGAGACTGCTAACCCACCACAGAGAGAGAAAGGAGACTGCTAACCAGTCACAGTTCGAGAGAGGCGATTGCTAACCCATCACAGAAAGAGAGGGGAGACTGCCACAGAGAGGGAGAGAGAGGAGACTGCTAGCCCACCACAGAGAGAGACTGCTAACCTATCACAGAGAGAGAGAGAGAGAGAGAGAGAGAGAGAGAGAGAGAGAGAGAGAGAGAGAGGGAGAGAGAGGAGACTGCAAGCCCATCACAGAGAGGGAGAGAGAGGAGACTGCTAACCCACCACAGAGAGGGAGAGAGAGGAGACTGCTAACCCATCACATAAAGAGTGAGGAGACTGCTAACCCATCACAGAAAGAGAGAGAGGAGCCTGCTAACCCACCATAGTGAGGGAGAGAGAGTTGACTGCTAACCCATCACAGAGAGAGAGAGGAGACTGCTAACCCACCAGAGAGAGAGAGAAAGAGAGAGAGAGAGAGTGGAGACTGCTAAACCACCACAGAAAGAGAGAGGAGACTGCTGTCCCACCACAGAGTGAGAGAGTGAGAGAGAGGAGACTGCTAACCCACCAGAGAGAGAGAGAGTGGAGACTGCTAACCCACCAGAGAGAGAGAGAGTGGAGACTGCTAACCCATCACAGAGAGCGAGAGAGGAGATTGCTAATCTATCACAGAGCGAGAGAGGAGATCAAATACACACACCACAGAGAGAGAGCGAGGAGACTGCTAACGCATCACAGAGCTGCAGAGACAGAGAAGAGCCTGCTAACCCACCAGAGAGAGAGGAGACTGCTTACCCATCACAGAGAGAGAGGAGACTGCTAACCCACCACAGAGAGAGAGGAGACTGCTAACCCACCACAGAGAGAGAGGAGATCACTAATCCATCACAGAGAGCGATAGAGGAGACTGCTTACCCATCACAGAGAGAGAGGAGACTGCTAACCCACCACAGAGAGAGAGGAGACTGCTTACCCACCACAGAGAGAGAGAGGAGATCACTAATCCATCACAGAGAGCGATAGAGGAGACTGCTTACCCACCACAGAGAGAGAGAAGAGACTGTTAAACCACTACAGATCGAGAGAAACACACAGAGAGAGAAGAGAATGTTAAACCACTACAGAGCGAGAGAAACACAGAGAGAGGAGACTGTTAAACCACTACAGAGCGAGAGAAACTGCTAACTAATCACACACACACGAGAGAGAGAGAGAGAGAGAGAGAGAGAGAGAGAGAGAGAGAGAGAAGACTGATGTCCCACCACAGAGAGAGAGAGAGGGGACTGCTAACCCACCACAGAGAGAGAGAGAGAGGAGACTGCTAACCCATCACAGAAAGAGAGAGCGAGAGAGACTGCTAACCCACCACAGAGAGAGAGGAGACTGCTAACCCACCACAGATAGAGAGAACACTGCTAACCCATCACAGAGAGAGAAAGGAGACTGCTAACCAGTCACAGTTCGAGAGAGGCGATTGCTAACCCATCACAGAAAGAGAGGGGAGACTGCCACAGAGAGGGAGAGAGAGGAGACTGCTAGCCCACCACAGAGAGAGACTGCTAATCTATCACGAGAGAGAGAGAGAGAGAGAGAGAGAGAGAGAGAGAGAGAGAGAGAGAGAGAGAGAGAGAGAGAGAGAGAGGGAGGAGACTGCTAACCCACCACAGAGAGGGAGAGAGAGGAGCCTGCTAACCCACCATAGTGAGGGAGAGAGAGTTGACTGCTAACCCATCACAGAGAGAGAGAGGAGACTGCTAACCCATCACATAAAGAGTGAGGAGACTGCTAACCCATCACAGAGAGGGAGAGAGAGGAGACTGCTAACCCATCAAAGAGAGGGAGAGAGAGGAGACTGCTAACCCATCACAGAGAGGGAGAGAGAGGAGACTGCTAACCCATCACAGAGAGGGAGAGAGAGGAGACTGCTAACCCATCAAAGAGAGGGAGAGAGAGGAGTCTGCTAACCCATCAAAGAGAGGAAGAGAGAGGAGACTGCTAACCCATCAAAGAGAGGGAGAGAGAGGAGACTGCTAACCCATCAAAGAGAGGGAGAGAGAGGAGACTGCTTACCCATCAAAGAGAGGGAGAGAGAGGAGACTGCTAACCCATCAAAGAGAGGGAGAGAGAGGAGACTGCTAACCCATCAAAGAGAGGGAGAGAGAGGAGACTGCTAACCCATCAAAGAGAGGGAGAGAGAGGAGACTGCTAACCCATCAAAGAGAGAGAGAGAGAGGAGACTGCTAACCCATCAAAGAGAGGGAGAGAGAGGAGACTGCTAACCCATCAAAGAGAGGGAGAGAGAGGAGACTGCTAACCCATCAAAGAGAGGGAGAGAGAGGAGACTGCTAACCCATCAAAGAGAGGGAGAGAGAGGAGACTGCTAACCCATCAAAGAGAGGGAGAGAGAGGAGACTGCTAACCCATCACAGAGAGGGAGAGAGAGGAGACTGCTAACCCATCAAAGAGAGGGAGAGAGAGGAGTCTGCTAACCCATCAAAGAGAGAGAGAGAGAGGAGACTGCTAACCCATCACAGAGAGGGAGAGAGAGGAGACTGCTAACCCATCAAAGAGAGGGAGAGAGAGGAGACTGCTAACCCATCAAAGAGAGGGAGAGAGAGGAGACTGCTAACCCATCAAAGAGAGGGAGAGAGAGGAGACTGCTAACCCATCAAAGAGAGGGAGAGAGAGGAGACTGCTAACCCATCACAAAGCTGCAGAGAGAGAGGAAACTGCACTCTCGGCCCATGGGATAGGTTACACACACGTGCCGAAGAGCTGCCCGAGATAGATCATCGCCTAGTCGTTTTTGTTAAAGAAATATATTTTTCAACAGAAAATGAACAATGAATTTCAACGTTTTGTTCTGAATTTCAACGTTTTGTTCCGGCTGTTCTGTTCTGTGAGAGCAGTGCATTCTTGTTCAGATGAGAACAGAGAAATAGATGTACCCACAAGGCCACTGGGGAGCTCTGTGTGCCTGAATCAATCTCTGTTCGTTCTGCTCTCCCAATTGTATGGACTCAGACAACATCTGGGGCCACAGAATTGCAGTCACACACACACACACACACACACACACACACACACACACACACACACACACACACACACACACACACACACACACACACACACACACACACACACACACACACACACACACACACACACACACACACACGAAAGAGAGAGGGAGAGAGTGTGTGTGTATGACTATAGAGTGCAGTTTCCTCTCTCTCTGTAGCTCTGTGATGGGTTAGCAGGCTTCTCTCTCTTTCTGTGATGGCTTAGCAGTCTCCTCTCACTCCCTTTCTGTGATGGCTTAGCAGTCTCCTCTCTCTCCCTTTCTGTGATGGCTTAGCAGTTCCCTCTCTCTTTCTGTGATGGCTTAGCAGTCTCCTCTCTCTCCCTCTCTGTGATGGGTTAGCAGTCTCCTCTCTCTTTCTGTGATGGGTTAGCAGGCTTCTCTCTCTTTCTGTGATGGGTTAGCAGTCTCCTCTCTCTCCCTCTCTGTGATGGGTTAGCAGTCTCCTCTCTCTTTCTGTGATGGGTTAGCAGTCTCCTCTCTCTTTCTGTGATGGGTTAGCAGGCTTCTCTCTCTTTCTGTGATGGCTTAGCAGTCTCCTCTCTCTCCCTCTCTGTGATAGGGTAGCAGTCTCCTCACTCTTTCTGTGATGGGGTAGCAGTCTCCTCTCTCTCTCTCCTCTGACAGCAGCGGCAGTATCTTTAGGACCTTTATGGTGTTAGATGGTGTTCACTTCAATCTGTTTGTCATCAGGATTCATCTCAGTGCAGCCTTCATTCCTCCGACATGGGACACAATTCTCTCAGATGGAAGAGAACACAGAAGGGCGAATGACAGCTTTAAAAATGGGTGAATTTTGCAAAATCCAAAAAACTGCGCCCGGGGCCATGTTGTCCGTTAGCTGTCAGAAGAATCCTTCTCCCCGACAGTGCCAAGCTTCTTCAAAGTAATCCCAAAAGCATGCTTTGTTTTTCAAGTGCCCGGTCGATTTCCCAGCATCAATAAGCAACACTCACTGAATTAGTTCCTGAGGAATAGGCCTACAACAAACTGTTTACAAAACAACAAACCCCTGTGACATGACTGCTGGGGAAAAGGCAGAGCAATGATTCCAGAATAGCACAGAGAGAGAGAGACCGAGATTGTGACAAGAGGCGTCATGTACAATGTACACTACATGGCCAAAAGTATGTGGACACCTGCTCGTCAAACATCTCATTCCAAAATCATGGGCATTAATATGGAGGTTGTCCCCCCCTTTGCTCGTATAACAGCCTCTACTCTTCTGGGAAGGCTTTCCACTAGATGTTGGAACATTTCTGCTGTGACTTGCTTCCATTCAACCACAAGAGCATTAGTGAGGTCGGCATTGATGTTGGTTGATTAGGCAAGGCTCGTAGTGTGCATTCCAAATCATCGCAAAGGTATTTGATGGGGTTGAGGTCAGGGCTCTGTGCAAGCCAGTCAGGTTCTTCCACACCAATCTTGACAAACAATTTCTGTATGGGCCTTGCTTTATGCAGAATGTAATTGTAGGCTGTAGCATTAAGATTTCCCTTTACTGGAACTAAGGGGCCTAGCACGGACCATGAAAAACAGCACCAGAACATTATTTCTCCTCCACCAAACTTTACAGTTGGCACTATGCATTGGGTCAGGTAGCGTTCTCCTGGCATCCGCCAATCCCAGATTCGTCCGTTGGAGTGCCAGATGGTGAAGCATGATTCATCACTCAAGAGAACGCATTTCCACTGCTCCAGAATCTCATGCCAACGCTTGGCATTGCACATGGTGATCTTAGGCTTGTGTGTGGGTGCTCAGCCATGGAAACCCATTTCATGAAGCTCCCGAGGAAGAGTTCTTGTGCTGGTTTTGCTTCCAGAGGCAGTTTGGAACTCGGTGGTTAGTGTTTGCAACCGAGGAAAGACAATTTTTATGCGCTACACGCTTCAGCACTTGGCGGTCCCATTCTGTGAGCATGTGTGGCCTACCACTTCGCGACTGAGCTCCTAGATGTTTTCACTTCACAATAACAGCACTTACAGTTGACCAGGGCAGCTGTAGCAGGGCAGAAATCTGATTAACTGACTTGTTGGAAAGGTGGCATACTATGACGGTGCCACGTTGAAAGTCACTGAGCTCTTCAGTACGGGCCATTCTACTGCCAATGTTTGTCTATGGAGATTGTTCGATTTTATACACCTATCAGCAACGGGTCTAGCTGAAATGTCCGAATCCACTGATTTGAAGGGGTGTCCACATACCTTTGGCCATGTAGTGTATTTTACAGTTGATGGTTTTTGTTTTCCTGCCATCAGGCATGTATGGTATACCTCCAGATAGATCATTTGAGGTGGATAATTAGGAAATAAAGAACAATGTGAATGCAGAGCAAATTAAGCTCAAAATAATATCCATTTGTCTTGATTCTCTTGGAAAATAACAGCCTGCTCAGTCAAGATAAGCTTCCTCTCAGATAATTAAATTATTTCACCCTGTTAATTCTGCTGCCCCTATGGCCATGAGCACTCAAGTTATAGGATTGACTGGGGGTGTTTGACTGCTGCTCAGAATAAAATCATTTTCTCACTGGCTTGATCTTTTAACAGCTTTCTTGGCTGGAATGTTTTGTTTTAAAATGGCAATCTGCGATTGGTGATGAATGAGTGATATACTGTATAGCCATTGATTTTTTTTTTAAGAATAAAATGTATAAATAACTGTATAGCTTCAAAGTCCAACACTGTATAGCTTTCAGTGTCTAGATGGTTCAGTTACTGTTTAAAAAGTGGGCTATACAGGACTGTATTCATCAGTGCACACTGTAGGAAAACGTTGTGCAACAAAAACAAGCATTTCTTATTGGACAAATTCAGATTAGTCCCTCCCTGTTTCAACCTGTTTACTTCCATTTGGTTCTTAGTGAATACACCCCATTTTCTGTTCCAAACCAGACTGAGAATGTGTTCCACCTTAACTCCAAGATTGGTGCCCTCAAGCAAAATAGTGATGTGAGGAAGATCTAAGGATGGAACTGGCCATGGTATCAACAACATAAATAACGAATCGCTCCTGTCTCTCCAATGAGAGCACAGCATTGATCAGATGTGTTAAGAAGTAAATCATTTCAAAGCGCACATACACTCAATAAGAAACAATGGTGGATGAAGAAAAATATTGTGGAACTTGTGAACCAAAGTCATTCTACTTCAATGTTTCCAGGTTTGTAAAATGACTCAAGTATGATGCCAGATAGTCAATACAGCCCAGGGGATGGTGGAATAGCAGGGGTGCAACTTTCACTGGGGACATGTCCCCCCCCCCCACATTCTGAAATTGCATTTTTGCAATTTTGGGTTCCAGGGTTTGGTCTTGGTTGGCCAACTCAGGGCTACCTCCCAATTATCTCTACTTCCTCCTGAAGTATGCACTTGTTCACTTTGAATGGAAATTACTGGCAAATGGAACCCCATCCCATGCCAACACCAATTTAAAAGTTGTGGGAAGTAATGAGCGAGTGTACACTTTAGTAGGAAAGAGATAATTGAGACATACCCTACGGTAGGTGTAGAGAGAGAGAGAGAGGTTTGTGAGCGTGCCATGAAGAAAAGTGTTTCCCGTTCCCATCAGATTTGATTAATGTGGCCTGCTTTAAGGGGAGAGTAGCTGCACCCCGCTATGCCGAAACCTTTAGCGGCTTTCACACACACAGCACAACCTCTCTCAACTTCAGATGAGATGAGCTAAGTCTTCACTCACAGGCGAGGCCAGGGTGCACTCACAGTTTCTCCTTTGGGTGTCTGGATAAGTGAAGGTGATGTGTTGAAGCACTACAGTGCTTTCAGAAAGTATTCATAGCCCTTTACTTATTTCACAGTGTTACAGCCTGAATTCAAAGTGGATTAAATATTTAAAAACATTCTCATCCATCTTCAAGCTCTGTCAATTTGACTGTTGATCATTGCTAGACAGCAATTTTCAAGTCTTGCCATAGATTTCCAAGCTGATTTAAGTCACAACTGTAACTAGGCCACTCAGGAACAATGTTGTTGTGTTGGTAAGCAACTTACAAGTTAGATTTGGCCTTGTGTTTTAGGTTATTGTCATGCTGAAAGGTGAATTCATTTCCCAATTTCTGTTAAAAAGCAAACTGAACAAGGCTTTCCTCTAGGACTATGCCTGTGCTTATATTGTAGCTGTACTCCGTTTATTTTTATCCAAAGAAACTCCCCAGTCCTTACCGATGACAAGCATACCCGTAACATGATGCAGCCACCAACATGCTTGAAAATATGAAGAGTGGTACTTAGCGATGTGTTGTGTTGGATTAGCCCCAAACATAACACTTTGTAGTCAGGACAAAAAGTACATTTCTTAGCCAATTATTTTGCAGTATTACTTAAGTGCCTTGTTGCAAACAGGTTGCATGTTTTGGAATATGTGTTCTGTACAGGCTTCCTTCTTTTCACACTGTCATTTAGGTTAATATTGTGGAGTAACTACAATGTTGTTGACCCATCCTCAGTTTTCTCCAATCACAACCATTAAAATCCCTGAGCAGTTTAATTCCTCTCCAGCAACTAATTTAGGAATGACGCCTGTATCTTTGTAGTAACTGGGTATATCGATACACCATCCAATGCCTAATTAATAACTTCACCATGCTCAAAGGTATATTCAGCGATGTTAATTTTTTTCTTGATTTTTTTTTTTCTTCAGGTGACCTGACTACCTCATGAAGTTGGTTGAGAGAATGTCAAGAGTGTGCAAAGCTGTCATCAAGGCAAAGGGTGGCTATTTTGAAGAATCTTAAATATAAAATATATTTTTTTAATTCACTTTTTTGTGTTATTTAATCATTTTGATGTCTTCACTATTATTCCACAAAGTAAAAATAAAGAAAAACCCTTAGGAGTGTCCAAACTTTTGACTGGTACTGTCACGTTCTGACCTTAGTATGAGGTCATTTTTCCATAGTAGATTGTTCAGGGCGTGACAGGGGGGTGTTTTTGTCTATGTATTTTGGGTTTTCTGTTTTCTATGTGGGTTGTCTAGATTGTCGTTCTATGTTGTAATTTCTATGTTGGTGCCGGGTATGGTTTCCAATCAGAGGCAGGTGTTTTTCGTTGTCTCTGATTGGAAGCCATACTTAGGCAGCCTGTTTTTCATGGGGTTTTGTGGGTGGTTGTTTTCCGTTTCGTTGTTTGTACCTGATGGGACTGTTGTTGGTCGTTTTGTTATTTTGCAAAGTGTTTTCATTAAAAGTAATATGAGCACTTCACACGCCACATTTTGGTCTCCTTTATACGACCCTTATTACAGAACCACCCACCATGATTGGATCAAGCGGCGTGCCCGGGTAGATATGGACACCTGGTCAGTGGAAGAATGGTGGGAAAGGAGAAACTGGACTTGGGGACAGGTAATTGAGAGATTTCGGAACTTACCTGGAAGAAACGGGAGGCAGCCCCCAATTTTTTTTTGGGGGGGGGCACACGAGTAGTTTGGCTGGGCAAGGGTTGAGGCCTGAGTCAACTACTCGTGCTTTTTGTAGTGAGCATGTGCCTGCCTCTCGCACTCTCTTTCCAGTGCGCCTCCGTAGCACAGTATGTCCTGTGCCTGTTCCTCGCACACTTCCTCTAGTGCGCGTCCATAACCCAGTACGGCCAGTGCCTGCTGTGAGCACTCGGTCCTTAGTGTGTCTCCCCAGTCCGGTGAGACCAATTCCTGCTCCTCGCACTCTCCCTCCAGTGCGCATTCATAACCCGGTACAGCCAGTGCCTGCTGTGAGCACTCGGCCCTTAGTGCGTCTCCCCAGTCCGGTGAGACCGATTCCTGCTCCTCGTAAAAAGCCTCCAGTGATAGTCGATGGTCCGACGCCCGTAAGGATGATCCTTGGCGAGGAACCTATTGAAATGATCCATGGCATGGAGTCAGTAGCAACGGACATAAGTCTGGAGCCGATGATGACGCCTCCTAGTCCGGAGACTCAGGCGACGCTGTTCCGTCCGGAGCCTCCGGCGACACTCCTCAGCCCGGAGCCTCCAGCGACGCTCCCCGGCCCCGGAGCCTCCAGCGACGCTCCCCGGCCCGGAGCCTCCAGCGACGCTCCTCGGCCCAGAGCCTCCAGCGACGCTCCTCGGCCCGGAGCCTCCAGCGGCGCTCCTCGGCCCGGAGCCTCAAGCGGCGCTCCTCGGCCCGGAGTCTCCAGCGGAGGTCCGCGGCCCAGAACCTTCAGCGGCGGTCTGAGGCCCAGAGCCTTCAGCGGCGGTCTGCGGCCCAGAGCCTTCAGCGGCGGTCTGCGGCCCAGAGCCTTCAGCGGCGGTCTGCGGCCCAGAGCCTTCTGCAGCCCAGAGCCTTCAGCGATGGTCCACGGCCCAGAGCCTTCAGCGGCGCTCCTCGGCCCGGAGCCTCAAGCGGCGCTCCTCGGCCCGGGGCCTCAAGCGGCGCTCCTCGGCCCGGAGCCTCCAGCGGAGGTCCGCGGCCCAGAGCCTTCAGCGGCGGTCCGCGGCCCGAGCCTTCAGCGGCGGTCCGCGGCCCAGAGCCTTCAGCGGCGGTCCGCGGCCCAGAGCCTTCAGCGGCGGTCTGCGGCCCAGAGTCTTCAGCGGCGGTCTGCGGCCAAGAGCCTTCAGCGGCGGTCTGCGGCCCAGAGCCTTCAGCGGCGGCCTGCAGCCCAGATCCTCCAGCGGCGGCTTGGAGGTCGGAACCTCCAGTAGTGGTCTACAGCACAGATATTCCGGTAGGGATCTACAATCCGATTCCTCCAATAATGATCTACAGGCTTATGTTACAGAAGCAGAGGAATCTACGGGCGGAATGGAGGTTTCACCCTGAGCCAGAGCCACCTCCGTTGCTGGAGGATCGGGAGAAGAGGAGGGTTCTGGGTGTTGCCATTTTTCCATAGTAGATTGGTCGGGGCGTGACAGGGGGGTGTTTTTGTCTATGTATTTTGGGTTTTCTGTTTTCTATGTGGGTTGTCTAGATTGTCGTTCTATGTTGTATTTTCTATGTTGGTGTCGGGTATGGTTTCTAATCAGAGGCAGGTATTTTTCATTGTCTCTGATTGGAAACCATACTTAGGCAGCCTGTTTTTCATGGGGTTTTGTGGGTGGTTGTTTTCTGTTTCGTTGTTTGTACCTGACGGGACTGTTGTTGGTCGTTTTGTTATTTTGCTAAGTGTTTTCATTAAAAGTAATATGAGCACTTCACACGCCACATTTTGGTCTCCTTTAGATGACCCTTATTACAGGTACTGTATATAATTGCATGTATGAGATGGTGTAGTTATTCAAAAATCATGTTAACCACTTCAATTTTTTTTTTATTAACCCTGTTTTTGTGGTATCCAATTGGTAGTTACTGTCTTGTCTCATCGCTACAACTCCTGTACGGACTCTGGCGAGAAGGTCGAGAGCCGTGCATCCTCCGAAACACAACCCAACCAAGCCGCACTCCTTCTTGACACAATGCCCACTCAACCCGGAAGCCAGCCACACCAATGTGTCGGAGGAAACATTGTGCACCTGGCGACCGTGTCAGCGTGCACTGCGCCCGGCCCGCCACAGGAGTCGCTAGTGCGCGCCAAACCCTCCCCTAACCCAGACAATGCTTGGACAATTGTGCGCCGCCCCATGGGTTTCCCGGTCGTGGCCGGCTGCGAGCCTGGATTCGAACCCAGAAGCTCTAGTGGCACAGCTAGCACTGCAATGAAGTGCAGAGAATGAGTCCATGCAACTTATTATATGATTTGTTAAGCACATATCTACTCCTGAACTTATTTAGGCTTTCCATAACAATGGGTTGAATACTTATTGACTCAAGAAATTTCAGCTTTGACATCATGGGGTATTGTGAGTAGATCAGTGACACAAAATATAAATGTATTACATTTTAAATTCAGGCTGTAACACAACAAAATGTGGAAAAAGTTCAGGGGTGTGAATACTTTCTGAAGGCACTAATTTGGCATGTCATTGATTTCTCATTGAATTGCTCAACTTCATGGTTTTTGAACTAACATTATTACTTCACTTCAGACTGTGAACCTGCGCAGATTGTGCCCTCCTTCTGACAAGTCTACAGATTCTAAGGAGCGTGTGAAATGTATGTCTGAGCTCTTGAGGCAATGCAGAGAGAGAAAGAGAGAGCGGAGAGAGAGAGAGAGAGCAGAGAGAGAGAGAGCGGAGAGAGAGAGAGAGCAGAGAGAGAGAGAGCGGAGAGAGAGAGAGCGGAGAGAGAGAGCGGAGAGAGAGAGAGTGAGAGAGCGAGAGCGGAGAGAGAGCAGAGAGAGAACGGAGAAAGAGAGAGGAGAGAGAGAGAGAGAGAGAGAGAGAGAGAGAGAGAGAGAGAGAGAGAGCGCGCGAGCGGAGAGTGCAAGAGCAAGAGAGAGAGAGAGAGAGGGGAGAGCGATAGAGAAAGAGTGGAGAGAGAGAGCGGAGAGCGAAAGAGTGGAGAGAGAGAGCGGAGAAAGAAAGAGAGAGAGAGGGAGAGAGCAGAGAGAGAGAGAGAGAGCAGGAGAGAGCGGAGAGAGAGAGCGGAGAGAGAGAGGGAGAGAGAGCGGAGAGAGCGACGAGAGCGAGCAGAGAGAGAGAGCGGAGAGAGAGAGAGAGCGGAGTGAGAGAAAGAGCGGAGTGAGAGAGAGAGCGGAGTGAGAGAGAGAGCGGAGTGAGAGAGAGAGCGGAGTGAGAGAGAGCGAGAGGGAGAGAGAGAGGGAGAGAGAGGAGAGAGAGAGGGAGAGGGGAGAGAGAGAACGGAGAGAGGGGAGAGAGAGAGCGGAGAGAGGGGAGAGAGAGAGCGGAGAGAGAGAGAGAGTGGAGAGAGAGAGAGAGAGCGGAGAGAGAAAGCAGAGAAAGAGAGAGCGAGGAGAGGGAGAGAGAGGGGAGAGAGGGGAGAGAGAGGAGAGTGAGAGGGCGAGCGACAGAGAGAGAGAGATAGAGGAGAGAAAGAGAGAGAGGAGAGAGAAAGTGGAGAGAGAGAGCGAGGAGAGCGAGAGAGGAGCGAGAGAGGGCGAGAGAGAGCGGAGAGAGAGAGAGAGGGGAGAGAGAGAGCGGAGAGAGAGAGAGCAGAGAGAGCAGAGAGAGAGAAAGCAGAGAGAAAGCAGAGAGAGCTGAGAGAGCGAGAGGGGAGAGAGAGAACGGAGAGAGGGGAGAGAGAGAGCGGAGAGAGGGGAGAGAGAGAGCGGAGAGAGAGAGCGGAGAGAGAGAGAGAGTGGAGAGAGAGAGAGAGAGAGAGAGAGTGGAGAGAGAAAGCAGAGAAAGAGAGAGCGAGGAGAGGGAGAGAGAGGGGAGAGAGGGGAGAGAGAGGAGAGTGAGAGGGCGAGCGACAGAGAGAGCGAGCGGAGAGAGAGAGATAGAGGAGAGAAAGAGAGAGAGGAGAGAGAAAGCGGAGAGAGAGAGCGAGGAGAGCGAGAGAGGAGCGAGAGAGGGCGAGAGAGAGAGAGAGAGAGAGCGGAGAGAGAGAGAGCAGAGAGAGAGCGGAGAGAGAGAAAGCAGAGAGAAAGCAGAGAGAGAGCTGAGAGAGCGAGAGGGGAGAGAGAACGGAGAGAGGGGAGAGAGAGAGCAGAGAGAGAGAGAGCAAGGAGAGAGAGAGAGTGGAGAGAGAGAGCGGAGAGAGAGAGAGAGCAGAGAGAGAGCGGAGCGAGAGCGAGTGGAGAGAGCAGGAATGACAAGAAACACTCCCTCTGTCTCACTCTTCCTCTGTCTCACTCTCCCGCTATTACTCTCCCTCTGTATTTTCCTCTCCATCTCTTCCTCTCTCTGTATCTCTCTCTCCTGTGGAAGAACTCTGATCCAAGAGACTGCCACGTGCAGTACACATAGAACTGCTTGCATGTCATTGTATGTTTTTTTTAAATCGACTGTATAGAAAGCCACATCAACAATAAGTGATGGGTATTTTTAGTGACAGGAGATTTGGTGGCATGGACACATACAGAATAACAAAAGCTCATACCAGGTAGAAAGACATAACTAATAATATCATATTTACAGTAATAATAGAATATGCAACAAGAGATGTCAGTTTCCTTAAATCTTTAATGTAAACAGCAGGTTGAGGGGCTTTCAGACCTAGATACGAACATCTGAAGGTATTAAATAATAAATCATATTAGAAATGTCCACTCATGATTCGCTTTTAAATAAAATGTACATGAACCTCCAAATTCTGACGGCCACATAGATCTTGAAAACAAAACAAGTTCCCTTTATTAAAAACACAAACAGCCCCAATACTGTCTACTTGGCAGCAGCACAAATATCACTACATTACACCATCAGCATAACAAAGACCTTTATTTTTTTATTTTTTCTGCTCAATATTGCTTCGGAATGTTACAGCAGTCGCAATCGAGCCTGATCGAACGGTATCAAGATGGAGGAAAGAGACAGGTGTACATCTCAATAAGCATGTAGCTATTAAAGTTGTGTGTTTGTTTGGGCTAAGCCAGTGTGTGAGTACACAGTATGCTCAAAGCAGCCGTGATATGGGGATAGAAGGCTTCAGGAACTTCAGAGGCAGTTTCCTGTTTTGTATTACAGTGCCAGGTTTTAGAACAACACACTTATTGTAACAGTCTAGAGACAGTATGTGAAGTATGGAGTAAGATACCTGGGAGAAAAACTCTAAATATACACTTCATCATCTTAAATACACTTGATCCTTTCTTCCTCTCAGAAACATTACCTGCCACGTAAATGTAAAACAGATACTGTGTCTCAAATAACACCCGATTCCCTACATAGTACACTACTTTATTCCCTGTATAGTGCAGTACTTTTAATCCTGGTCAAAAGTAGTGCACTATATAGAGAATAGGGTGCCATTTTGGACACACCCAGACTGTTGGAGAGATAAAAACTTAACGTCCCTCAAGACCTCTTTACAGTCTCTTTATGAAATGAGCCATCTCCTCATATCCAACGGCCTGTCGAAAGTCAACAAAACAACCAAGCGTTTATCAAAGAGCTTTTCTACAACAAACTCCAAGCAAATGACATATGCTTCAGTGAAGGAGTGAAGAGTGTGCAGGTTTTAAGGTGAGAAGAACACTGTGACGACATCTTGGAGAGTGACAACCAAACAACAACGTTTAGAGACCATTGAGCCCATTAGAAGAACATGTCTGGTTTAGGACCCAAAGCACCCATATGGATGCTTCCTGGTTTGGTCTCCATGGTGATGGGATGGTTCAGTCAGTGGGCCGCAAAAAGTAATTAAGTGCTGCAAACCTATTAAAACACACCCTTTAATTAAAAAAGGAAGTTTAGCAAGAAGGAAGGAAAATTGTTCAACAGAATCCTTTTTCTGTCACTCATCATTTCATCGTAATTGTTTTATTTTTCATTTTTTCCAGTTGCCGTTTTAGAAAAAAGAGAATTGGTTGGTCCAGTCCAGTAGCTAAGTTATTTTGAATGGTTGGTTAGTTAGTTGCAGTCATAAACAAAGTCATAGTTGCTAGGTTCTTTGGGAATGGGGGGAGGGGCCTCTGGGATCTGGATGTTCTCCAGGTCGAGGAGGCGGAGCTTCATCTCCATGGAGAGCAGGGTGTCCATGTCTGACTTGGTGAAGTCACTGGTCATCTCCTTCCCCAGGAGGGCGTTCAGACCGTCCGTCCACACACAGTACTGAGGAGAGACAGGAGAGGATAAGTACATACAGACAGACAGACAGACGACGCGCCCGCCCCTGCACACACCCATAGCAGTGTATTAACATAAAGTGTCCCATGTCATGCTGGAGAATGGACGACCTCCACTGACTTCCTCTCAGTCCATCTGTGAAAGCTGTCATTGGCTGGGTGACCGTGCCAGCTGCCTAGTGCTTACCTCATGCTTGTCCGGAGCGATGAAGTTTAAATACTCGTCTGACTCATAGAGGACGGAGAAGGCCAGCTCCTGAACCTCCTGTAGCGAGAGAGAGGTAGAGAGAGAGGGAGAGAGAGGAAGGGGAGAGGAAGAGAAGGAGGGAGAGAGAGGAGAGAGAGAGAGAGAGAGAGAGAGAGAGAGAGAGAGAGAAAGGACGGAGATCAATCGTAGCACTGTCACTAACATGCTAATGAGCCTCTCCTCTCCTCCCGCTTTGACTCTCTAGCACCTTCCCTCCCCAGCCACTCCAACACCAGATGGCTTGGCTGTCGTGTGAGCCGGCGCCACCTGCTGGGTGCCAGGGGACGGAGCATATCGAGCAGGGGGACGGTTAGGGGACAGAAAGGCATTTTGAGACATACGGTTGTCCAACACTATATATTGAAATGCAGCCTAGGTCTGTGACTGCCCTGCCCGGGCCCAGAGAGTGGACTCCACTCGTGTTCCCATTCACATAGCCTAAACTTGGCCTAGGACACAGCCTGCCAGTCAGGCAGCCAGCCAGTCAGTCAGTCAGTCAGCCAGTCAGTCAGCCCACAGACCTGTAGGCCCATTCTTCCAGACACCATATTCGCCAACAAAGTCATAAAGGTCCAGGTGAGAGAGGATCGGTGCTCCTTTGTATTCAAGAATATATTTACAGGACCTAGCTAATCCTTCAGTGTTAGCAGAATGTATGGGTTTCTAATCAGTACTGAGATCCTACAGACACTGGGCCTGGGCTTACATACCTGCTCAAAGGAAGGGCTAACAATTATTTCATCTTGGTTAAGATGTCTATACATAGAAGATATAGAGGGATTTGGGTTTAACTAGGCTGACATGTCAACAGCCACCTTAACAGTGGGTTAATACACCTTGATATTGTGCTGGCTATTATTTTATCATATAAGACACAGATACACTGACAGATACTATTTTTAAGCAATAAGGCCCGAGGGGATGTGGTATATGGCCAATAAACCACGACTAAGGGCTGTTCTTAGGCACAATGCAACGCAGACCCTGGAGGTGCCTTATTGCTATTATAAACAAATAAATGTTTTGTCATACCCGTGGTATAAGGCCTGATACGCTACGGCTGTTAGCCAATCAGCGTTCAGGGCTTGAGCCACCCAGTTTATAATGTCATAAGACACAGCCAAACTAACAGATACTGTACTGTCATAGACACACTAACAGATACTGTACTGTCATAGACACACTGACAGATACTGTAGTGTCATTGACACACTAACAGATACTGTACTGTCATAGACACACTGACAGATACTGTACTGTCATAGACACACTGACAGATACTGTACTGTCATAGACACACTGACAGATACTGTACTGTCATAGACACACTGACAGATATTGTACTGTCATAGACACACTGTCAGATACTGTAGTGTCATAGACACACTGACAGATACTGTAGTGTCATAGACACACTGACAGATACTGTACTGTCATAGACACACTGACAGATATTGTACTGTCATAGACACACTGACAGATACTGTACTGTCATAGACACACTGACAGATATTGTACTGTCATAGACACACTGACAGATACTGTAGTGTCATAGACACACTGACAGATACTGTAGTGTCATAGACACACTGACAGATACTGTACTGTCATAGACACACTGACAGATATTGTACTGTCATAGACACACTGACAGATACTGTACTGTCATATACACACTGACAGATACTGTACTGTCATAGACACACTGACAGATACTGTACTGTCATAGACACACTGACAGATACTGTACTGTCATAGACACACTGACAGATATTGTACTGTCATAGACACACTGACAGATACTGTAGTGTCATAGACACACTGACAGATACTGTACTGTCATAGACACACTGACAGATACTGTAGTGTCATAGACACACTGACGGATACTGTACTGTCATAGACACACTGACAGATACTATTATAAACTCAGTTAAAAAAGAAACGTCCCCTTTTCAGGACCCTGTCTTTCAAAGATTATTCGTAAAAATCCAAATAACTTTACAGATCTTCATTGTAAAGGGTTTAAACACTGTTTCCCATGCTTGTTCAATGAACCATAAACAATTAATGAACATGCACCTGTGGAACAGTCGTTAAGACACTAACAGCTTACAGATGGTAGGCAATTAAGGTCACAGTTATGAAAACTTAGGACACCAAAGAGGCCTTTCTACTGACACCAAAAGAAAGATGCCCAAGGTCATCTGCGTGAACATGCCTTAGGCATGCTGCAAGGAGGCATGAGGCGGCATGTAGCCTAGTGGTTAGAGCGTTGGGCCAGTAACCGAAAGGTTGCTAGATTGAATCCCCGAGCTGACAAGGTAAAATCTGTCGTTCTGCCCCTGAACAAGGCAGTTAACCTACTGTTCCCTGGTAGGCCATCATTGTAAAAAATAATTTGTTCTCAACTGACTTGCCTAGTTAAATAAAGGTTAAATATAAATAAAAAGTCAATGAGGACTGCAGATGTGGCCAGGGCAATAAATTGCAATGTCTGTACTGTGAGATGTCTAAGACAGTGCTACAGGACAGACACCTGATCATCCTCGCAGTGGCAGACCACGTGTAAAAACACCCGCACAGGATCGGTACATCCGAACATCACACCTGCGGGACAGGTACAGCATGGCAACAACAACTGCCCGAGTTACACCAGGAATGCACAATCCCTCCATCAGTGCTCAGACTGTCCGCAATAGGCTGAGAGAGGCTGGACTGAGGGCTTGTAGGCCTGTTGTAAGGCAGGTCCTCACCAGACATCACCGGCAACAACGTCACCTACGGGCACAAACCCACCGTCGCTGGACCAGACAGGACTGGCAAAAAGTGCTCTTCACTGACGAGTTGTTGTTTTGTCTCACCAGGGGTGATGGTCGGATTCACGTTTATCGTCGAAGGAATGAGCGTTACACCGAGGCCTGTACTCTGGAGCAGGATCGATTTGGAGGTGGAGGGTCCATCATGGTCTGGGACGGTGTGTCACAGCATCATCGGACTGAGCTTGTTGTCATTGCAGGCAATCTCAAAGCTGTGCGTTACAGGGAAGACATCCTCCTCCCTCATGTGGTACCCTTCCTGCAGGCTCATCCTGACATGACCCTCCAGCATGACAATGCCACCAGCCATACTGCTCGTTCTGTGCATGATTTCCCGCAAGACAGGAATGTCAGTGTTTTGCCATGGCAAGCGAAGAGCCCGGATCTCAATCCCATTGAGCACGTCTGAGACCTGTTGGATCGGAGGGTGAGGGCTAGGGCCATTCCCCCCAGAAATGTCAGGAACTTGCAGGTGCCTTGGTGGAAGAGTGGGGTAACATCTCACAGCAAGAACTGGCAAATCTGGTGCAGTCCATGAGGAGGAGATGCACTGCAGTACTTAATGCAGCTGGTGGCCACACCAGATACTGACTGTTACTTTTTTTTTACCCCCCCCTTTGTTCAGGGACACATTATTCAATTTCTGTTAGTTACATGGCTGTGGAACTTGTTCAGTTTATGTCTCAGTTGTTGAATCTTATTATGTTCATACAAATATTTACACATGTTAAGTTTGCTGAAAATAAACACAGTTGACAGTGAGAGGACATTTCTTTTTTTGCTGAGTATATAAGACACAGGCACACTGACAGCTACTGTTATATAAGACACAGATACACGGACAGATACTGTTATATAAGACAGATATACTGACAGATAATATACTGTTATATAAGACACAGATACGCTGACATACTGTAGATACACTCACCTTGTTCTGCTTCAGAGATCCCTTCTCCTTCATGTGAGGACAGTCCTTACCAGTGACCACCGCTTTGATATCGGCCACGGGTACTGTGGGAGGAGGAGGAAGAGGAGAGGAACGTCAACATCAAGGAAAACATCATTTTATCATCCTCATCATCAGTTAGTTTACATTACATTTTAGTCATTAAGCAGATGCTCTTATCCAGAGCGACTTACAGTTAGTGCATTCATCTTAAGGTAGCTAGGTTAGAAAACCACATATCACAGTTCTGTTGACATGCTGCATCAACTACTAACAATGTCAACAACAACCATCTTTAGGCACCCTGCCAGTAAACAATTATTTAGCAAGTGTCAGTTGTCAGTTGTCTTTTTTTAACTTCTCTAGGGTAGGGGGCAGTATTTTGACGTCCGGATGAAAGGCGTCCAAATTAAACTGCCTGCTACTCAGGCTCAGAAGGTAGTATATGCATATTATTAATAGATTTGGATAGAAAACACTCTGAAGTTTCTAAAACTGTTTGAATGATGTCTGTGAGTATAACAGAACGCATATGGCAGGAAAAACCCTGAGAAAAATCCAACCAGGAAGTTGAAAATCTGAGGCTTGTAGTTTTTTCAATTGATTACCTACTCAAACTACAGTGACTTAGGGTTCATTTTGCACTTCCTAAGGCTTCCACTAGATGTCAACAGTCTTTAGAACGTTGTTTCATGCTTCTACTGTGAATATGGAGCAAACGAGAGGGCCTGGAGTCAGATGAGTGAGGAAATGACATGAGCTCAGAGGCGCGCGCTCACGTGAGTGTGAGCTGTGTTCCTTTTCTTTTCTGAAGACATTGGAATTGTCCGGTTGGAATATTACTGAAGATTTATGTTAAAAACATCCTAAAAATTGATGCTATACATCGTTTGACATATTAATACGAACGTAAATATAACTTTTTTTTACTTTTCGTCATGACATTTCCGCATGCTTCCTGCATTTGGAGTAGTGGACTGAACGCGCGAACAAAAAGGAGGTATTTGGACATAAATGATGGACTTTATCGACCAAAACAAACATTTATTGTGGACCTGGGATTCCTGGGAGTGCATTCTGATGAATATCATCAAAGGTAAGTGAATATTTATAATATTATTTCTGAGTTTTATTGACTCCACAAAATGGCGGGTTTGGTTTCGTGTCTGAACGCTGTACTCAGATTATTGCGAAGTGTGCTTTCGCTGTAAAGTTTTTTTGAAATCTGACACAGCGGTTGCATTAAGGAAAAGTGTATCTATAATTCTTTGAATTACAGTTTAATATTTTATCAACGTTTATGATGAGTATTTCTGTAAATTGATGTGCTCATTCACCGGAAGTTTTGGGAGGCAAAACATTTCTGAACATTACAACGCCAAAGTAAAATGGGGTTTCTGGATATAAATATGAACTTTATCGAGCAAAACATACATGTATTGTTACATTTACATTACATTTAAGTCATTTAGCAGACGCTCTTATCCAGAGCGACTTACAAATTGGTGCATTCACCTTATGATATCCAGTGGAACAACCACTTTACAATAGTGCATCTAAATCTTTTAGGGGGGGGGGGGGGGGTTAGAAGGATTACTTTATCCTATCCTAGGTATTCCTTAAAGAGGTGGGGTTTCAGGTGTCTCCGGAAGGTGGTGATTGACTCCGCTGTCCTGGCGTCGTGAGGGAGCTTGTTCCACCATTGGGGTGCCAGAGCAGCGAACAGTTTTGACTGGGCTGAGCGGGAACTGTGCTTCCTCAGAGGTAGGGGGGCCAGCAGGCCAGAGGTGGATGAACGCAGTGCCCTTGTTTGGGTGTAGGGCCTGATCAGAGCCTGAAGGTATGGAGGTGCCGTTCCCTTCACAGCTCCGTAGGCAATCACCATGGTCTTGTAGCGGATGCGAGCTTCAACTGGAAGCCAGTGGAGAGAGCGGAGGAGCGGGGTGACATGAGAGAACTTGGGAAGGTTGAACACCAGACGGGCTGCGGCGTTCTGGATGAGTTGTAGGGGTTTAATGGCACAGGCAGGGAGCCCAGCCAACAGCGAGTTGCAGTAATCCAGACGGGAGATGACAAGTGCCTGGATTAGGACCTGCGCCGCTTCCTGTGTAACATGAAGTCCTATGAGTGCCATCTGATGAAGATCATCAAAGGTTAGTGATTCATTTTAGCTGTATTTCTGTTTTTGTGACGCCTCTCCTTGCTTGGAAAATGGCTGTGTGGTTTTTCTTGTCAAGGTGATGTCCTAACATAATCTAATGCTATGCTTTCGCCGTAAAGCCTTTTTGAAATCAGACAATGTGGTTGGATTATCGAGAAGATTATCTTTAAAATGGTGTAAAATACTTGTATGTGTGAAAAATATGAATTCTGAGATTTTTGTTGTTTTGAATTTGGCGCCCTGCTATTTCACTGGCTGTTGAATAGTGTGTCCCGCAGGTGGGACGGTCACGTCCCACATACCCAAGAGAGGTTAAAGGAAAACTGACAGTTTGTTTGACCCAGAGCAGTACTGGTGTTGCTACTACTCACATTTTTCCTGTAGAGAGTCATGGGGCACCTCTCCCTGAGGGCTCTCCTCCAGATCTCCGTAGTGCAGGACTTTATGGTTCGGAGACAGTCGACAGTACCAGAACTTATCTATGGAGAGAGAGAGAAAACCAGGGTTTAATGCCTAGATCAATGGATAAAATCAAAAGCAAATCAGTGTATGATGAGGGAGGAAAGGACCAGCATAGAAGACCTACAAACCTGTGAAACAGACAGTAATACATCTAGATTCTGTACTGTATAGACCAGAACCACCCAAATCATATTGATGCTGTTTTCTAAAGGATGCAACACCAAACACCAAAACCCTAACACTATCCCATATGGACAGTTAGAAACAGACAGTGAAAGTGGCACCTGAATCAGGTCAGGTGAGTGATGCTATCATGTGCCTGAGGTGGCTAGCGTTACTGAAGCCCCGGCACTGGGGTGCGATCACCTGCTGGGCAGCTGGGTCCAGCTGGCACGCCTGAGCACTGTGGGCAGGCCTCCCGTAGAGCAAGACCTTTCACTTTATTCTCTACCCAACGTGCCAGCTCTTGCCCCGCCTTGGCACGTCCCTGGCAGAGCAGAGCTAGGCAGGGGAGGGTTGGCTGGCGCACGCATGGGCGGCACAGTCAAAATCCTAATTGCTGAGAATAGACATTTGGCAGCAGGTGACAGGCGACAGGGAGGCTGGCTTGTGCTGGTCTGTATGGAGTGGCTGTGTCGTGTCTAGTGTAGTGGAGCTGTGAGGAGAGAGACTGACTGCTTAGAGAGGGAGGGAGGGAGAGAGGGAGAGAGGGAGTGGAGAAGGAGAGGAGAGGGAGAGAGGGAGGGAGTGGAGAAGGAGAGGAGAGGGAGAGGGAGGGAGTAAGGAGTAGAGAGAGAGTGAGAGAGTGAGAGAGAGCGAGAGAGAGAAGGAATAAAGGAAGGGAGGAAGATATCTAGCCTCCAGACAGAACGCTGCTCAGATAGTCTCATTTTATGGGCTGTTGTTTTGTTTCTGTTTCCTCAGCTGTTGGAGAGACAACACAGCCATCTGATGCTCATCTCCAATTCACTCCCATTCATCATTCATTTCTCAGCTAACTGACCAAGAAAATAAAGTTTAAAGGCTTTTAGATGCATTTTTGGTACACATAACATGTAATTTAACATTCATACAACATAATGGTACGTGTATCCATATTGCTTGTGCTGACTTATATGTGGACATAGAAGTATTTGGTGTCTGTTCTGCACTTAAAAAGACAGAGGGACTTGACTCTGATGCTGTCTGTCAGGTAGATCCTCACCTTTAAGGAGAGTTTCCCTAATACTGTCCTGCTGTCTGTCAGGTAGATCCTCAGCTTTAATGAGAGTTTCCCTAATACTGTCCTGCTGTCTGTCAGGTAGGTACTCAGCTTTAAGGAGAGTTTCCCTAATACTGTCCTGCTGTCTGTCAGGTAGATCCTCAGCTTTAAGGAGAGTTTCCCTAATACTGTCCTGCTGTCTGTCAGGTAGGTACTCAGCTTTAAGGAGAGTTTCCCTAATACTGTCCTGCTGTCTGTCAGGTAGGTACTCAGCTTTAATGAGAGTTTCCCTAATACTGTCCTGCTGTCTGTCAGGTAGATCCTCAGCTTTAAGGAGAGTTTCCCTAATACTGTCCTGCTGTCTGTCAGGTAGATCCTCAGCTTTAAGGAGAGTTTCCCTAATACTGTCCTGCTGTCTGTCAGGTAGATCCTCAGCTTTAAGGAGAGTTTCCCTAATACTGTCCTGCTGTCTGTCAGGTAGATCCTCAGCTTTAAGGAGAGTTTCCCTAATGCTGTCTGTCAGGTAGATCCTCAGCTTTAAGGAGAGTTTCCCTAATACTGTCCTGCTGTCTGTCAGGTAGGTACTCAGCTTTAATGAGAGTTTCCCTAATACTGTCCTGCTGTCTGTCAGGTAGGTACTCAGCTTTAATGAGAGTTTCCCTAATACTGTCCTGCTGTCTGTCAGGTAGGTACTCAGCTTTAAGGAGAGTTTCCCTAATACTGTCCTGCTGTCTGTCAGGTAGGTACTCAGCTTTAAGGAGAGTTTCCCTAATACTGTCCTGCTGTCTGTCAGGTAGATCCTCAGCTTTAAGGAGAGTTTCCCTAATACTGTCCTGCTGTCTGTCAGGTAGGTACTCAGCTTTAAGGAGAGTTTCCCTAATACTGTCCTGCTGTCTGTCAGGTAGATCCTCACCTTTAAGGAGAGTTTCCCTAATACTGTCCTGCTGTCTGTCAGGTAGGTACTCAGCTTTAATGAGAGTTTCCCTAATACTGTCCTGCTGTCTGTCAGGTAGATCCTCAGCTTTAAGGAGAGTTTCCCTAATACTGTCCTGCTGTCTGTCAGGTAGGTACTCAGCTTTAAGGAGAGTTTCGCTAATACTGTCCTGCTGTCTGTCAGGTAGGTACTCAGCTTTAAGGAGAGTTTCCCTAATACTGTCCTGCTGTCTGTCAGGTAGGTACTCAGCTTTAAGGAGAGTTTCCCTAATACTGTCCTGCTGTCTGTCAGGTAGGTACTCAGCTTTAAGGAGAGTTTCCCTAATACTGTCCTGCTGTCTGTCAGGTAGGTACTCAGCTTTAATGAGAGTTTCCCTAATACTGTCCTGCTGTCTGTCAGGTAGATCCTCAGCTTTAAGGAGAGTTTCCCTAATACTGTCCTGCTGTCTGTCAGGTAGGTACTCAGCTTTAAGGAGAGTTTCCCTAATACTGTCCTGCTGTCTGTCAGGTAGATCCTCAGCTTTAAGGAGAGTTTCCCTAATACTGTCCTGCTGTCTGTCAGGTAGGTACTCAGCTTTAAGGAGAGTTTCCCTAATACTGTCCTGCTGTCTGTCAGGTAGGTACTCAGCTTTAATGAGAGTTTCCCTAATACTGTCCTGCTGTCTGTCAGGTAGGTACTCAGCTTTAAGGAGAGTTTCCCTAATACTGTCCTGCTGTCTGTCAGGTAGGTACTCAGCTTTAAGGAGAGTTTCCCTAATACTGTCCTGCTGTCTGTCAGGTAGATCCTCAGCTTTAAGGAGAGTTTCCCTAATACTGTCCTGCTGTCTGTCAGGTAGGTACTCAGCTTTAAGGAGAGTTTCCCTAATACTGTCCTGCTGTCTGTCAGGTAGATCCTCACCTTTAAGGAGAGTTTCCCTAATACTGTCCTGCTGTCTGTCAGGTAGGTACTCAGCTTTAATGAGAGTTTCCCTAATACTGTCCTGCTGTCTGTCAGGTAGATCCTCAGCTTTAAGGAGAGTTTCCCTAATACTGTCCTGCTGTCTGTCAGGTAGGTACTCAGCTTTAAGGAGAGTTTCCCTAATACTGTCCTGCTGTCTGTCAGGTAGGTACTCAGCTTTAAGGAGAGTTTCCCTAATACTGTCCTGCTGTCTGTCAGGTAGGTACTCAGCTTTAAGGAGAGTTTCCCTAATACTGTCCTGCTGTCTGTCAGGTAGGTACTCAGCTTTAAGGAGAGTTTCCCTAATACTGTCCTGCTGTCTGTCAGGTAGGTACTCAGCTTTAATGAGAGTTTCCCTAATACTGTCCTGCTGTCTGTCAGGTAGATCCTCAGCTTTAAGGAGAGTTTCCCTAATACTGTCCTGCTGTCTGTCAGGTAGGTACTCAGCTTTAAGGAGAGTTTCCCTAATACTGTCCTGCTGTCTGTCAGGTAGGTACTCAGCTTTAAGGAGAGTTTCCCTAATACTGTCCTGCTGTCTGTCAGGTAGGTACTCAGCTTTAATGAGAGTTTCCCTAATACTGTCCTGCTGTCTGTCAGGTAGATCCTCAGCTTTAAGGAGAGTTTCCCTAATACTGTCCTGCTGTCTGTCAGGTAGATCCTCAGCTTTAAGGAGAGTTTCCCTAATACTGTCCTGCTGTCTGTCAGGTAGATCCTCAGCTTTAAGGAGAGTTTCCCTAATACTGTCCTGCTGTCTGTCAGGTAGATCCTCAGCTTTAAGGAGAGTTTCCCTAATGCTGTCTGTCAGGTAGATCCTCAGCTTTAAGGAGAGTTTCCCTAATACTGTCCTGCTGTCTGTCAGGTAGGTACTCAGCTTTAATGAGAGTTTCCCTAATACTGTCCTGCTGTCTGTCAGGTAGGTACTCAGCTTTAATGAGAGTTTCCCTAATACTGTCCTGCTGTCTGTCAGGTAGGTACTCAGCTTTAAGGAGAGTTTCCCTAATACTGTCCTGCTGTCTGTCAGGTAGGTACTCAGCTTTAAGGAGAGTTTCCCTAATACTGTCCTGCTGTCTGTCAGGTAGATCCTCAGCTTTAAGGAGAGTTTCCCTAATACTGTCCTGCTGTCTGTCAGGTAGGTACTCAGCTTTAAGGAGAGTTTCCCTAATACTGTCCTGCTGTCTGTCAGGTAGATCCTCACCTTTAAGGAGAGTTTCCCTAATACTGTCCTGCTGTCTGTCAGGTAGGTACTCAGCTTTAATGAGAGTTTCCCTAATACTGTCCTGCTGTCTGTCAGGTAGATCCTCAGCTTTAAGGAGAGTTTCCCTAATACTGTCCTGCTGTCTGTCAGGTAGGTACTCAGCTTTAAGGAGAGTTTCGCTAATACTGTCCTGCTGTCTGTCAGGTAGGTACTCAGCTTTAAGGAGAGTTTCCCTAATACTGTCCTGCTGTCTGTCAGGTAGGTACTCAGCTTTAAGGAGAGTTTCCCTAATACTGTCCTGCTGTCTGTCAGGTAGGTACTCAGCTTTAAGGAGAGTTTCCCTAATACTGTCCTGCTGTCTGTCAGGTAGGTACTCAGCTTTAATGAGAGTTTCCCTAATACTGTCCTGCTGTCTGTCAGGTAGATCCTCAGCTTTAAGGAGAGTTTCCCTAATACTGTCCTGCTGTCTGTCAGGTAGGTACTCAGCTTTAAGGAGAGTTTCCCTAATACTGTCCTGCTGTCTGTCAGGTAGATCCTCAGCTTTAAGGAGAGTTTCCCTAATACTGTCCTGCTGTCTGTCAGGTAGGTACTCAGCTTTAAGGAGAGTTTCCCTAATACTGTCCTGCTGTCTGTCAGGTAGGTACTCAGCTTTAATGAGAGTTTCCCTAATACTGTCCTGCTGTCTGTCAGGTAGGTACTCAGCTTTAAGGAGAGTTTCCCTAATACTGTCCTGCTGTCTGTCAGGTAGGTACTCAGCTTTAAGGAGAGTTTCCCTAATACTGTCCTGCTGTCTGTCAGGTAGATCCTCAGCTTTAAGGAGAGTTTCCCTAATACTGTCCTGCTGTCTGTCAGGTAGGTACTCAGCTTTAAGGAGAGTTTCCCTAATACTGTCCTGCTGTCTGTCAGGTAGATCCTCACCTTTAAGGAGAGTTTCCCTAATACTGTCCTGCTGTCTGTCAGGTAGGTACTCAGCTTTAATGAGAGTTTCCCTAATACTGTCCTGCTGTCTGTCAGGTAGATCCTCAGCTTTAAGGAGAGTTTCCCTAATACTGTCCTGCTGTCTGTCAGGTAGGTACTCAGCTTTAAGGAGAGTTTCCCTAATACTGTCCTGCTGTCTGTCAGGTAGGTACTCAGCTTTAAGGAGAGTTTCCCTAATACTGTCCTGCTGTCTGTCAGGTAGGTACTCAGCTTTAAGGAGAGTTTCCCTAATACTGTCCTGCTGTCTGTCAGGTAGGTACTCAGCTTTAAGGAGAGTTTCCCTAATACTGTCCTGCTGTCTGTCAGGTAGGTACTCAGCTTTAATGAGAGTTTCCCTAATACTGTCCTGCTGTCTGTCAGGTAGATCCTCAGCTTTAAGGAGAGTTTCCCTAATACTGTCCTGCTGTCTGTCAGGTAGGTACTCAGCTTTAAGGAGAGTTTCCCTAATACTGTCCTGCTGTCTGTCAGGTAGGTACTCAGCTTTAAGGAGAGTTTCCCTAATACTGTCCTGCTGTCTGTCAGGTAGGTACTCAGCTTTAAGGAGAGTTTCCCTAATACTTTCATTCTGTCTGTCAGGTAGATCCTCAGCTTTAAGGAGAGTTTCCCTAATACTGTCCTGCTGTCTGTCAGGTAGGTACTCAGCTTTAAGGAGAGTTTCCCTAATACTGTCCTGCTGTCTGTCAGGTAGGTACTCAGCTTTAAGGAGAGTTTCCCAAACAGGGTCCAGCCTCACATTCAGCGATGGAAGGGAGAAGCCAACTGCCATTTAAGAGCTGTTAGATGAATAGTTCATGTGGAAATAGGATTTGAGAGGAAGCACTTGGAGAGTCCCGGGTGGAAGTGTGTTTAGATGGAAGGATAGAGGCAGTTGAAGCAGAAATGATCATTGTTCAGTTGTGCTCACTCAGGTACTCTACAGTGTGGTGGCAGACAGCCAACAGCCTTTAGACCCTGGGATGACAGAGAGAATGCCTTTTAAATACTGTGCTGAGCTAGCTTCCAGCACTCCTCACACACACACACTACCTTTGTGTGTGTGTGTGTGTGTGTGTGTGTGTGTGTGTATGTGAGAGAGAGAGAGACACACAGAGAGACAGAAAGAGAGAGACTGAAGAGGACAGAGAGACTGAAGAGGACAGAGAGACTGAAGAGGACAGAGAGAGACAGTCTGGTCTCGGGTGGTGAGATTAAATCTTCTCTGGTTGTGAAAAGCATCACATTATAGCGGTGCTAAGCGATAAGGCCTTTCCCTGCGGTCTCCTCCTCTCTCTCCCCTCTTCCTGCCATGCCGAGACCCCAGCCAGTATGAAAAGGATATTAGGCTCAACACTCCCCAAACACAATCGGAAGTGTAAAAGTTGTATCCATCGTGCAGCTCCACAGTCCTCTACAGGGAAAGGATGAACAGGCTTCCATTCCACAGCCACAGTTAAATCAAGAACAGGGAGATATGGTCCCAAATGGCACCCTATTCCCTATGTAGTGCACTACTTTTGACCAGGTCCCATGGGACTCTAGTCAAAACTAGTGCACAATAGGGAATAGGGTGCAATTTAGGACACACACCATACCCTATGCTTCTACTGAAAGGAGGTTTATTTATTTTACTGTTAATAAAAGCTGTGTAAAATGTTATGGGACCTGGGACGTTAAATTGAAAAGGATGTATTCTGTAACTGTCTTTCACCTGAGGTGAGAGCAAGCAAAGAAAGGATCATTTCTGTCCCGAAAACTCAACCTTAATGCCTTGACGCGAACAAACGCCCACGCCAGAAAAATAGTCACTGGCAGATACAACAACCTTTAATACATCCCTTTAATTCCCTTTAATACATCCGCAGCGCTGTCTTATTTGGGTTCAACGGTTCTGAAGAGTCACGCTATCCGACTTCATGTCCATTCCAGAACACTGAGATGACCAGCGAAGAGCTTTAGAAGCCGGGCCGGGAATTGAATTAAGGTCGTTCCTCCATTACTGAAATTGATTCACGCACTTCAGAGCAATGAAGCTCAACGGTACTGTAGAGCTGGGGAGAGAAACTGTTCCAGACAACAAGGGTAAGTCGAGGGCCACACAGCTCAGATATCAGCCAGTCTTGGAAGCAATAGACTGTCTCAGTTAGTTCCAGACACCTGGGGTATACATGTATTGGCAAATTTTTGGAGGAGTATTGGTTTGGCATGGTGTGTGTGCGCATGTGGGTGTGTGACAAAGGCTGCCCAATTGTGATATTTTTTTCACTAATTGGTCTTTTGACCAATCCGATTAGCTCTGAAAAAGATCTGATGTGATTGATCAAAAGACCAGTTAGTAGTAGAAAAACTATCTGTGGAAACAGATAGGCTTTTGAACAGCCTCCAAGGTTACCACTGTGGCTCCAACAAAGCCAAAGGAGACTGCCCACTTAGAGAGGAATGCTGCAGAGGACAGAGAGAGAGCGAGACAGAGAGAGAGAGCGAGACAGAGAGAAAGAGGTGGTGGTGTGGTGGAGGAGGAGGAGAAGAGAGCAGATTGATAGAGTGGACTGAACAGAGAAGAGGGACAGTGTGGGAGGGAGGGATGGGTGAAAATAAAGGAGAGAGAGTGTGTTTTAATGGTGTGGTGGGGGTTGGTGAGCTGGCCTGAGAGAGACAGGTTCCCTGCCTCTGTGAGTTGGCCTGAGAGAGAGACAGAGAACCTGTGTAGGATAGTGACACTGGGTGAGATATGAGGTTGTTTTGTATATAGGGCAGCAAATAATGTACACAGGCCAAACTCTCTCTCTCTCTCTCTCTCTCTCTGTCTGTCTGTCTGTCTGTCTGTCTGTCTGTCTGTCTGTCTGTCTGTCTGTCTGTCTGTCTGTCTGTCTGTCTGTCTGTCTGTCTGTCTGTCTGTCTGTCTGTCTGTCTGTCTGTCTGTCTGTCTGTCTGTCTGTCTGTCTGTGTCTGTGTCTGTGTCTGTGTCTGTGTGTGTGTGTGTGTCCCCCACCTTGCCTCCGGCGGCTGCTGATCTTCCTGAAACAGGTTCCGTCACACAAACGGTTGAGCCTCTGTTGTTTGATCAGCTCCATGATCTCTGGCTGGATCTTCTCCCGCAGCTCCCTACGGACCAGACAGAGAAACAGTCAGTTACAGAGACCAGTCAGTCACACACAGAGAGACCAACAACCAGTCAGTCAGTCAGTCACACAGACAGACCAACAACCAGTCCGTCAGTCACACAGACAGACCAAGAACCAGTCAGTCAGTCACACAGACAGACCAAGAACCAGTCAGTCAGTCACACAGACAGACCAAGAACCAGTCAGTCATTCACACAGACAGACCAAGAACCAGTCAGTCAGTCACACAGACAGACCAAGAACCAGTCAGTCAGTCACACAGACAGACCAAGAACCAGTCAGTCAGTCACACAGACAGACCAAGAACCAGTCAGTCAGTCACAGACAGACCAAGAACCAGTCAGTCAGTCAGTCAGTCAGTCAGTCACACAGACAAGACCAAGAACCATTCAGTCACATAGAGACCAAGAAAGTCAGCCAGTCACACACATCGAACAGAAACCAGTCAATCAGTAACAAAGAACCATCCAGTCACACACAGACACTCTGAGAGACCGGTTGCATCAACATAACTGAACAGTTTTTTGTTAGTTGAGATTTTTTTTAAACTTGTATTAATAAAGGGTGGATCAGCATTGAGACCAGGGTCTAATTTACAAGGGAGACCTGGGAACATGAACACAACATTTAACACACATCATGTACGATAATAATATCAATACAATATATACAACGAGATGAATCAAAACAAACACAACTCTCACACATCACCTCCCTTAAACTCCATGTAAACTGTCCAATGGAGACCAGCGAGTCTAATTTCTAGGTGGCTGAAGGCTATTCCATGAGCTGGTGGCCTAACAACTAAAAGCATTTCCCCCAGGTCAGTGGAGACCAGCGGGACCGCCAGAACCAGCCAGTCCAGAGAGTGGCTCTGAAAATTGCTGGATCTCCAATTAATACGTGAGTTGTTTTAGTAGGGTAGACTCTGAAGTAGTCAGTGCTGGATCAGAGACTCCCAGCCAACAGAACTATACAATATGCAGTGAATGAAAATTGTCCCCCAATGATTGAATGCAGTGCTGAGTAAAAGGTTTTAAAATGATATCACCATAATCAACTACTGGGAGAAGTGTTGCTTGAACAATCTTCCTTATACTTTCCAAAGTCAGGCAGGATTTATTTCTATAGAAGAAACCAATCTCAAATCTCAGCTTTTTTTGTCAGTTACAAAGAGATGAACGTTCCATGTTTTAACAGATAGACCAATGTTACTTATATAAAGAGTGAAGAGAACAAGGCACAAAATAACCCCCCCTTTCGTAATATTGAGGAAACTAAATTTGATACCATCAGAAAGCACACAGTGTCTTGTCCGTTAGATAGTTATTGAACCAATTGCAAGATGCCTGATTTAGGCCTATTTCAGACAACCTTTGAACAAGTAAGAAAGGGCCAACCATCTCAAACATTGACCATTATCTCTCCTTCAACAGGTCAAGAAATAAGGCAGCACAATGACGTGTATAATTTAAACAACATTGCCCATCATCAAAGACAAGTGTAGCTGCTGAAACAGTGCTATGTCCCGGTCTAAAACCAGATTGGTGCTCATTAAGAATACAATGACAAGTTAAAAAAGTTTGGCAAAGCAAGATACAGTTGAAATCGGAGGTTTACATACACTTAGGTTGGAGTCATTAAAAGCCAGTTTTTTTCTCGAAGGGGTCACTAAGATTAAGACACGTTTTTCAACCACTCCACAAATTTCTTGTTAACAAACTATAGTTTTGGCAAGTCGGTTAGGACATCTATTTTGTGCATGACACAAGTCATTTTTCCAACAACTGTTTTCAGACAGATTATTTAACTTATAATTCACTGTATCACAATTCCAGTGGGTCAGAATTTTACATACACTAAGTTGACTGTGCCTTTAAACAGCTTGGAAAATTCTAGAAAAAATGATGACATGGCTTTAGAAGCTTCTGATAGGCTAATTGACATAATTTGAGTCAATTGGAGGTGTACCTGTGGATGTATTTCAAGGCCTACCTTCAAACTCTGTGCCTCTGCTTGACATCATGGGAAAATCAAAATAAATCAGCCAAGACCTCAGCCAAGAAGTATAAACACCATGGGACCATGCAGCCGTCATACCGCTCAGAAAGGAGATACGTTCTGTCTCCTAGAGATGAACGTACTTTGGTGTGAAAAGTGCAAATCAATTCCAGAACAGCAGCAAAGGACCTTGTGAAGATGCTGGAGGAAAATTATGTGGATATATTGGAGCAACATCTCAAGACATCAGTCAGGAAATTAAAGCTTGGTCGCAAATGGGTCTTCCAAATGGACAATGACCCCGAGCATACTTCCAAAGTTGTGGCGAAATGGCTTAAGGACAACAACGTCAGAGTGGCCATCACAAAGCCCTGACCTCAATCCCATAGAAAATGTGTATGCAGAACTGAAAAAGTGTGTGCGAGCAAGGAGGCCTACAAACCTGACTCAGTTACACCAGCTCTGTCAGGAGGAATTGGCCAAAATTCACCCAACTTATTGTGGGAAGCTTGTGGAAGGCTACCCGAAACATTTGACCCAAGTTAGACAATTTAAAGGCAATGTTACCAAATACTAATTCAGTGTATGTAAACTTCTGACCCACTGGGAATGTGATGAAAGAAATAAAGGCTGAAATAAATCACTCTACTATTATTCTGACATTTCACATTCTTAAAATAATGTGGTGATCCTAACTGACCTAAGACAGGGAATTTTTACTAGGATTAAATGTCCGGAATTGTGAATAACTGAGTTTAAATTTATTTGGCTAAGGTGTATGTAAACTTCTGACTTCAACTGTAGCTTTGGCAAGGCAAGATAGTTTGGAAATTGGACGGTAGTTATCCAAGTCAGAAGGATCTTCACCTTTGTGTAGCTCTTAGGGATAACCCCAGGAACTCTGCAGTAAGGAGACCAGAAAGATGCAGCAGAAAGGGATCAAGTGCGTCAGCCCCAGTGGATTTTTTTTTTTTTTACATCGATCTTCAATAAGGCACTTACTTGATCATCATCATCAATGTATTTGATCGATTTGGAAAAAGTCCTCGATATAGCTACATCATTGTCATCTCAGTTTAATTTTCAACAAAAATGATTTGGTTGGTTTATTTTATCTTCAAATGGACTTAACGCTTGTTGGCAACTCAAATATCAATCAAAGTGAGCGTTATTACCATACAGTAGGATTGACTCCAATGACTCTGGACCTTCTAAATGTAGTGGACACCTTCTAAATGTAATGGACACCTTCTAAATGTAGTGGACACCTTCTAAATGTAGTGGAAACCTTCTAAATGTAGTGGAAACCTTCTAAATGTAGTGGAAACCTTCTAAATGTAGTGGACACCTTCTAAATGTAGTGGAAACCTTCTAAATGTAGTGGACACCTTCTAAATGTAGTGGACACCTTCTAAATGTAGTGGACACCTTCTAAATGTAGTGGAAACCTTCTAAATGTAGTGGAAACCTTCTAAATGTAGTGGAAACCTTCTAAATGTAGTGGACACCTTCTAAATGTAGTGGAAACCTTCTAAATGTAGTGGACACCTTCTAAATGTTGTGGACACCTTCTAAATGTAGTGGACACCTAAATGTAGTGGAAACCTAAATGTAGTGGACACCTAAATGTAGTGGACACCTAAATGTAGTGGACACCTAAATGTAGTGGACACCTAAATGTAGTGGACACCTTCTAAATTTAATGGACACCTAAATTTGGCACTGTTAGACTGACTGGCCACAGACTGTGTGTGTGTGTGTGTGTGTGTGTGTGTGTGTGTGTGTGTGTGTGTGTGTGTGTGTGTGTGTGTGTGTGTGGTGTGTGTGTGTGTGTGTGTGTGTGTGTGTGTGTGTGGGAGAGAGAGAGAGAGAGAGAGAGAGAGAGAGAGAGCCCCCCTCTCCACCCCATCCAGACTCACTGCTGCACAGTGCCCTGCTGTGATCCCTGTCATGTGGACTAACATGTAGGTTTCTCTGCGTGTTCTGTCTCTGGAATGAAAGATATGAACACAGCCCCTAACAGCTAGCCAACATTAATTATACATACAACCTATTGACTGGGGAAACATGCAGTGCCCACACAGTCCTACAGCTCACCAGCCAATCAGGACGCTGCTGTGGAGCTGACAGCCAATAAGAGGGCTGCTGTGGATCGATCTGACAACCAATGAGAGGGCTGCTGTGGAGCGAACAGACAATTAGAGGGCTGTCCAATCAGATTTTCTCATTACATCAGTTTCTCTGTGCCTTTCCCGAGCTCTTATTTTCACTGCAGCTCTGTGCTTTCAGATCATCAGTGGACCAGGGGTAACGTTTTCCCTAGGTACATATCTAGGATAATCTCCCCTCCACCAATTCAAACCTTAACCATTAGTGGGGAAAATGCTAAACTGGCTCAAGATCAGCGTCTAGGGTCAACTTCACCCTACTCCGATAACGAACTGTCGGGGAGAGGGGAATGCTAAGGAATGGATTCAGGACAAGTACATGTATTGTACTGGTATAGCATTTGGTTGGGAATGATCTATATGGCTGGACTCCCATAGTGAGATAGTCATTATCTGTGGCAGGGTCTGTGTCTCAGATGTTTTGGCACGGCCATTTTATAAATCAGATTCATCACAGCTCAAAGTCATTCTCTCCTTGCCTCTGAAAATCACCTGCAATTGAGTTAACTAAAATGAGCTCCTTCAAAGATAATACTCTGGAATGTAGTTGGACAGAGAGTATGAAGTGGCAGGGCCCACTGAGATGGGAGTGGAATGCAAACACACATGGAAATGCAGTTTATATAGAAGTGTGGAATATTGAACGAAAATTCTATAGAGGATTTGAGAATCAATTATAAATGACTTTTTTCCCCTTCTATACATTACGATGCTGACTAACACTTTCTCTCAAAAGTTTCCTCTGCACTAATGAATGTCATATTAATTATTTATAAGATCCTGTTTAAAGTAGCTAGTCTAATTTGAATGAACGCCTTTACAGAATGTAAATATTACACAGGTCTTTCTTTATAGCACATTGCAAACCTAACGCTTGAACAATACTTGTCCAAACCTCTAATGCTTACCAGCTAAAAAAACAAAAACTCAGTCTACCCGGCAGGCCCAGAGAGCAAATCAAGTGCACCTAAAGGTCTACCGCTGGCCAATCAGATAGCTCAGATCAACGTGTATGCACAGATCTCGCGTCATAGAATGTAAAAAGTAGCCTCGACGCACAGCAAAGTTGATGTGAGATTTCAAAGCTTTTAGAACCATGACCAGAGAGAGACAAAACAAATAAAACAAAGAGCTTCTGTTTTTATGAGTAAGTCAATGTTCAACAGTTTAATAAGCCATAAAATGTGTGTTTCCATAAGCTTGCATTGTTATTATTTGCGGCTTGTCTTTTTTATTATCGAGGAATATTTCACTTTCTCTGGTCATAGGAGTAACAACATGAATTGGTGCATGATGCAGAAATGACATTTTGCCATCAGCTGGAAGACTGTGTCCCCTTATCTCTGAGAAGAACAACATTGTCAAGGCAATTC
Source organism: Salmo salar (assembly GCF_965601325.2). Taxonomy (NCBI): domain Eukaryota; kingdom Metazoa; phylum Chordata; class Actinopteri; order Salmoniformes; family Salmonidae; genus Salmo; species Salmo salar. The sequence continues at coordinate 34,169,471 of NC_138317.1, forward strand.
AAGCGTAGCCAATACGCAGTGATAATGTATTGAGCCTAGAGCCTACTGCACAAACCTCACTGCTACAGAACTGTTTTTAATTGGTTAATGTTGCATAGGTATAAGTCATGTTTAAAAAAAAAAAATCTGAGTGGTAGATCTCAGCTTGCATTTTGACTCAGAAAGGGATATTGACTCAGAAAAGGTTGTTGACCACTGCTGCAGCCTGTCGGGTTCACCTAGGGATCATGATAAGGGTTGTACCAAAATGTTTGATGTATTAGAAAAATGGATTATGCTTATGTTGTATTAATAGAAGGGGAGGGGTTATAAGACCCCTCCCTCCTTACATTTATAGGGTCCTAGACTACAGATTAACAATATATATATTCATTATAGAGGTTCAGAATTGTTCCACAGTTGTTTTCTAGTTCTCTCTCTCTCTGCCTCTTATAAAGAGACCCCTCTGAGAAATGTGTGACTGAGACAGAACTCTGCAGGGGAGTGAAGGAGATTAGACTAGTCAAACATTCCACAATAAATCTACTTTGGGGAGCGGACATTTACTGCTAAGTTTTAGATAACTCTGAAAGCCATTGTTTATATAGCTTGGTAGGCATGGTTTTGGTCTCAGGAGTAAAAAGGTAATGATGTAGGTAGTGACATCACCAGGGCTGGACTTAAGGTTTAACAAAACAACTTGAGACCTTTTCTTTGATGCAGAACTTACTCGGAAACATGCGTACTATGTTCCTGATTGTCAACTTCTGTCTGCAATTGCATTAATAAAGATTTTTGAATGATTTAATTAAAGATATTGTCATAATGCTAATTTCACCAATGAGCCAATGATTGACAAGGACGAAAGGAACGAACCCTAACAAGCCTAATAAGACCTTAATGGGGTACTCACTCTGAATACCATTTGTAGGCAAATAAGATTATAATGCAGATTTTCAATCGTGAGGGGAACCGAATGCATGCATCAGATGCAGCATATGTCAATAGCTGAATTTATTTTTTTTTATGAAAAAGGGGGTGAAAGAAAGGAGGGATGGAGGTCTATTAAATGTGTGTTAATGAAAGTGTTTGCTTTCTTCCACAGTCATATTGTCTCTCGTTCCCTTTGTTTCCTTTCTTCCACAGTCATATGTTCTCTCGTTCCCTTTGTTTTGGTCTTTATTTGGACTGGTTAAAGTATGGGGCATGAGAAGATCCATGTCATGAATATTAGCAGCTATTTTCTTTCTTCGATCTCACTGGCTTCATGTTTTAGTCCTCTTTTTAACAAAGGATTGGTTACATCTAATTAATGAATATCACTGATTCCTTCCTTTCTCAGGCAGTAATATCACTGATTCCTTCCTTTCTCAGGCAGTAATATCACTGATTCCTTCCTTTCTCAGGCAGTAATATCACTGATTCCTTCCTTTCTCAGGCAGTAATATCACTGATTCCTTCCTTTCTCAGGCAGTAATATCACTGATTCCTTCCTTTCTCAGGCAGTAATATCACTGATTCCTTCCTTTCTCAGGCAGTAATATCACTGATTCCTTCCTTTCTCAGGCAGTAATATCACACACACACTCCATTGACTCACAGGATGGGGCGCGACTGGAAGTCTTCTTGGTTCATCCTCTCAGACTGGCGTATCTTCAGGATCTCAGTATAACTCAGGTTCTGCAGGCGACTCTTCAACTGGTCCAGGGAATTAGGCTTCTGTGTCAGCGCTCGCATGATCTGCTCTCTTACCACCTGCATCACCTGGGAGGAGAAGAAAGAGGGGGATTTAGACGAGTGGAGAGGTGGTAAGACCTTCGATGTCTGGATAGGTAGAGAAGGAAATCTAGGCTACACATTTGGGTCTGGTTTCCCAGACAGATTCATCTTAGACCTGGTCCAAAAGCATTCTCAATGGAGGTTCTTAGTTCTAGGACTAGGATGAATCTGTGTCTAGGAAACAGCCTCATGATGTGATATAAATACGCCATTGTGCAAAGGCACATTAGATGGAGGAAAACAATTATTTACTCGCACACATACAGTTATCTGAATACATATCAAACACTTTCACATCACTGTTCAGAGCTTTTGGGCAAACCTCCCATCTCCTCAAAAAGTCTGCTCTTGAGGACGTTTGCAGAGCTCACGAGGGAGAGAGAGAGAGCCAAAGAACCTCTGGGAAACAGTAATTTAAACAGAGCACAAAACACTAGAGAATTCTATTTATTTTATTTAACCAGGCAAGTCAATGACGGCCTACCACGGCAAAACCCGGACGATGCTGGGCCAATTGTGTGCCGCTCTATGGGACACAGCCTGGATTCGAACCAGGGACTGTAGTGATGCCTCTTGCACAAAGATGCAGTGACTCGAGAGGCCAGAAAACATTATATTTTCAACATTCTCTTGCTGCTACAGTAAAGAGCCCGTGTGAACTAATGGTGCGGATGGCAACTATAAACCGGGTAGTTTGACTCCTGGATGCTGATTGGCTGAAAGCCGTGGGCACTGCGTTCATCCACCTCTGGCCTGCTGGCTCCCCTACCTCTGAGGAAGCACAGTTCCCGCTCAGCCCAGTCAAAACTGTTCGCTGCTCTGGCACCCCTATGGTGGAACAAGCTCCCTCACGACGCCAGGACAGCGGAGTCAATCACCACCTTCCGGAGACACCTGAAACCCCACCTCTTTAAGGAATACCTAGGATAGGATAAAGTAATCCTTCTAACCCCCCCCCCCCCAAAAAAGATATAGATGTACTATTGTAAAGTGGTTGTTCCACTGGATATAAGGTGAATGCACCAATTTGTAAGTCGCTCTGGATAAGAGCGTCTGCTAAATGACTTAAATGTAAATGTAAAATAAAATACCAGAGGTATGATGCAAAATTACTTGTTTACTGTTCTAATTATGTTGTTAACAAGTTTTTAATCGCTATAAGGCACCTTGGGGTTTGTGGTATATGGATAATTTACCACTGCTAAGGGCTGTATCCAGGCACTCTGCATTGTGTTATGCATAAGAACACCCCTTAGCTGTGATATACATTTTACATTTTAGTCATTTAGCAGACGCTCTTATCCAGAACGACTTACAGTAGTGAATGCATACATTTCATACATTTTTGTTTTTTAATTTTAATTTAAAAAAATAAAAAATTGTACTGGCCCCCCGTGGGAATCGAACCCACAACCCTGGCGTTGCACACACCATGCTCTACCAACTGAGCCACAGGGAAGGCCATATATATATATTTACCATATACCACACCCCCCTCGGGCCTTACTGCTTAAATAACCCACACACAGAAGCGTGTGCGCCACTCACACAAACGGGCACACAAGGGCGTCGGATTGAGTCACTAATGGTGAATAACTCCATTGCCAGTTTATGGGGTCAGAGGAGCACATCATGTGTGCTGGTAAGGGGATGGAGAGCCACTTCCCAGTAGATAAATCATAGAAGGTTTTATCAGTGCACATTTTGTAATACAGTCCAGTGAATCTTCCCTCAGGGGGAAAGGGCAGAGTGAAGGGGGCTAATTTTATACTGCCTAGCCTCCTGTAATACTCAGCATGCATCAGTGGAGAACATTCACTCAACGCATCCGTAACACTTGCTTATCCATTCGTATTGTTAGACTGTGGGAGAGAATCACGAGGCGTGCCACTACATCAGAGTTAGAAAGTCAGAGGACACAGGATACTGTTGTATCCTTCACTGCTGGCTATAGCCACATCCTGCTGAATGGCTTCCTATCAGAACCACCTCCTGTCCTCCTGTCCTGCATATTACAATTACAGTATATAACTGCAGTAGACTACTCTCCAGTATGTTTCATATTATATATAAATACAGTATATAACTACAGTAGACTACTCTCCAGTATGTTTCATATTATATATAAATACAGTATATAACTACAGTAGACTACTCTCCAGTATGTTTCATATTATATATAAATACAGTATATAACTACAGTAGACTACTCTCCAGTATGTTTCATATTATATATAAATACAGTATATAACTACAGAAGACTACTATATGTTTCATATTATATATAATAACTACAGTATATAACTACAGTAGCCTATTGTACAGTATGCTTCCTATTATATATAACTACACTATATGACTCTGTTTCATATATATAACTACAGTACATAACTACAGTAGACTACTGTACTGTATGTTTCATATTATATATTAGTACAGTAAATAACTACAGTGGACTACTGTATGTTTCATTCACAGTATAGCACAGAATGTCATCATTAAGGAAAGGAGATAAGGAAAGGAAGCTAGCCTGTGTATCTATTCACCAGTAAGATTATCTCAGCCTTTTGTTATGAAGTTGCACCCTCATGCTGTTGTGATTGTAGAACAAACTATAATCACACCCTCATGCTGTTGTGATTGTAGAACAAACTATAATCACACCCTCATGCTGTTGTGATTCTAGAACAAACTATAATTACACCCTCATGCTGTTGTGATTCTAGAACAAACTATAATCACACCCTCATGCTGTTGTAAATCTAGAACAAACTATAATCACACCCTCATGCTGTTGTGATTGTAGAACAAACTATAATCACACCCTCATGCTGTTGTGATTCTAGAACAAACTATAATCACACCCTCATGCTGTTGTGATTCTAGAACAAACTATAATCACACCCTCATGCTGTTGTAAATCTAGAACAAAATATAATCACACCCTCATGCTGTGATTCTAGAACAAACTATAATCACACCCTCATGCTGTTGTGATTCTAGAACAAACTATAATCACACCCTCATGCTGTTGTGATTCTAGAACAAACTATAATCACACCCTCATGCTGTTGTGAATCTAGAATAAACTATAATCACACCCTCATGCTGTTGTGATTCTAGAACAAACTATAATCACACCCTCATGCTGTTGTGAATCTAGAACAAACTATAATCACACCCTCATGCTGTTGTGATTCTAGAACAAACTATAATCACACCCTCATGCTGTTGTGAATCTAGAATAAACTATAATCACACCCTCATGCTGTTGTGATTCTAGAACAAACTATAATCACACCCTCATGCAGTTGTTTATTTTATTTATTTATTTCACCTTTATTTAACCAGGTAGGCCAGTTGAGAACAAGTTATCATTTACAACTGCGACCTGGCCAAGATAAAGCAAAGCAGTGCGACACAAACAACACAGATAAACAAACGTACAGTCAATAACACAATAGAAAAATCTATATACAGTGTGTGCAAATTAAGTAAGATTAGGGAGGTAAGGCAATAAATAGGCCATAGTGGCAAAATAATTACAATTTAGCAAATTAACACTGGAGTGATAGATGTGCAGAAGATGAATGTACAAGTAGAGATATTGGGGTGCAAAGGAGCAACAACAAAAAATAATATGGGGATGAGGTAGTTGGATGGGCTATTTACAGATGGGCTATGACCAGGTGCAATGATCTGTAAGCTGCTATGATAGCTGATGCTTAAAGTTAGTGAGGGAGATATGAGTCTCCAGCTTCAGTGATTTTTGCAATTCGATCCAGTCATTGGCAGCAGAGAACTGGAAGGAAAGGCGGCCAAAGGAAGTGTTGGCTTTGGGGATGACCAGTGCAATATACCTGCTGGAGCGCGTGCTACGGGTGGATGTTGCTATGGTGACCAGTGAGCTGAGATAAGGTAAGGTGGGGCTTTACCTTGCAAAGACTTATAGATGACCTGGAGCCAGTGGGTTTGACGACGGATATGTAGCGAGGACCAGCCAACGAGAGCATACAGGTCACAGTGGTGGGTAGTTTATGGGGCTTTGGTGATAAAACTGATGGCACTGTGATAGACTGCATCCAATTTGCTGAGTAGAGTGTTGGCTATTTTGTAAATGACAACGCTGAAGGCAAGGATCGGTAGGATAGTCAGTTTTATGAGGGTATGTTTGGCAGCATGAGTGAAGGATGCTTTGTTGCGAAATAGGAAGCCGATTCTAGATTTAATTTTGGATTGGAGATGCTTAATGTGAATCTGGAAGGATAGTTTACAGTCTAACCAGACACCTAGGTTTTTGTAGTTCAGCACTGTTGCTACTCTCCCTAGGAGGTGGCCGTCCTGTAAAGATGATTGCAAGAGCACAGCACATAATGCTCAATGAGGTTAAGAAGAATCCTAGAGTCAGCTAGCTTACAGAAATCTCTGGAACATGCTAACATCTCTGTTGACAAGTCTATGATACGTTAAACACTAAACAAGAATGGTGTTCATGGGAGGACACCATGGAAGAAGCCACTGCTATCCCCCCAAAATATTGCTGCACGTCTGAAGTTTGCAAAAGTGCACCTTGATGTTCCACAGCGCTACTGGTAAAATATTATGTGGACAGAAACTACAGTTGAGTTGTTTGGAAGGAACACACAACACTATGTGTGGAGAAAAAAAGGCACAGCACACCAACATCAAAACCTCATCCCAACTGTAAAGTATGGTGGAGGGAGCATCATGGTTTGGGGCTGCTTTGCCTCCTCAGTGCCTGGACAGCTTGCTATCATTGATGGAAAAATGAATTCCCATGTTTATCAAGACATTTTGCAGGAGAATGTAAGGCTACCTGTCCACCAATTGAAGCTCAACAGAAGTTGTGTGATGCAACAGGACAACGACCCAAAACACAGAAGTAAATAAACAACAGAATGGCTTCAACAGAAGAAAATACACCTTCTGGAGTGGCCCAGTCAGAGTCCTGACCTCAACCCAATTGAGATGCTGTGGCATGACCTCAAGAGAGTGGTTCACACCAGGCATCCCAAGAATATTGCTGAACTGAAACAGTTTTGTAAAGAGGAATGGTCCAAAATTCCTCCTGACCGTTGTGCAGGTCTGATCCGCAACTACAGACAACGTTTGGTTGAGGTTATTGCTGCCAAAGGAGGGTCAACCAGTTATTAAATCCAAGGGTTCACATACATTTTACACCCTGCACTGTGAATGTTTACACGGTTTGTTCAATAAAGACATGAACGCGTATAATTGTTTGTGTGTTATTAGTTTAAGCAGATTGTGTTTGTCTATTGTTGTGACTTAGATGAAGATAAGATCAAATTTTATGACCAATTTATGCAGAAATCCAGGTATTTCCAAGTGGTTCACATACTTTTTCTTGCCACTGTATATTTTTTGACTTGTGTGACTGTAATGTCTACTGTTAATTTATGATTGTTTATTTCACTTTTGTTTATTATCTATTTCACTTGCTTTGGCAATGTTAACATAAGTTTTCCATACCAATAAAGTCCTTTGAATTGAAATTAAGAGAGACAAAGGAGGGGGAGAGAGAGAAAGGGAGGAAGAGTATACAAGTCTGTGTGTGTGTGTGTGTGTGTGTGTGTGTGTGTGTGTGTGTGTGTGTGTTGTTGTCTGTGGATAGAAGCGATTATAGTGCAGGATTCTGATCCGAAAAGCTTAGTGAAATCTTCCCAAAGAAAGACTGATCCATCGCCAGGGGTAAGAAATAAAAAATGGATAGAGGGAAGACAAGACATCACAAAAGGAATACAAATATGAAACCAGAAGAGACAACACAGCACCCAAAAACCTTCAGACTAAGGCTTCAAGGTTGTTTCTTTTTTTCTTTTTTTTGGGGGGGGGGGGGGGGGGGGGAGTAATCCTCTCAAAATAAAAATCGGCATAAGCTCACAGAGAAACAAGTGGAAATGGCCCTACTTCAAATCCACTATTTGGGCATCCATGCATACTGTGATTGAGTGCCACAAAGAGGAATTAAAGGAATTATCCCATTTATAATTCCAGATTTGATAAGCCGGTGGCATCACCAAATCCTGACCCCCCCCCCCCCCAAAAAAAAAAAATCATAATTTTCCAGCTGATTACACTCTTTAATCCAGGTTTATCTTCTGGGAGACAAATATGTTCCACTGTGGTAATCACAGGGCTCTGAGTAAAACTTGGCATAACAATGACCTTGGAAAACAAACAAAAGACAGGGAGGGGGAAACGGAAAGATAATAACTACACTGTCATGTTTCCAGATACAGTAGGACTGGGTAGTTATCTGGAGCAGTGAACGTTTGAACCCATCTCTGTTACCTCTGTAGCAGGATTACGTAACCTTTTGTTGTTTAGATGTTTTCAGAGGTACGACCTCCCCTACTCCCTTCTATTTAGTAGACAGCATTCATCAGGCTCATGTTCATTAGGGAAAACATGTTGAAATAGGAAAGGTAATAATGCTGTACTGAACACATCCCTGAACTCTTCCCACCTCAAACTCTCTCCATTAGGCTGTTGGTCTCGCCATACATTATTGTTGTTAATCCTAATTCTCCTCAGCAGCCAGTGACCCCCAAAAAGCAGAGGCGAGAATTAGAGTGTGTCTGGGGACACTCAGAAGCCTGTCACTAATCAAGGCCCTTTCCTCTCTCCACTCTCACTTAACACCCCACCCACCAGCCAGTCAACAGGGGGAGAAAGATAGCCAACAGGGATAGATGCCAATACTATAAAGTGACATTCTTTCCAATGGCCTATTTTCATATCCTAGTGGAGGTACTAAACTCCTCTCCTCTACACTCTTTTATCACCTTTCGGCCTTCAGGGGGAAGAAAACAGGGACAAAACCTAAATACTCAGTTTCATTCTATTCTCTCTCCTCTCTGGAAGAACAGAGCCATCCATGTATGATGGGAGGATACTTTTGAGACACCAATGTCTCCTGTTCCTCTCCTGTCTGTCTCCCCTAAAGAAGATGTATGTCCGGTAGGTTTTTATGTTCTCCTCCAGGAGGAAGGGGAGACGCCACCATCAAGAGGCCATATTTACTCCCCTCAGTGTGGGCTTTGCCGTCTAAGTGTTTCCCTCGGGTCTGGGTTGATTGTCCTCCTCCAAGACTGACTGACTGGCAGGGACACAGACAGGCAGACCTAGAGAGCTGTATAGTGACCAACCTTAATCAGGGAGACCAGATGTATCACTCGTGTCCTAGAACCCTCCCATCCCCGCTTTTGATTACAATCTCACAGTTCTCCATCAAAAATTCTCTCACACACACACACACACACACACACACACACACACACACACACACACACACACACACACACACACACACACACACACACACACACACACACACACACACACACACACACACACACCTGCCAGTCTCTGAGTCTGTATACAGGCTCATAATGAAGTCTCATATTCATTCTCCAATTGTAATTACAAGTGATCTGTCATTCTGTCACACCAGTGGATTAACCATGGCCATTTGGTGTGGCCCAGGACAGGAGTGACAGGGGTGACATTGATGAACTTTGACAAGGACTGTGTGTGTGTGTGTGTGTGTGTGTGTGTGGGGGGGGGGGCAGAAGTCAAACGAACAAAAATGTGGACATTTTGTTAGTCCCCCCCGAGGTCAAATGCTATTTCTAGGGGGTTTAGGATCAAGGTTAGAATTAGTGTTAGAATTATGTTAAGGGTTAACGTTCGGAACTAGGGTTCGTTTTAGGGTTAGAGTTAGGAGCTGGGGTTAGATTTAGGTTTTTGGGTTAAGGTTAAGGTAAGAGTACGGGTTAGGGAAAATAGTATTTGGAATATGACTGAATTGTGTGTCACCACAAGGTTAGCTGTACAAGACTGTTTGTGTGTGTTAAAAGTCAAGCAGGGGCTTTTCCATAATAATACTGGAACAACTTCAATCCCTACAGGAAAGGCAATGAGTGACTCATTTAACCAAATTGTTAGTACTTACTGGTTTCAATTCAAAATTACATCAGTTGTTGAGAACTAGGTCATCTATCTACTTTCAGATATCTGTGGCTTGTGACTCATTCACCCTCCCAAACGGACCCATACCATAAGGCTCTGGTCAAAACTAGTCCTCTATTTAGGGAATAGGGTCCCATTAGAGAGGCAGCCCCAGTCCCATGGGACGGTCATTAATATTCAGTATTTAATGACACGTCTTGAGCAGGAAAACAATTCTGTTCTGTCCATGCGGCTCCACTCACACTATTTAACGGCTCGAATATTCATCCCATTTAATAGGAACACATGGTCCCTTCACAACATGGCGCTCATTATGAATAATTTATTAGACTCCGCTCAAAGACCAACCAGTCAGGCAGCGTTGCTCACAAAGCACCTTGACAGAGGTGAGCCTGACAGACTTCGGGGTTCTGTTCATTAAGCACCATACCGAAGAAAACGGACTGAAACAGGAAAGGGGCTACCTGAACTTGTCCAATAGGAAAGGCTCAGTTATGTCTTCGGTCACAAAACATTTTTAAAAAGTACCTGCCCTAATGAACATGACCCAGTTCTGAAGGTGCACATCATCATTCCCATTCAGAATTCATCCCCCTCTTTCTGAGAAAATTACAATGAACGAACGAGAGAGAGAGAACTAGAGAACGAGATAGAGAGACATAAAAAGGCATGTTTTTTCTTTGTACCGGGAAAGCTCTGAAATGCTGATGAATAGAATGAGTTGTGGCACTGGCATATACTTTACATGTTGTAGGTAAGTCACTGCACGAGTGCACTTTCAATTATTTCCCCCTACATTATTCCTGATCCAACCTCACTGTTCTAACACAAGATAAAGTACTGGGCCAGTATTCTTAAAGCGTCTCAGAGTAGGAGAGCTGATCTAGAATCAGGTACCTCCTGTCTATTTGATCTTATTCATTATAATCTAAAAGGCTAAACTGATCCTAGATCAGCACTCCTACTGTGAGACACTATGAAAACAGGCTCCGATGGCATTTCTGGTTCTTTCAGTGTAAAGGCTTGTGAATCTTTCTCAGTGCAGCAGTGTTACAGGCCTGGCCTTTCCCTCTCTCTCTTTGTCCCCTAGAGACCTGTTAGAGAGAGTCTCTCTGCTAGGAGCAAGCATATATGTCAATGCATCCTGGCATCTGTGTGTGTGTCTGTGTGTGTTTCTGTGTGTGTGTGTTTCTGTGTGTGTGTGTGTGTGTGTGTGTGTGTGTGTGTGTGTGTGTGTGTGTGTGTGTGTGTGTGTGTGTGTGTGTGTGGCTCTCCAGAGAGATCATTCCTTACGCTTCAGCGAGGTTCTGTTTATTGCTGCTGCATGATGTTGGCATTTTTAAAGGGAGGGAGTCCATGCAGAGATTGTTTTATAGGGAGGGTATCCATGCAGAGAAAACATTTTTAAAGGGAGGGTGTCCATGCAGAGAAAACATTTTTAAAGGGAGGGTGTCCATGCAGAGAAAACATTTTTAAAGGGAAGGTGTCCATGCAGAGGAAACATTTTTAAAGGGAGGGTGTCCATGCAGAGAAAACATTTCTAAAGGGAGGGTGTCCATGCAGAGAAAACATTTTTAAAGGGAAGGTGTCCATGCAGAGGAAACATTTTTAAAGGGAAGGTGTCCATGCAGAGAAAACATTTCTAAAGGGAAGGTGTCCATGCAGAGAAAACATTTTTAAAGGGAGGGTGTCCATGCAGAGAAAACGTTTCTAAAGGGAAGGTGTCCATGCAGAGAAAACATTTTTAAAGGGAAGGTGTCCATGCAGAGAAACATTCTTAAAGGGAAGGTGTCCATGCAGAGAAAACATTCTTAAAGGGAAGGTGTCCATGCAGAGAAAACATTCTTAAAGAGAAACTGTCAAAAAAGGTATTCATCAAGAATCAGCTGATCGTGGCAACAGAACAGATCATGTACTATAGCATACCATCTGTTTCACACACACAAAGTTTTGAAAAAAATCACAGTTATCGCGAGCTAAGGTGACGGTGCAATGCATGGGACAATGTGTCAATGTTGTCATTGCATTTGGGCTCCTTAATAAAATAAACAATTAAACAGTCAGAACGTTTTCTGCTTGATGTAAAATTACTGTAAGAGGCTAATTATGGTGAGCTAGAATGCTTTACATACAGTGCCTTGCGAAAGTATTCGGCCCCCTTGAACTTTTCGACCTTTTGCCACATTTCAGGCTTCAAACATAAAGATATAAAACTGTAATTTTTTGTGAAGAATCAACAACAAGTGGGACACAATCATGAAGTGGAACGAAATTTATTGGATATTTCAAACTTTTTTAACAAATAAAAAACTGAAAAATTGGGCGTGCAAAATTATTCAGCCCCTTTATTTTCAGTGCAAGCGATAATATTGAAATGGAAGGAGTATCAGACCACTGCAAATCTACGAAGACCCGGCCGTCCCTCTAAACTTTCAGCTCATACAAGGAGAAGACTGATCAGAGATGCAGCCAAGAGGCCCATGATCACTCTGGATGAACTGCAGAGATCTACAGCTGAGGTGGGAGACTCTGTCCATAGGACAACAATCAGTCGTATACTGCACAAATCTGGCCTTTATGGAAGAGTGGCAAGAAGAAAGCCATTTCTTAAAGATATCCATAAAAAGTGTCGTTTAAAGTTTGCCACTAGCCACCTGGGAGACACACCAAACATGTGGAAGAAGGTGCTCTGGTCAGATGAAACCAAAATCGAACTTTTTGGCAACAATGCAAAACGTTATGTTTGGCGTAAAAGCAACACAGCTCATCACCCTGAACACACCATCCCCACTGTCAAACATGGTGGTGGCAGCATCATGGTTTGGGCCTGCTTTTCTTCAGCAGGGGCAGGGAAGATGGTTAAAATTGATGGGAAGATGGATGGAGCCAAATACAGGACCATTCTGGAAGAAAACCTGATGGAGTCTGCAAATGACCTGAGACTGGGACGGAGATTTGTCTTCCAACAAGACAATGATCCAAAACATAAAGCAAAATCTACAATGGAATGGTTCACAAATAAACATATCCAGGTGTTAGAATGGCCAAGTCAAAGTCCAGACCTGAATCCAATCGAGAATCTGTGGAAAGAACTGAAAACTGCTGTTCACAAACGCTCTCCATCCAACCTCACTGAGCTCGAGCTGTTTTGCAAGGAAGAATGGGCAAAAATGTCAGTCTCTCGATGTGCAAAACTGATAGAGACATACCCCAAGCGACTTACAGCTGTAATCGCAGCAAAAGGTGGCGCTACAAAGTATTAACTTAAGGGGGCTGAATAATTTTGCACGGCCAATTTTTCTGTTTTTTATTTGTTAAAAAAGTTTGAAATATCCAATAAATTTCGTTCCACTTCATAATTACAGTTTTATATCTTTATGTTTGAAGCCTGAAATGTGGCAAAAGGTTGAAAAGTTCAAGGGGGCTGAATACTTTCGCAAGGCACTGTAACTCCCTCATGTCATCCCTTTGTTTGCATCACAAATGGCACCCTATTGCCTATATAGTGCACTACTTTTAACGGGCTCTGGTCAATAGCTCTGGGGCTCCTGAGTGGTGCAGCGGTCTAAGGCACTGCATCTCAATGCTAGAGGTGTCACTACAGACACCCTGGTTCGAATCCAGGCTGTATCACAACCGGCTGTGATTGGGAGTCCCATTGGGCGGCGCACAATTAGCTCAGCGCCGTCCGGGTTTGGCCGGTGTAGGCCGTCATTTAAATAAGAATTTGTTCTGAACTGACTTGCCTAGTTAAATAAAGGTTAAATAAAATATATAAATAAATATTTATTTATAACTCAGCTAAAAAAGAAACGTCCCTTTTCCAGGACCCTGTCTTTCAAAGATAATTCGTAAATTCCAAATAACTTCACAGATCTTCATTGTAAAGGGTTTAAACACTGTTTCCCATGCTTGTTCAATGAACCATAAACAATTAATGAACATGCACCTGTGGAACGGTCGTTAAGACACTAACAGCTTACAGATGGTAGGCAATTAAGGTCACAGTTATGAAAACTTAGGACACTGAAGAGGCCTTTATACTGATTCTGAAAAACACCAAAAGAAAGATGCCCAGGGTCCCTGCTCATCTGCGTGAACTTGCCTTAGGCATGCTGCAAGGAGGCATGAGGACTGCAGATGTGGCCAGGCCAATAAATTGCAATGTCCGTACTGCGAGACGCCTAAGACAGCACTACAGGGAGACAGGACGGACAGCTGATCGTCCTCGCAGTGGCAGACCACGAGTAACAACACCCGCACAGGATCGGTACATCCAAACATCACACCTGCGGGACAGGTACAGGATGGCAACAACAACTGCCCGAGTTACACCAGGAACGCACAATCCCTCCATCAGTGCTCAGACTGTCCGCAATAGGCTGAGAGACGCTGGACTGAGGGCTTGTAGGCCTGTTGTAAGGCAGGTCCTCACCAGACATCACCGGCAACAACGTTGCCTATGGGCACAAACCCACCATCGCTGGACCAGACAGGACTGGCAAAAAGTGCTCTTCACTGACGAGTCGTGGTTTTGTGGTCAGATTCGTGTTTATCGTTGAAGGAATGAGCGTTACACCGAGGCCTGTACGCTGGAGCAGGATCGATTTGGAGGTGGCGGGTCCGTCATGGTCTGGGGCGGTGTGTCACACTGAGCTTGTTGTCATTGCAGGCAATCTCAACGCCGTGGGTTACAGGGAAGACATCCTCCTCCCTCATGTGGTACCCTTCCTGCAGGCTCATCCTGACATGACCCTCCAGCATGACAATGCCACCAGCCATACTGCTCCTTCTGTGCGAGATTTCCTACAAGACAGGAATGTCAGTGTTCTGCCATGGCCAGCGAAGAGCCCGGATCTCAATCCCATTGAGCACATCTGGGACCTGTTGGATCGGAGGGTGAGGGCTAGGGCCATTCCCCCCAGAAATGTCTGGGAACTTGCAGGTGTCCTGGTAGAAGAGTGGGGTAACATCTCACAGCAAGAACTGGCAAATCTGGTGCAGTCCATGAGGAGGAGATGCACTGCAGTACTTAATGCAGCTGGTGGCCACACCAGATACTGACTAAGGAGAAACATCATGGCCTCAGGTTAGGTGACTGTTCAGTATCAAACAGAGTACACACAAACCACATCTCTGACTGATAGACTGGAAAGGAGAAAATACACACACACACACACACACCACACACACACACACACACACACACACACACACACACACACACACACACACACACACACACACACACACACACACACACACACACACACACACACACACACACACACACACAGAGAAAGCAGTGCCAAACAGAGTACACATCTTTCACACACACAGATTCACATCATCAGGGTGAAGAAAATAACCCTTCACACAGCTTTTAGGACCCTTTGTAACAAAGCATCTGGGCTCATCGGTGTCCTAGCCCGCATCACAAATGACACACTATTTCATTGCACTACTGTTGAACAGGGTTCATCTGGCTGTGGTCAACAGTAGAGCACAAAGTAGGGAATAGGGTGTAATTTGGGACGCAGCCCTATAGTCCTAAAGCAGAGCAGTGTTGGTTGCAGATATCTATTCACGTTAAGGGCAATAACGACACACACCCTGCCCATGTCTACTCAATCATTCATGAGTCCATGTTGTACATGTACAGCTACTCTCGATTCTCCCCATGTTAGACAACACAGCCTTCTGATTCAATCTATATCAGAAACTTCATCCATTTAAATGTCCTCCTGTGTCATACTGCTATGTGCCACCAGACATCACATCCAAACCCTACCACAACCTGACATCTACATGGAAATCCATCTACATCCCTGGGCTGCGTCCCTGTTCAAATAGCTAGCTGCCGATTGCTTGATGTAAATGTCTGTTGATTTTCCCAGCCATTATTTGTGTGCAGAGCGTTGGCCTTCTCAGCGTGTGGAGATTGCCTGCTCCAACTGAGATGAGAGATGCCCCCTAGGGCCACGGTATACAGCAATGCCCCCACTCCCCTCCCTCTTTTGCCTCCATCACTCCATTCTCCCCGTATCTGAAAGGAGGGTGGAGGGGATATTTTATTGTCACATACAGTACCTGTCAAGTTTGGACACACCTACTCATTCAAGGGTTTTTATTAATTTGTACTATTTTCTACATTGTAGAATAATAGTGAAGATATCAAACTATGGAATAACACATATGGAATCATGGAGTAACCAAAAAAGTGTTAAACAAGTCAAAATATATTTTAAGATTTGAGATTCTTCAAAGTAGCCACCCTTTGCCTTGATGACAGCTTTGCACACGCTTGGCATTCTCTCAACCAGCTCCAGGTACAGTAGTCACCTGGAATGCATTTCAATTAAAAGGTGTGCCTTGTTAAAAGAGAAGTTGTGGAATTTCTTTCCTTCTTAATGCGTTTCAGCCAATCAGTTGTGTTGTGACAAGGTAGTGATGGTATCCAGAAGATAGCCCTATTAGGCAAAATATCAATTCCATATTATGGCAAGAACAGCTCAAATAAGCAAAGAGAAATGACAATCCATCATTACTTTAAGACATGAAGGTCAGTCAATACGGAAAAGTTCAAGAACTTTGAACGTTTCTTCAAGTGCAGTCGCAAAAACCATCAAGCGCTATGATGAAACTGGCTCTCATGAGGACCGCCACAGGAAAGGAAGACCAGAGATACCTCTGCTGCAGAGGATAAGTTTATTAGAGCTACCAGCCTCAGAAATTGCAGCCCACATAAATGCTTCACAGAGTTCACGTAACAGACACATCTCAACATCAACTGTTCAGAGAAGACTGTGTGAATCAGGCCTTCATGGCCGAATTGCTGCAAAGAAACCACTACTAAAGACACCATTAAGAAGAAGAGAATTGTTTGGGAAAAGAAACACAAGAAATGACCATTAGACCAGTGGAAATCTGTCCTTTGGTCTGATGAGACCAAATTTGAGATGTTTGGTTGTAACCGCCGTGCCTTTGTGAGATACAGAGTAGGTGAACGGATGATCTCCGCCTGTGTGGTTCCCACCGTGAAGCATGGAGGATGAGGTGTGATGGTGCTTTGCTGGTGACGCTGTCTGTGATTCATTTAGAATTCAAGGCACACTTAACCAGCATGGCTACCACAGCATTCTGCAGTGATACGCCATCCCATCTGGTTTACGCTTAGTGGGACTATCATTTGTTTTTCAACAGGACAATGACCCAACACACCTCCAGGCTGTGTAAGGGCTATTTTATCAAGAAGGAGAGTGATGGAGTGCTGCATCAGATGACCTGGCGTCCACAATCACCCGACCTCAACCCAATTGAGATGGTTTGGGATGAGTTGGACCACAGAGTGAAGGAAAAGCCGGCAACAAGTGCTCAGCATATGTGGGAACTCCTTCAAGACTGGTAAAGCATTCCAGGAGAAGCTGGTTGAGAGAATGCCAAGAGTGTGCAAAGCTGTTAAAGGGTGGCTACTTTGAAGAATCAGATTTGTTTTATACTTTTTTGTTTACTCCATATGTGTTATTTCATAGTTTTGATGTCTTCACTATTATTCTACAATGTAGAAAATAGTAAAACATTAAGAAAAACCCTGAGTAGGTGTGACAAAACATTTGACTGGTACTGTATATATATATATATATATATATATATATATATATATACACACACACACACACACACACACACACACCGGATAGGGAAACCTTGTCAGGGTGGAAGGAGGCAAGGCAAACAGGCAGATGGGATAAAAATAGCTTGTCTGACATCACAAAAAAGGCAGGAACAGAGAGAGGTAGAGAGAGGGGGTGTAAAGGGGTGGATAAAAAGAGAGAAAGGGCAAGAGAAAGAGGGTATAGATTTAAGAAGGTAGAGAAAGGTAGAGAGTGGTAGAGAGGGGTAGAGTGGTAGAGAGAAGCAGAGGTAGAGAGAAGCAGAGGAAGTAAAGGTAGAGAGAGGTAGAGAGAAGTAGAGTGGGTGTATACGTTATGTGAGAAAAAGAATGATGGAGGGATGGAAAAAGAGAATGTAGGAGGGAGGAAACCTGCCTGGAATGAGAATGTCTGGTGATCTCTGTGCTGGAAGAGAGACTGACTGAAGGTTAGGTGACTTTTGTTCAATAACGAGCAGATTCTGTCAGTGTCAGGCAGAGTACACACACACACACACACACACACACACACACACACACACACACACACACACACACACACACACACACACACACACACACACACACACACACACACACACACACACACACACACACACACACACACACACACACACACACACACACACCAGACTGAAATGACTGCTGGAGGCGAGGAGATGGACTGAAGGTTTATGGGGAGGTGATGGGCTGTGCTCTATCTCACTGCTCTAGCTAGCTGACTCTCAAAGCTAGAAACATACATTCACCACCACTACAGCTACCTCCAGTCCACCACATCCATCTCTGAGATGACACCTAGGCTAAGCTTAACTACCTCCCTCTATTGTTGATATGGAGCCCAGCTCCATATGAACAATAAAAGTGGCTCCTTCAAAATTAGGCAATCCGGCTATTTCAGCCACACCCGTTGCTGACAGGTGTATAAAATCGAGCACACCACCATGCAATCTCCATAGACAAACATTGGCAGTAGAATGGCCTTACTGAAGAGCTCAGTGAATTTCAACGTGGCACCGTCATAGGATGCCACCTTTCCAACAAGTCAGTCAAATGTCTGCCCTGCTAGAGCTTCCCCGGTCAACTGTAAGTGCTGTTATTGTCAGGTGGAAACGTCTCAGAACAACGGCTCAGCCGCGATGTGGTAGGCCACACAAGCTCACAGAACAGGACCGCCGAGTGCTAAAATTGCGTCTGTCTTCGGTTGCAACCCTCACTACCGAGTTCCAAACTGCCTCTGGAAGCAACGTCAGCACAAGAACTGTTCGTCAGGAGCTTCATGAAATGTGTTTCCATGGAGGAGCAGCTGCACACAAGCCTAAGATTACAATGTGCAATGCCAAGCGACGGTGGACTGGTGTAAAGCTTGCCGCCATTGGACTCTGGAGCAGTGGAAATGCGTTCTCTGAAGTGATGAACCACGCTTCACCATCTAACAGTCCAACGGACGAATCTGGGTTTGCCAGGAGAACACTACCTGCATAGTGCCAAGTGTAAAGTTTGGTGGAGGAGGGCTGTTAATGGTCAAGGGCTGTTTTCATGGTTCGGGCTAGGCCCCTTAGTTCCAGTGAAGGGAAATCTTAACGCTAGAGCATACAGCGACATTCTAGACAATTCTGTGCTTCTAAATTTGTGGCAACAGTTTGGAGAAGGCCCTTTCCTGTTTCAGCATGAAAATGCCCCCGTACACAAAGCAAGGTCCATACAGAAATGGTTTGTCGAGATCGTTGTTGAAGAACTTGAGGGGCCTGCACAGAGCCCTGACCTCAACCCCATCGAACACCTTTGGGATGAATTGGAACTCTCATTGCGAGCCAGGCCTAATCACCCAACATCAGTGCCCAACCTCACTAATGCTCTTGTGGCTGAATGGAAGCAAGTCCCCACAGCAATGTTCCAACATCTAGTGGAAAGCCTTCCCAGAACAGTGGAGGCTGTTACAGCAGCAAAGGAGGGGACCAACTCCATATTAATGCCCATGATTGTGGAATGAGATGTTGGACAAGCAGGTGTCCACAAACCTTCAGTCATGTAGTATACTTAACGCCATTAGAATATACTCAGTGGACACAAGAGGCCACATCCTAACATGCTAGCACAGCAGCAGGGAGACAATAGGTCAAGGAGAAGGCTTGCCTGCAGCCCAGCACCAGTAATTATCCAGCCCTGTGAGGATTTCTATTTGCATAATCCAACAAGGCCAAACGTGAATGGAGTCTTCCAGACAAAGCAGATTATCCTGGGGGGTAGCTATAGCTACAGTAACCATCTCAAATCAAGTTGTATTTGTAACATGCACCGAATAAAGCAGGTGGAGACTTTACCGTGAAATGCTTACTTACGAACCCTTTCCCAACAATGGAGGAAATAGTTACCAAATAGGAAATAGTTACAAAATAAAATATCATCATCTAATTGGTTTATATATCTGTCAATGACACTGTTAAATATTAAATAATTATTACATTTGTAATGTTAGCAGAGCCTGGTATGATGGATAGTAGTAGTCCATTCCTCTATTTCTAGGAACCTAGGTGTGGTAGATAATGCTAAATATTATTCACAACAATGTGTACTATAGCCACCACTTCCTATGTGGTGTCTGTTTTCAGAAAGACGGCTTCAGAGAGACATATTTAGGATCTGTATTCAGAAAGACGGCTTCAGAGAGACATATTTAGGATCTGTGATCAGAAAAACCGCTTCAGAGAGACATATTTAGGATCTGTGTTCAGATAGAAGGCTTCAGAGAGACATATTTAGGATCTGTGTTCAGAAAGACGGCTTCAGAGAGACAGATGTAGGATCTGTGTTCAGAAAGACGGCTTCAGAGAGACAGATGTAGGATCTGTGTTCAGAAAGACGGCTTCAGAGAGACAGATGTAGGATCTGTGTTCAGAAAGACAGCTTCAGAGAGACAGATGTAGGATCTGTATTCAGAAAGACAGCTTCAGAGAGACAGATGTAGGATCTCTATTCAGAAAGACGGCTTCAGAGAGACAGATGTAGGATCTGTGTTCAGAAAGACAGCTTCAGAGAGACAGATGTAGGATCTGTGTTCAGAAAGACAGCTTCAGAGAGACAGATGTAGGATCTGTGTTCAGAAAGACAGCTTCAGAGAGACATATTTAGGATCTGTGTTCAGAAAGACAGCTTCAGAGAGACATATTTAGGATCTGTGTTCAGAAAGACGGCTTCAGAGAGACAGATGTAGGTTCTGTGTTCAGAAAGACAGCTTCAGAGAGACAGATGTAGGATCTGTGTTCAGAAAGACAGCTTCAGAGAGACAGATGTAGGATCTGTATTCAGAAAGACGGCTTCAGAGAGACAGATGTAGGATCTGTGTTCAGAAAGACAGCTTCAGAGAGACATATTTAGGATCTGTATTCAGAAAGACGGCTTCAGAGAGACATATTTAGGATCTGTGTTCAGAAAGACAGCTTCAGAGAGACAGATGTAGGATCTGTGTTCAGAAAGACAGCTTCAGAGAGACAGATGTAGGATCTGTGTTCAGAAAGACAGCCTCAGAGAGACAGATGTAGGATCTGTGTTCAGAAAGACAGCTTCAGAGAGACATATTTAGGATCTGTGTTCAGAAAGACGGTTTCAGAGAGACATATTTAGGATCTGTGTTCAGAAAGACGGCTTCAGAGAGACAGATGTAGGATCTGTGTTCAGATAGACAGCTTCAGAGAGACAGATGTAGGATCTGTGTTCAGAAAGACAGCTTCAGAGAGACAGATGTAGGATCTGTGTTCAGAAAGACGGCTTCAGAGAGACAGATGTAGGATCTGTGTTCAGAAAGACAGCTTCAGAGAGACAGATGTAGGATCTGTGTTCAGAAAGACGGCTTCAGAGAGACAGATGTAGGATCTGTGATTGGGAGCTTTTAATCAGAAGGCTGAGATGGGCTGCTCTAACCTGATTATGCCTCACAGAGTCACAAACACACACACACACAGGCAGGCTCAGGCTACCCAGCACAGCCCTGCCCCATCTGTACTATGAGCATTGCTCTCCTCCTCTCTGCTCTCCTTCTCTCTCTTCTGCTCCTTCCTCCTCTCCGCTCTTCCTCTCTGCTTCTCTCTCCTCTCCTCCTCTCTGCTTCTCTCTCCTCTCCGCTCTCCTCCTCTGCTCTCTGCTCCGCTCTCCTCCTCTCTCTGCTCCGCTCTCCTCCTCTCTCTGCTCCGCTCTCCTCCTCTCTCTGCTCCACTCTCCTCCTCTCTCTGCTCCACTATCCTCCTCTCTCTGCTCCACTCTCCTCCTCTCTCCTCCTCTCTCTGCTCCGCTCTCCTCCTCTCTCTGCTCCGTTCTCCTCCTCTCCCTGCTCCGCTCTCCTCCTCTCTCTGCTCCGCTCTTCTCTCTGCTCTGCTCCTCTCCACTCTCTGCTCTGCTCTCCTCTCCACTCTCTGCTCTGCTCTCCTCTCCACTCTCTGCTCTCCTCTCCACTCTCTGCTCTATGCTCTGCTCTCCTCTCCACTCTCTGCTCTACTCTCCTCTCCACTCTCTGCTCGGCTCTCCTCCTCTCTGCTCCTCTCCGCTCTCCTCTTCTCCTCTCCGCTCCGCTCTCCTCCTCTCCTCTCCGCTCTCCTCCTCTCCGCTCCTCTCCGCTCTCTCCTCTCTGCAGCCAGGTAACAATACAAACCCCCACCTCTCCTCCACTCCTCTCTGCTCTCCTCTCCTCTCTGCTCTCCTCTCCTCTCTGCTCTCTGCTCTCCTCTCCTCTCCTCTCTGCTCTCTGCTCTCCTCTCCTCTCTGCTCTCCTCTCTGCTCTCCTCTCTCCTCTCCTCTCTGCTCTCCTCTCTGCTCTCCTCTCCTCTCTGCTCTCCTCTCTGCTCTCCTCTCCTCTCTGCTCTCCTCTCCGCTCTCCTCTCCTCTCTGCTCTCCTCTCCTCTCTGCTCTCCTCTCTGCTCTCCTCTCTGCTCTGCTCTCCTCTCTGCTCTCCTCTCTGCAGCCAGGCAACAATACAAACCCCCACCTCTCCTCCACTCCTCTCTCCATCCCTCCATTCTAATCAGCAGTCAGCAGCCAAAGCCCACTCTCTCCTCTCCCTCCCTCCCTCTCTAGATGTGGGAAAAGCACATCAGCCAGTTTCTTGTACTTACATGTAATTGTTAACTCCATGGCTGCAGCTGCTGCGCTCCAGAATGACTGACGGCAAAACCTTGGACGCACTGAGACGAGAGGAGCAGCTAACGAATGCAGCGAGGAAGAGAGAGGGTGAAGGAGAGGGTGATAGAGAGATAGAGGGGGGGGGGAGAGAGAAGCAGCAGATGGTCCCCTGGTAAAACGATAGAGTTGTGCTAACAGATTTTAACGGAGCTAGCTGGGTATCTAGCCACGGGCGTGAGGCGCGTCGTTGTGGCGATCGTGGTCACGGAGGGCAATGCTCATCCTCCTGCCTGCTTGCTTGATGATATCTACCTCCTCTCTCTACTGCCAGTCTGAGAGAACCACCAGGCAGCCCCGCTTATGTTGATCTCAGTGTTTAAGCCTGATTGGGCGCATTCCACGGTCGTATGAGCCAATAGGGTGGCAGCTGAGGAATCACATGGGCTGTGTGTGTGTGTGTGTGTGTGTGTGTGTGTGTGTGTGTGTGTGTGTGTGTGTGTGTGTGTGTGTGTGTATGTGTTTGTGTATGTGTTTGTGTGTGTGTGTGGGGATGACAGGTTTACAGACGGGGAGGGGAGGGGAGGGGAGGGGAGGGGAGGGGAGGAGGAGACTGAGTGAGAGCCTGTACATCAGAAGCCCTCTGCCTGGATGCACAGAGCTGGAGGTTTTCTAGTCGGGAGTCGTAGCAAGCCCCTCATCACACACAGCCGTTTGGATAAAGAGACAGAGGGCTGTCGTACATGACCGTTCTTCAAAATAGACACACACAAGCATGCAGGCACACGGACACGCAATCACACACGCACCCACACGCATAGAAGAGGCTCCCTTTTTCCAAAGTGGAGCCAGTGTAGTGCAGCGGCAGTAATTGGACTGGGGTTGCTATGGAAACAGAGGAAACAGTTTGTCAGATGGAGTGGAGAGAGAGCAGAACAGAGTAGAGTAGAGTAGAACAGAGTAGAACATAACAGAACAGAGTAGAACAGAGTAGTACAGAAGAGAGTAGAGTAGAACAGAACAGACTAGAACAGAGCCAAATAGAACAGAGTAAAATATGTATTATACTATACTCTTTTCTACTCTGTTCTGTTCTACTCAGTTCTAGTAGAAAAGAGTAGAACAGAACAGACTTGAACAGAGTAGAAACGGAGTAGAGTAGAACAGAACAGCACACACCAGAGTAGCACACAACAGAGCAGAGTAGAACAGAGCAGAGTAGAACAGAGCAGAACAGAGTAGAGTAGAACAGAGTAGAACAGCACACAACAGAGTAGAGTAAACCAGAACAGAGTAGAACAGAGTAGAGTAGAACAGAACAGAGTAGAACAGAACAGAGTAGAATAGAACAGAGTAGAGTAGAACAGAGTAGAGTAGAACAGAACAGCACACAACAGAGTAGAGTAGAACAGAGTAGAGTAGAGTAAAACAGAACACAACAGAGTAGAGTAGTACAGAGTAGAGTAGAACAGCACACAACAGAGTAGAACAGAGTAGAGTAGAACAAAACAGAGTAGAACATCACACAACAGAGTAGAACAGAGTAGAACAGAGTAGAACAGAACAGCACACAACAGAGTAGAACAGAGTAGAGTAGAACAGAACAGAGTAGAACAGAACAGCACACAACAGAGTAGAGTAGAACAAAGTAGAGTAGAACAGAGTAGAGTAGAACAGAGTAGAGTAGAACAGAACAGCACACAACAGAGTAGAACAGAGTAGAGTAGAACAGAACAGCATACAACAGAGTAGAACAGAGTAGAACAGAACAGAGTAGAACAGAGTAGAGTAGAACCGAACAGAGTAGAGAAGAACAGAACAGAGTAGAGAAGAACAGAACAGAACAGAGTAGAGTACAACAGAATAGAGTAGAAACGGAGTAGAGTAGAACAGAACAGAACAGCACATAACAGAGTCGAGTAGAACAGAGTAGAACAGAACAGAGTAGGAGAGTACAGTAGAACAAAACAGAAAAGAGCAGAACAGAGCAGAGTAGACTAGAACAGAACAGAGTAGAGTAGAGCAGAACAGAACAGAGCAGAGTAGAACAGAGTAGAACAGAATAGAGTAGAACAGAGTAGAGCGTCAGGCATTACCCAGGCACCCACCTGCTTCTCCTCTAGCTCTCCCTTTTCTAAATAAACGTGAAGGTGGGACTACAGTAGCTGACTAGATAAACGTGAAGGTGGGACTACAGTAGCTGACTAGATAAACGTGAAGGTGGGACTACAGTAGCTGACTAGATAAACGTGAAGGTGGGACTACAGTAGCTGACTAGATAAACGTGAAGGTGGGACTACAGTAGCTGACTAGATAAACGTGAAGGTGGGACTACAGTAGCTGACTAGATAAACGTGAAGGTGGGACTACAGTAGCTGACTAGATAAACGTGAAGGTGGGACTACAGTAGCCACACCACAAAAGAGAAGAAAATGGAGGATGCACAGACAAATAGCCCGTTCCAAATAGCACCCTATTCTCTTGGTAGTGCACTCCTTTTGACCAGGGCTCTGGTCTACAGTAGTGCACCATTGAGGGAATAGGGTGCCATTTAGGACACATACAAACCTAACACACACAGTAGGAGAGAAGGACCTTGTAAAGAACAGGAAGGAAATGCAGGACAAAA
This sequence comes from Salmo salar, assembly GCF_965601325.2. Lineage (NCBI taxonomy): Eukaryota > Metazoa > Chordata > Actinopteri > Salmoniformes > Salmonidae > Salmo > Salmo salar. The sequence goes on from NC_138317.1 coordinate 34,194,652, forward strand.
TGTGGTTGTAATACCTTTTACATGCAAAATCTGGTCTTGATGGAAAATAAAATTCTGACAAAAAAAAATAAGAATCATGAAAACGTGAAAGGCCTTGCCTGTCTTTGTAAGAAAACATACCAGACACAACCAATCAATCACTGTTATGATCATTATTTGGTGAGAGTGCTGCTTTTGGAACCAAGCGCTATAGGAAACATTCTATGACCCACAGACAAACCATGGATGTCACCCATGGTCAGCTGACTACACAAGACAGACAGATGGACATGTCCAGAATGACCATCGGGGACACATGTTCAGAGCCATCTCTATATACAGCTCTGCTGCACATGTTTCTCTGGCATAAGAATGACTATGGCCATATGTGCTGATGGGTACATTGTGACTGTTCTCCAGTCTGGCACAGCAGCAGGCTCTAGAGGCGAAAGAAACGCACACCTATTTAGGCCAGGTGCTGGCTAGTGAAGTAGAACACTTAAAAAATAAAGGAGAGCAGCACACACTAGGAGCTCAGATGCAAAAATATTTATGTCCAACGTTTCGACAGAAAACTGTCTTCATCAGGGTATAATGACAAACACTGCAGGTTGACTCATTTATATAGTGTCAAAAGACACACAGGTGTCTGTAATCATGGCCGGGTATGGCCTGATATCATTGGTTAATTCTCATATATTTAAACAGCATACAAAAAACAAATGGATAGCGTACGATCATAGATACAATTTGGCTACGTAAGCCTACAAACATTTACAATAGCAAAATCACAATAATCACAAGAATGGCTTCAGATCAAAGTCTACATTGAGACCGAAGGGAGCAAGGGTCTTTAAATAAAAGATCCAGGCAGCCTCTCGTTTTAACAATAAATGTCGACGTCACTCCCTCTCCTAGGGAGGGTGACTTGTTCGATGCCAATATAACGTAGAGACGAGGTCACCTCCTCTCCTAGGGAGGGTGACATGTTCAATGCCAATATAACGTAGAGACGAGGTCTTCTCCTCTCCTAGGGAGGGTGACATGTTCGATGCCAATATAACGTAGAGACGAGGTTCTCCTCTCCTAGGGAGGGTGACATGTTCAATGCCAATATAACGTAGAGACGAGGTCACCTCCTCTCCTAGGGAGGGTGACATGTTCGATGCCAATATAACGTAGAGACGAGGTTCCCCTCTCCTAGGGAGGGTGACATGTTCGATGCCAATATAACGTAGAGACGAGGTCACCTCCTCTCCTAGGGAGGGTGACATGTTCGATGCCAATATAACGTAGAGACGAGGTTCCCCTCTCCTAGGGAGGGTGACATGTTCAATGCCAATATAACGTAGAGACGAGGTCCTCTCCTCTCCTAGGGAGGGTGACATGTTCAATGCCAATATAACGTAGAGACGAGGTCACCTCCTCTCCTAGGGAGGGTGACATGTTCAATGCCAATATAACGTAGAGACGAGGTCACCTCCTCTCCTAGGGAGGGTGACATGTTCGATGTCAATATAACGTAGAGGCGAGGTCCTCGCCTCTCCTAGGGAGGGTGACATGTTCGATGCCAATATAACGTAGAGACGAGGTTCCCCTCTCCTAGGGAGGGTGACATGTTCGATGCCAATATAACGTAGAGACGAGGTTCTCCTCTCCTAGGGAGGGTGACATGTTCGATGCCAATATAACGTAGAGACGAGGTCACCTCCTCTCCTAGGGAGGGTGACATGTTCAATGTCAATATAACGTAGAGACGAGGTCACCTCCTCTCCTAGGGAGGGTGACATGTTCGATGTCAATATAACGTAGAGACGAGGTTCTCCTCTCCTAGGGAGGGTGACATGTTCGATGCCAATATAACGTAGAGACGAGGTCACCTCCTCTCCTAGGGAGGGTGACATGTTCGATGCCAATATAACGTAGAGACGAGGTCACCTCCTCTCCTAGGGAGGGTGACATGTTCGATGCCAATATAACGTAGAGACGAGGTTCCCCTCTCCTAGGGAGGGTGACATGTTCGATGCCAATATAACGTAGAGACGAGGTCACCTCCTCTCCTAGGGAGGGTGACATGTCCGATGCCAATATAACGTAGAGACTAAATCGAGTGGTTTGCTTCCAAAAAGTGGGCCGTAACTGGGTAAGTCGAGTTTTTGTACCTAATGGTGCTACGATGCTCCGCGATATGTAATTTTAATTCGCGCTTTATTTTATCCACATAAGTTTTACCACAAGGACAAGTTATAAGATAAATAACTGCCTTAGTGGAGCACGTAATAACACCAGCAGCAGGCTCCAACTGAACCAGAGAGACAGTCTCCATCTCCTAAACAAACACCAGGGAAGTGAGGGATGGTGAGGAGGAGGAGGAGAGGAGGAAGAGAGGAAGGACGTGGGGAGTAATCTATCCCAATTCAATAAAGACTCATTCTCATCTTGTGAAGAGAAAGTGGTGTGTGTTATTGGATATTAGGATTCCTGGCCCAGAGAGGTGTGTGTGTGTGTTTCATTCTCAGGCGAGTAGTTCAGTTCCGTCGGCAAAGGATGATAAACCAACACAGCTTGGAATCACTGTTCCCATTGAATAGCATAACACTGATCTACCATAGCATCTAAAACGCAGTTTTACACTGTGAGCGGGGATATTTAAAAATATATCTATATTTACCCTTTATTTACCTAGGCAAGTCAGGGGGATAGACCTATTGACTCATAGATTGACACCAATGCTTCATTTAGTGAAAATACAGCCCACCCGTGAATAAACAGCCCACCCGTGAATAAACAGCCCACCCGTGAATATACAGCCCACCTGTGAATAAACAGCTCACCTGTGAATAAACAGCCCACCTGTGAATAAACAGCTCACCTGTGAATAAACAGCCCACCTGTGAATATACAGCTCACCTGTGAATAAACAGCCCACCTGTGAATATTCAGCCCACCTGTGAATAAACAGCCCACCTGTGAATATACAGCTCACCTGTGAATAAACAGCCCACCTGTGAATATTCAGCCCACCTGTGAATAAACAGCCCACCTGTGAATATACAGCCCACCTGTGAATATACAGCTCACCTGTGAATATTCAGCCCACCTGTGAATAAACAGCCCACCTGTGAATATACAGCCCACCTGTGAATATACAGCTCACCTGTGAATATACAGCCCACCTGTGAATATACAGCCCACATGTGAATATACAGCCCACCTGTGAATATACAGCCCACCTGTGAATAAACAGCCCACCTGTGAATAAACAGCCCACCTGCGAATAAACAGCTCACCTGTGAATATACAGCCCACCTGTGAATAAACAGCTCACCTGTGAATAAACAGCCCACCTGTGAATATACAGCTCACCTGTGGCCATCTCATCTCTATAGAGCTGCTGTCTGTGCTGTCTAGTACTTCTTAATAAATAAGGCATACCTTTATGGCTGCTGAATACCAACTATCAATCACTAAGATCATGTATTTTCAGGTAGAGATACCTCGCGAAGCAACTGCAATCCCTCTAGATTGCACATTCTTCTGTCTCTTTTACATAGCAGGCGTAAAAGAAAGACCGGACAAGAAGGCGCGCAATGGATTATGGTCATTGCAGTTAATAATAAAAAACACTTGTGCCCTCTCAGTTTTAGTTTTATGTCAGGTTGGCGCAAAATCTGTATCTTCGCCGCGCTGTGTCAGCACCATGGACAGAGCGCCAACCTGTAGGGGGGCTATGGAAAAGCCACTGTGGTGGTTAGGTATATAAAAAGTGGGGAAAACACTTCTCATCTCTGTGGTAGGCTAAGTGAATAACGGGATTCCCCTCCGCCTGTAATATTTGATTTTGATTTATAAGGTTGGGGTCAAGTTTACCAGTCGGCCCAAGTGAGGACGCCGTGTTGGAGGCTGAACTGTCTCCTTCCTGCTCCTCTGCTGTTCCTATGGGGAGCTCTGCAGTAGTTTCTGCCCTATGATGGGGTGTGTGAGGTTTTCATCCCAACATGGATTGACACTGAATTGATTATGACCGAGCTCTCTTCAGAGCCTGGAGAGGAGAGGGTGTGCTTTGACCCTTTCCCTGGGCTGGGAGAGAAAATGACTGCACCGCAGCATGTTCCTGGGTGTGGCACAGACGTTGTTACTACTGGGGGGGTCTAGAGACAACCCCAGTGTCCACTGTGCATCGTTCGGGAGAGAATGCTCCCTTACCTGCTTCAACAAAGGCCCATGCAGGGAAGTTTGTGCCACCGCATCGCCAAAAGGTCAGTGGACAGTGTTTATGGCCAGTGAAAAGTGTTCACCTGCCTCGAGGCAACTGCTATGATGTTCCTTTATCTGCTCCACCAATCTACATTCACCAAATGGACATACCATGTTGGTCAATACGTACCCAATGCTAGTTTGCAATGTGCCATTCTGCCTTGCTGTCACGTCCATTAGTTTGGGTAGTGTGTGCGTTTAAAGGGGGTGGTTAGAAACACTGAAGTGTGATGATTTCAGTTGAAGGGAAAATGACCACTGTTACGTCCTGATGACGTTTGAAGTTCCTGCCTACATGTGAGGAACATAGGGAGCATAATTCTTAAATGGCGACACCAGAATAATTCCAATTCCTGACCACTATTTGTTTGTGTCAATTGTTTGTAAATAATTATCATGATGTTGCCCTGTTGGGTGAGGTTTATGACCCCTACCTCCATAAATACCGAAACCTTCTCCCTCCACTCTACAGAATGGACTCTTGGAAAGCCCTTTGTTACCACAGAGAAAGTATGGTAATGTCAAAAGGTTGGGGAATGGAACAATATGTCACTTTCTCAACCAGTTGAAAGTGTCCGTTGGTACTTAAAGAATATGTTTTGGGACATTATATCTGATGATAGGACGACATAAATTGTATCTTGGAAAGTCTACACATTCTAGTTATCAGATTCACATGGAATTGTTGTGCAATTTAAATGTTTAAATATGAAACTATTCGTGAAAAGAAGACATTTAATTGTAGCCTCCTAAACAAGATAATTGTTTCATAGTAAAATGTAGGCCCAGTCAGTGGCCACACCCAAGTGAACAGACATTAGTTAAGAACTATGAAACACGCCCTTCTCTCCCCCAGTACAAAAGCCTGTTGACGGAAGTCAACCTTAAGTTCCAGAAATGTTAGGACTGCTGTCCTAACGTTTAAAAAGGTACATTTCACACTGTGTGTGTCCCGACACAAATAAAAACAAGCTCACTCCTGGCAAAAGGGAGCGGGGATACTAACACACTGAATGAGTGCTTATCCCCAATTATAATGTCACCTTCAGGCAGTGTAGTACAGTATACATCCTTAAATGACAGGTGGTACGGAGGGGGGAAAAGGCACAGGGCTTTGCGAGATGGTGAGATTGGTCAGCATTACCGGGCCTAAGTTGGCAAACAAACACATACAGACATTGCTGTTTCAGGAGAGATGGGTGCCTTTACTGCAATGCTACACAGTGTGTTTGTCCCAAATGGCACCCTATTCCCTAAATAGTGCACTGCTTTTGACCAGAGCCCTATATAGGGAATATGATGCCATTTGGGACATAGCCAATGACTCACATCATGATGCCTCAAAACAAGGCAGGGTGTTGAAGCTACAGAGGAGATTGGTGGTTAGTCAATACTGCACACACAACAAATACTACCTCTGTTCCTACAGTAATCTGATGATCTTCTGAAACAGCAACAGTCTACCTTACACTATCCAAGCTACCATTCTGTAATTTCATTTGACAACAGGAAAAAAAGGAATGTTCATATGATGCTGTGTACAGTACTAGAATACTGATTGGATTGGCATAGGTTTCCAATATCACGTGGCGTTGACATTTTCTATGTAATCTGACAGTCTGGCAAAGAAACCCACAGAGACAGTGACTGAATCAGACTTCCTCAGAGACAGTGACTGAATCACACTTCCTCGGAGACAGTGACTGAATCAGACTTCCACAGAGACAGTGACTGAATCAGACTTCCACAGAGACAGTGACTGAATCAGACTTCCACAGAGACAGTGACTGAATCAGACTTCCACAGAGACAGTGACTGAATCAGACTTCCACAGAGACAGTGACTGAATCAGACTTCCACAGAGACAGTGACTGAATCAGACTTCCACAGAGACAGTGACTGAATCAGACTTCCACAGAGACAGTGACTGAATCAGACTTCCACAGAGACAGTGACTGAATCAGACTTCCACAGAGACGGTGACTGAATCAGACTTCCACAGAGACAGTGACTGAATCAGACTTCCTCAGATGTGTGTGTGAAGCCAGGAGTTAAATAAGCAGTGAGACCAACTGACGGAGGAGTTCATGTGTATTTCATGTCAGACAACAATGAAGAATTTAATTTGAAAGCCTGGGGAGATGAGCTCAATTCCCATCACTCTCAATCACTCCTAAAATAAGACACGCCACGAGGAAAACCCATCTGGAGAGACATGGCTAGGTCCATATGAAGTGCACTACTTTTGATGGGCTTTGGCCAAAGGTAGTGCACTATATAGGGAATAGGGTATCATCTAGGATGCAACCCATGACTATGCATCTTAAATCAACTTCGGCACAATGAGGCTGGCTTTATATAGGCAGTGGCTACCATAATAACTCACATACAGCCTTATTCTAAAATGGATTCAATTGTTATTTTTTCCCCTCATCAATCTACGTACAATACCCCATAATGACATCACAATACCCCGTAATGTCAAAGCAAAAACAAGCTTTTAGAAATGTTTGGGGAAAAAAATGAAATATCAAATTTACATAAGTATTCAGACCAATTACTCAGTACTTTGTTGAAGCACCTTTGGCAGAAATTACAGCCTCGAGTCTTCATGGGGATGACTCTACAAGCTTGGCACACCTGTATTTGGGGAGTTTCTCCCATTCTTCTCTGCCAGATCCTCTCAAGCTCTGTCAGGTTGGATGGGGAGTGTTGCTGCACAGCTATTTTCAGGTCTCTTCAGAGATGTTTGATCGTGTTCAAGTCCGGGCTCTGGCTGGGCCACTCAAGGACATTCAGAGACTTGTCCCGAAGCCACTCCTGCATTGTCTTGGCTGTGTGCTTAGGGTCATTGTCCCATTGGAAGGTGAACCTTCGCTCTGGAACAGGTTTTCATCGGGGATCTTAATTAACTTTTGCTTGGCATTCAGGCCAAAGAGTTCAATCTTGGTTTCATCACACCAGATAATCTTGTTTCTCATGGTCAGAGTCCTTTAGGTGCCTATTGGCAAACTCAAAGCGGGCTGTCATGCCTTTTACTGAGGAGTGGCTTCCGTCTGGCCACTCTACCATAAAGGCCTGATTGGTGGAGTGCTGCAGAGATGGGAGAACCTTCCAGATGGACAACCATCTCCACAGAGGAACTCTGGAGCTCTGTCAGAGTGGCCATCAGGTTCTTGGTCATCTCCCTGACCAAAGCCCTTTCCCCCCGATTGCTCAGTTTGGCCGGGCGTACAGCTCTAGCAAGAGTCTTGGTGGTTCCAAACTTCTTCCATTTAAGAATGATGGAGGCCACTGTGTTCTTGGGGACCTTAAATGCTGCAGAAATGTTTTGGTACCCTTCCCCAGATCTATGCCTCGACACACTCCTGTATCGGAGCTCTACGGACAATTCCTTCAATCTCATGGCTTGTTTATGCTCTGACTTGCACTGTCAACTATTGGACCATATATAGACAGGTTGTGCCTTTCCAAATCATGTCCAATCAATTTACTTGACCATAGGTGGACTCCAATCAAGTTGTAGAAATGGAAACTCAATGTCGAATGTCATAGCAAAGGGTCTGAATACTTATGTAAATAAGGTATTTCTGTTTATAATTTTCAATAAATTTGCTAACATTTCTAAATACCAGCTTTCGCTTTGTCATTATGGGTTATTGTGTGTAGATTGATGAAATCAATTTTAGAATAAGGCTGTAATGTAAAGTAATGTAATGTAATGAAAAGATAAAGATGGCGCCGAAGAACATGGCACACGTTTTACATTCTCCCAACCAATTTTGCAATTTGGTCATTTTTTTACATAACAATTTACATAATGTTGCTACTACCGTCTCTTATGACCGAAAATAAGGACATCATAAAAGCGTTTACTCACCGCGGACTGGTAGAAACTTTTTCCTTTAAAGAGTCCGACGAGAAGGAGATCCTGCTTTTACTGGAACAGGCCTAGATTCACGCCTGTTTGGTGAAGAAAAGACGCTGGAAAAAGGGACGCAGATCGGGGATCCTTCTGAGAAGCCAGAGGCGAGCGAGTAAACTCCCAATGCCTTCCATTCTCCTTGCTAACGTGCAATCGTTAGAAAATAAAATTGATGACCTACTATTAACATTATCCTACCAATGGGACATTAAAAACTGTAACATCTTATGTTTCACCGAGACGTGGCTGAACGAAGAAACGGAAAATATAGAGCTGGCGGGATTTTCCACGCACTGGCAGAACAGAGACGCTACCTCTGGTAAGATGAGGGGTGGGGGTGTGTGTCTAATATTAAAGAAGTCTCGAGGTATTGCTTGCCTGAGGTAGAGTACCTTATGATAAGCTGTCGACCAAGAGAGTTATCATCTGTATTATTCGTAGCCGTCTATTTACCACCACAAAGCGAAGCTGGCACTAAGACCGCTGTCAACCAACTCTATAAGGCCATAAGCAAAGAAGAAAATGCTCACCCAGAAGCGGCACTCCTAGTGGCCTGGGACTTTAATGCAGGCAAACTTAAATCAGTTTTCCCAAATTTTACCAGCATTTCACATGTTCAACCAGGAAAAAATAAATCCTAGACCACCTTTACTCCACACACAGAGATGCATACAAACCTCTCCCCCGCCCTACATTTGGCAAATCTGCACCATTGAGAGCATCCTAACCGGTTGCATCACCGCCTTGTATGGCAACTGCTCGGCATCTGACCGTAAGGTGCTACAGAGGGTAGTGTGAACGGCCCAGTACATCACTGGGGCCAAGCTTCCTGCCATCCAGGACCAATATAATAGGCGGTGTCAGAGGAAAGCCCATCAAATTGTCAGTGACTCCAGTCACCCAAGTTATAGACTGTTTTCTCTGCTACCGCACGGCAAGCGATACCGGAGAGCCAAGTCTAGCACCAAAAGGCTCCTCAACAGCTTCTACCCCCAAGCCATTAGACTACTGAACAATTCATAAAAATCGCTACACTGCTGCTACTCACTGTTAGTTTGTTACCTATACGTAGTCACTTCGCCCCCACCTACCTGTACAGATTACCTCAACTAGCCTGTACCCCCGCACCCTGACTCGTTACCGGTGCCCTGTATATAGTCTCGTTATTGTTATTCTTATTGTGTTACTTTTTGTTATTACTTTTTATTTTAGTCTACTTGGTAATCATTTTCTTCTTCTTGAACTGCACTGTTGGTTAAGGGCTTGTAAGTAAGCATTTCACGATAAAGTCTACACTTGTTGTATTCGGCGCATGTGGCAAATAAAGTTTGATTTGATTTTGATTTGATTTGATTAATGTAACAACATTTGGAAAAAGTCAAGGGGTCTGACTACTTTCCGAATGCACTGCATGTCCAGACCGGAAAACACCACTTGACATGGGACATAATACACTACAGTAGTTTTCCTATACGAGCTGACAAATCTAATAAAAGAAAGAAAGCGCTACTGGATCTGCAGGACTTTGTTCAAGCCCTAAAGAAACACACCTGTTTCAGCTAATCAAGGTCCTGATTAGCAGCTGATTAGTAGAATGGTCCGGAGAATAATCCTGCAGCAGGGTAGCTCTCCAGAAAGAGGGTTAGCTACCCCTGCAGAAGTATTACCCTTTGAAAATGAATACAATTTGCCATTTTAGTGGCCCCAGGCAGGAATCGAACCCATGATCCTGACATTGCAGGCACCATACTTTTGTAACTGAGCCACAAAGTCCAACCTCACCTTGTTGAAGTCTTCGCTGGTGGCCCTCATCTCCTTCCAGGTCTTGTTGAGCAGCTGGATGCAGATGCAGAAGAACTCTTCAAAGGAGCGGTCGTGGGTGAAGAACATGGGGTGGAAATCATGACAGTTCTCACTGGCTGAAAGGACAGAGGTGGAGAGGAGGGTACAGTCAGAACATGTGTTTAGAGAGAGGAGGGTACAGTCAGAACATGTGTTTTAGAGAGAGAGAGGAGGGTACAGTCAGAACATGTGTTTAGAGAGAGGAGAGGAGGGTACAGTCAGAACATGTGTTTTAGAGAGAGGAGGGTACAGTCAGAACATGTGTTTTAGAGAGAGGAGGGTACAGTCAGAACATGTGTTTTAGAGAGAGGAGAATACAGTCAGAACATGTGTTTTAGAGAGAGGAGAGGAGGGTACAGTCAGAACATGTGTTTTAGAGAGAGGAGAGGAGGGTACAGTCAGAACATGTGTTTTAGAGAGAGGAGAGGAGGGTACAGTCAGAACATGTGTTTTAGAGAGAGGAGAGGAGGGTACAGTCAGAACATGTGTTTTAGAGAGAGGAGAGGAGGGTACAGTCAGAACATGTGTTTTAGAGAGAGGAGGGTACAGTCAGAACATCTGTTTAGAGAGAGAGAGAGGAGGGTACAGTCAGAACATGTGTTTTAGAGAGAGGAGGGTACAGTCAGAACATGTGTTTAGAGAGAGAGAGAGGAGGGTACAGTCAGAACATGTGTTTTAGAGAGAGGAGGAGGGTACAGTCAGAACATGTGTTTTAGAGAGAGGAGGGTACAGTCAGAACATGTGTTTTAGAGAGAGGAGGGTACAGTCAGAACATGTGTTTTAGAGAGAGAGAGAGGAGGGTACAGTCAGAACATGTGTTTTAGAGAGAGGAGGGGAGGGTACAGTCAGAACATGTGTTTTAGAGAGAGAGAGGAGGGTACAGTCAGAACATGTGTTTTAGAGAGAGGAGAGGAGGGTACAGTCAGAACATGTGTTTTAGAGAGAGAGAGGAGGGTACAGTCAGAACATGTGTTTTAGAGAGAGGCGGGTACAGTCAGAACATGTGTTTTAGAGAGAGGAGAGGAGGGTACAGTCAGAACATGTGTTTTAGCGAGAGGAGAGGAGGGTACAGTCAGAACATGTGTTTTAGAGAGAGGAGAGGAGGGTACAGTCAGAACATGTGTTTTAGAGAGAGAGAGGAGGGTACAGTCAGAACATGTGTTTTAGAGAGAGGAGGGTACAGTCAGAACATGTGTTTAGAGAGAGAGAGAGGAGGGTACAGTCAGAACATGTGTTTTAGAGAGAGGAAGGTACAGTCAGAACATGTGTTTTAGAGAGAGAGAGGAGGGTACAGTCAGAACATGTGTTTAGAGAGAGGAGAGGAGGGTAAAGTCAGAACATGTGTTTTAGAGAGAGGAGGGTACAGTCAGAACATGTGTTTTAGAGAGAGAGAGAGGAGGGTACAGTCAGAACATGTGTTTTAGAGAGAGGAGGGGAGGGTACAGTCAGAACATGTGTTTTAGAGAGAGAGAGGAGGGTACAGTCAGAACATGTGTTTTAGAGAGAGGAGAGGAGGGTACAGTCAGAACATGTGTTTTAGAGAGAGGGAGGAGGGTACAGTCAGAACATGTGTTTTAGAGAGAGGAGAGGAGGGTACAGTCAGAACATGTGTTTTAGAGAGAGGAGAGGAGGGTACAGTCAGAACATGTGTTTTAGAGAGAGGAGAGGAGGGTACAGTCAGAACATGTGTTTTAGAGAGAGGAGAGGAGGGTACAGTCAGAACATGTGTTTTCGAGAGAGGAGGGTACAGTCAGAACATGTGTTTAGAGAGAGAGAGAGAGGAGGGTACATTCAGAACATGTGTTTTAGAGAGAGGAGAGGAGGGTACAGTCAGAACATGTGTTTTAGAGAGAGGAGAGGAGGGTACAGTCAGAACATGTGTTTTAGAGAGAGAGAGGAGGGTACAGTCAGAACATGTGTTTAGAGAGAGAGAGGAGGGTACAGTCAGAACATGTGTTTTAGAGAGAGGGAGGAGGGTACAGTCAGAACATGTGTTTTAGAGAGAGGAGAGGAGGGTACAGTCAGAACATGTGTTTTAGAGAGAGAGAGGAGAGTACAGTCAGAACATGTGTTTTAGAGAGAGGAGGGTACAGTAAGAACATGTGTTTAGAGAGAGAGAGAGGAGGGTACAGTCAGAACATGTGTTTTAGAGAGAGGAGAGGAGGGTACAGTCAGAACATGTGTTTAGAGAGAGAGAGAGGAGGGTACAGTCAGAACATGTGTTTTAGAGAGAGGAGGGTACAGTCAGAACATGTGTTTTAGAGAGAGAGAGGAGGGTACAGTCAGAACATGTGTTTTGAGAGAGGAGAGGAGGGTACAGTCAGAACATGTGTTTTAGAGAGAGGAGGGTACAGTCAGAACATGTGTTGAGAGAGAGGAGAGTACAGTCAGAACATGTGTTTTAGAGAGAGAGAGGAGGGTACAGTCAGAACATGTGTTTAGAGAGAGAGAGGAGGGTACAGTCAGAACATGTGTTTTAGAGAGAGGAGAGGAGGGTACAGTCAGAACATGTGTTTTAGAGAGAGGGAGGAGGGTACAGTCAGAACATGTGTTTTAGAGAGAGGAGAGGAGGGTACAGTCAGAACATGTGTTTTAGAGAGAGGAGAGTACAGTCAGAACATGTTTTAGAGAGAGGAGAGGAGAGTACAGTCAGAACATGTGTTTAGAGAGAGGAGAGGAGGGTACAGTCAGAACATGTGTTTAGAGAGAGAGAGAGAGAGGAGGGTACAGTCAGAACATGTGTTTTAGAGAGAGAGAGGAGGGTACAGTCAGAACATGTGTTTTGAGAGAGGAGAGGAGGGTACAGTCAGAACATGTGTTTTAGAGAGAGGAGGGTACAGTCAGAACATGTGTTTAGAGAGAGGACAGTACAGTCAGAACATGTGTTTTAGAGAGAGAGAGGAGGGTACAGTCAGAACATGTGTTTTAGAGAGAGGAGGGTACAGTCAGAACATGTGTTTTAGAGAGAGAGAGGAGGGTACAGTCAGAACATGTGTTTAGAGAGAGAGAGGAGGGTACAGTCAGAACATGTGTTTTAGAGAGAGGAGAGGAGGGTACAGTCAGAACATGTGTTTTAGAGAGAGGAGAGGAGGGTACAGTCAGAACATGTGTTTTAGCGAGAGGAGAGGAGGGTACAGTCAGAACATGTGTTTTAGAGAGAGGAGAGGAGGGTACAGTCAGAACATGTGTTTTAGAGAGAGAGAGGAGGGTACAGTCAGAACATGTGTTTTAGAGAGAGGAGGGTACAGTCAGAACATGTGTTTAGAGAGAGAGAGAGGAGGGTACAGTCAGAACATGTGTTTTAGAGAGAGGAAGGTACAGTCAGAACATGTGTTTTAGAGAGAGAGAGGAGGGTACAGTCAGAACATGTGTTTAGAGAGAGGAGAGGAGGGTACAGTCAGAACATGTGTTTTAGAGAGAGGAGGGTACAGTCAGAACATGTGTTTTAGAGAGACAGAGAGGAGGGTACAGTCAGAACATGTGTTTTAGAGAGAGGAGGGGAGGGTACAGTCAGAACATGTGTTTTAGAGAGAGAGAGGAGGGTACAGTCAGAACATGTGTTTTAGAGAGAGGAGAGGAGGGTACAGTCAGAACATGTGTTTTAGAGAGAGGGAGGAGGGTACAGTCAGAACATGTGTTTTGGAGAGAGAGGAGGGTACAGTCAGAACATGTGTTTGAGAGAGGAGGGTACAGTCAGAACATGTGTTTTAGAGAGAGGAGAGGAGGGTACAGTCAGAACATGTGTTTTAGAGAGAGGAGAGGAGGGTACAGTCAGAACATGTGTTTTAGAGAGAGGAGAGGAGGGTACAGTCAGAACATGTGTTTTCGAGAGAGGAGGGTACAGTCAGAACATGTGTTTAGAGAGAGAGAGAGAGGAGGGTACAGTCAGAACATGTGTTTTAGAGAGAGGAGAGGAGGGTACAGTCAGAACATGTGTTTTAGAGAGAGGAGAGGAGGGTACAGTCAGAACATGTGTTTTAGAGAGAGAGGAGGGTACAGTCAGAACATGTGTTTAGAGAGAGAGAGGAGGGTACAGTCAGAACATGTGTTTTAGAGAGAGGGAGGAGGGTACAGTCAGAACATGTGTTTTAGAGAGAGGAGAGGAGGGTACAGTCAGAACATGTGTTTTAGAGAGAGAGAGGAGAGTACAGTCAGAACATGTGTTTTAGAGAGAGGAGGGTACAGTCAGAACATGTGTTTAGAGAGAGAGAGAGGAGGGTACAGTCAGAACATGTGTTTTAGAGAGAGAGAGGAGGGTACAGTCAGAACATGTGTTTAGAGAGAGAGAGAGGAGGGTACAGTCAGAACATGTGTTTTGAGAGAGAGAGGAGGGTACAGTCAGAACATGTGTTTTAGAGAGAGAGAGGAGGGTACAGTCAGAACATGTGTTTTAGAGAGAGGAGAGGAGGGTACAGTCAGAACATGTGTTTTAGAGAGAGAGGAGGGTACAGTCAGAACATGTGTTTTAGAGAGAGAGAGGAGGGTACAGTCAGAACATGTGTTTTAGAGAGAGAGAGGAGGGTACAGTCAGAACATGTGTTTTAGAGAGAGAGAGGAGGGTACAGTCAGAACATGTGTTTTAGAGAGAGAGAGGAGGGTACAGTCAGAACATGTGTTTTAGAGAGAGAGAGGAGGGTACAGTCAGAACATGTGTTTTAGAGAGAGGAGAGGAGGGTACAGTCAGAACATGTGTTTTAGAGAGAGGAGAGGAGGGTACAGTCAGAACATGTGTTTTAGAGAGAGAGAGGAGGGTACAGTCAGAACATGTGTTTTAGAGAGAGAGAGGAGGGTACAGTCAGAACATGTGTTTAGAGAGAGAGAGGAGGGTACAGTCAGAACATGTGTTTTAGAGAGGAGAGGAGGGTACAGTCAGAACATGTGTTTTAGAGAAGAGAGGAGGGTACAGTCAGAACATGTGTTTTAGAGAGAGAGAGGAGGGTACAGTCAGAACATGTGTTTTAGAGAGAGAGAGGAGGGTACAGTCAGAACATGTGTTTTAGAGAGAGAGAGGAGGGTACAGTCAGAACATGTGTTTTAGAGAGAGGAGGGTACAGTCAGAACATGTGTTTTAGAGAGAGAGGAGGGTACAGTCAGAACATGTGTTTTAGAGAGAGGAGAGGAGGGTACAGTCAGAACATGTGTTTTAGAGAGAGAGAGAGGAGGGTACAGTCAGAACATGTGTTTTAGAAAGAGGAGAGGAGGGTACAGTCAGAACATGTGTTTTAGAGAGAGGAGGGTACAGTCAGAACATGTGTTTAGAGAGAGAGAGAGGAGGGTACAGTCAGAACATGTGTTTTAGAGAGAGGAGGGTACAGTCAGAACATGTGTTTAGAGAGAGAGAGAGGAGGGTACAGTCAGAACATGTGTTTTAGAGAGAGGAGGGTACAGTCAGAACATGTGTTTTAGAGAGAGAGAGGAGGGTACAGTCAGAACATGTGTTTTGAGAGAGGAGAGGAGGGTACAGTCAGAACATGTGTTTTAGAGAGAGGAGGGTACAGTCAGAACATGTGTTTAGAGAGAGGAGAGTACAGTCAGAACATGTGTTTTAGAGAGAGAGGAGGGTACAGTCAGAACATGTGTTTAGAGAGAGGAGAGGAGGGTACAGTCAGAACATGTGTTTTAGAGAGAGAGAGGAGGGTACAGTCAGAACATGTGTTTAGAGAGAGAGAGGAGGGTACAGTCAGAACATGTGTTTTAGAGAGAGGAGAGGAGGGTACAGTCAGAACATGTGTTTTAGAGAGAGGAGAGGAGGGTACAGTCAGAACATGTGTTTTAGAGAGAGGAGAGTAGAGTACAGTCAGAACATGTGTTTTAGAGAGAGGAGAGGAGAGTACAGTCAGAACATGTGTTTAGAGAGAGGAGAGGAGGGTACAGTCAGAACATGTGTTTAGAGAGAGAGAGAGAGAGGAGGGTACAGTCAGAACATGTGTTTTAGAGAGAGGAGGGTACAGTCAGAACATGTGTTTTAGAGAGAGGAGGGTACAGTCAGAACATGTGTTTTAGAGAGAGAGAGGAGGGTACAGTCAGAACATGTGTTTTAGAGAGAGGAGAGGAGGGTACAGTCAGAACATGTGTCTATGAGAGAGAGAGGAGGGTACAGTCAGAAAATGTGTTTTAGAGAGAGGAGGGTACAGTCAGAACATGTGTTTTAGAGAGAGAGAGAGGAGGGTACAGTCAGAACATGTGTTTTAGAGAGAGGAGGGTACAGTCAGAACATGTGTTTTAGAGAGAGGAGAGGAGGGTACAGTCAGAACATGTGTTTTAGAGAGAGGAGAGGAGGGTACAGTCAGAACATGTGTTTATGAGAGAGAGAGGAGGGTACAGTCAGAACATGTGTTTTAGAGAGAGGAGGGTACAGTCAGAACATGTGTTTTAGAGAGAGAGAGGAGGGTACAGTCAGAACATGTGTTTAGAGAGAGGAGAGGAGGGTACAGTCAGAACATGTGTTTTAGAGAGAGAGGAGGGTACAGTCAGAACATGTGTTTAGATAGAGAGAGGAGGGTACAGTCAGAACATGTGTTTTAGAGAGAGGAGAGGAGGGTACAGTCAGAACATGTGTTTTAGAGAGAGGAGAGGAGGGTACAGTCAGAACATGTGTTTTAGAGAGAGGAGAGGAGAGTACAGTCAGAACATGTGTTTTAGAGAGAGGAGAGGAGAGTACAGTCAGAACATGTGTTTAGAGAGAGGAGAGGAGGGTACAGTCAGAACATGTGTTTAGAGAGAGAGAGAGAGAGGAGGGTACAGTCAGAACATGTGTTTTAGAGAGAGGAGGGTACAGTCAGAACATGTGTTTTAGAGAGAGGAGGGTACAGTCAGAACATGTGTTTTAGAGAGAGAGAGGAGGGTACAGTCAGAACATGTGTTTTAGAGAGAGGAGAGGAGGGTACAGTCAGAACATGTGTCTATGAGAGAGAGAAGAGGGTACAGTCAGAAAATGTGTTTTAGAGAGAGGAGGGTACAGTCAGAACATGTGTTTTAGAGAGAGAGAGAGGAGGGTACAGTCAGAACATGTGTTTTAGAGAGAGGAGGGTACAGTCAGAACATGTGTTTTAGAGAGAGGAGAGGAGGGTACAGTCAGAACATGTGTTTTAGAGAGAGGAGAGGAGGGTACAGTCAGAACATGTGTTTATGAGAGAGAGAGGAGGGTACAGTCAGAACATGTGTTTTAGAGAGAGGAGGGTACAGTCAGAACATGTGTTTAGAGAGAGAGAGAGGAGGGTACAGTCAGAACATGTGTTTTAGAGAGAGGACGGTACAGTCAGAACATGTGTATTAGAGAGAGAGAGGAGGGTACAGTCAGAACATGTGTTTTAGAGAGAGAGAGGAGGGTACAGTCAGAACATGTGTATTAGAGAGAGAGAGGAGGGTACAGTCAGAACATGTGTTTTAGAGAGAGAGAGGAGGGTACAGTCAGAACATGTGTTTTAGAGAGAGAGAGGAGGGTACAGTCAGAACATGTGTTTTAGTGAGAGAGAGGAGGGTACAGTCAGAACATGTGTTTAGAGAGAGAGAGGAGGGTACAGTCAGAACATGTGTTTTAGAAAGAGGAGAGGAGGGTACAGTCAGAACATGTGTTTTAGAGAGAGGAGAGGAGGGTACAGTCAGAACATGTGTTTTAGAGAGAGAGAGGAGGGTACAGTCAGAACATGTGTTTTAGAGAGAGAGAGGAGGGTAGAGTCAGAACATGTGTTTTAGAGAGAGAGAGGAGGGTACAGTCAGAACATGTGTTTTAGAAAGAGGAGGGTACAGTCAGAACATGTGTTTTAGAGAAAGAGAGGAGGGTACAGTCAGAACATGTGTTTAGAGAGAGGAGGGTACAGTCAGAACATGTGTTTTAGAGAAAGAGAGGAGGGTACAGTCAGAACATGTGTTTTAGAGAAAGAGAGGAGGGTACAGTCAGAACATGTGTTTTAGAGAGAGGAGGGTACAGTCAGAACATGTGTTTTAGAGAAAGAGAGGAGGGTACAGTCAGAACATGTGTTTTAGAGAGAGGAGGGTACAGTCAGAACATGTGTTTTAGAGAGAGGAGAGTACAGTCAGAACATGTGTTTAGAGAGAGGAGAGGAGGGTACAGTCAGAACATGTGTTTTAGAGAGAGGAGGGTACAGTCAGAACATGTGTTTTAGAGAGAGGAGAGGAGGGTACAGTCAGAACATGTGTTTTAGAGAGAAGAGGGTACAGTCAGAACATGTGTTTAGAGAGAGAGAGGAGGGTACAGTCAGAACATGTGTTTTAGAGAGAGGAGAGGAGGGTACAGTCAGAACATGTGTTTTAGAGAGAGGAGAGGAGGGTACAGTCAGAACATGTGTTTTAGAGAGAGGAGAGGAGGGTACAGTCAGAACATGTGTTTTAGAGAGAGGAGGGTACAGTCAGAACATGTGTTTAGAGAGAGGAGAGGAGGGTACAGTCAGAACATGTGTTTTAGAGAGAGGAGAGGAGGGTACAGTCAGAACATGTGTCTATGAGAGAGAGAAGAGGGTACAGTCAGAAAATGTGTTTTAGAGAGAGAGAGGAGGGTACAGTCAGAACATGTGTTTTAGAAAGAGGAGGGTACAGTCAGAACATGTGTTTTAGAGAAAGAGAGGAGGGTACAGTCAGAACATGTGTTTTAGAGAGAGAGGAGGGCAGGGTACAGTCAGAACATGTGTTTTAGAGAGAGAGAGGAGGGTACAGTCAGAACATGTGTTTTAGAAAGAGGAGAGGAGGGTACAGTCAGAACATGTGTTTTAGAGAGAGGAGGGTACAGTCAGAACATGTGTTTAGAGAGAGGAGAGGAGGGTACAGTCAGAACATGTGTTTTAGAGAGAGAGAGAGGAGGGTACAGTCAGAACATGTGTTTTAGAAAGAGGAGAGGAGGGTACAGTCAGAACATGTGTTTTAGAGAGAGGAGGGTACAGTCAGAACATGTGTTTAGAGAGAGAGAGAGGAGGGTACAGTCAGAACATGTGTTTTAGAGAGAGGAGGGTACAGTCAGAACATGTGTTTAGAGAGAGAGAGAGGAGGGTACAGTCAGAACATGTGTTTTAGAGAGAGGAGGGTACAGTCAGAACATGTGTTTTAGAGAGAGAGAGGAGGGTACAGTCAGAACATGTGTTTTGAGAGAGGAGAGGAGGGTACAGTCAGAACATGTGTTTTAGAGAGAGGAGGGTACAGTCAGAACATGTGTTTAGAGAGAGGAGAGTACAGTCAGAACATGTGTTTTAGAGAGAGAGGAGGGTACAGTCAGAACGTGTTTAGAGAGAGGAGAGGAGGGTACAGTCAGAACATGTGTTTTAGAGAGAGAGGAGGGTACAGTCAGAACATGTGTTTAGAGAGAGAGAGGAGGGTACAGTCAGAACATGTGTTTTAGAGAGAGGAGAAGAGGGTACAGTCAGAACATGTGTTTTAGAGAGAGGAGAGGAGGGTACAGTCAGAACATGTGTTTTAGAGAGAGGAGAGTAGAGTACAGTCAGAACATGTGTTTTAGAGAGAGGAGAGGAGAGTACAGTCAGAACATGTGTTTAGAGAGAGGAGAGGAGGGTACAGTCAGAACATGTGTTTAGAGAGAGAGAGAGAGAGGAGGGTACAGTCAGAACATGTGTTTTAGAGAGAGGAGGGTACAGTCAGAACATGTGTTTTAGAGAGAGGAGGGTACAGTCAGAACATGTGTTTTAGAGAGAGAGAGGAGGGTACAGTCAGAACATGTGTTTTAGAGAGAGGAGAGGAGGGTACAGTCAGAACATGTGTCTATGAGAGAGAGAGGAGGGTACAGTCAGAAAATGTGTTTTAGAGAGAGGAGGGTACAGTCAGAACATGTGTTTTAGAGAGAGAGAGAGGAGGGTACAGTCAGAACATGTGTTTTAGAGAGAGGAGGGTACAGTCAGAACATGTGTTTTAGAGAGAGGAGAGGAGGGTACAGTCAGAACATGTGTTTTAGAGAGAGGAGAGGAGGGTACAGTCAGAACATGTGTTTATGAGAGAGAGAGGAGGGTACAGTCAGAACATGTGTTTTAGAGAGAGGAGGGTACAGTCAGAACATGTGTTTTAGAGAGAGAGAGGAGGGTACAGTCAGAACATGTGTTTAGAGAGAGGAGAGGAGGGTACAGTCAGAACATGTGTTTTAGAGAGAGAGGAGGGTACAGTCAGAACATGTGTTTAGATAGAGAGAGGAGGGTACAGTCAGAACATGTGTTTTAGAGAGAGGAGAGGAGGGTACAGTCAGAACATGTGTTTTAGAGAGAGGAGAGGAGGGTACAGTCAGAACATGTGTTTTAGAGAGAGGAGAGGAGAGTACAGTCAGAACATGTGTTTTAGAGAGAGGAGAGGAGAGTACAGTCAGAACATGTGTTTAGAGAGAGGAGAGGAGGGTACAGTCAGAACATGTGTTTAGAGAGAGAGAGAGAGAGGAGGGTACAGTCAGAACATGTGTTTTAGAGAGAGGAGGGTACAGTCAGAACATGTGTTTTAGAGAGAGGAGGGTACAGTCAGAACATGTGTTTTAGAGAGAGAGAGGAGGGTACAGTCAGAACATGTGTTTTAGAGAGAGGAGAGGAGGGTACAGTCAGAACATGTGTCTATGAGAGAGAGAAGAGGGTACAGTCAGAAAATGTGTTTTAGAGAGAGGAGGGTACAGTCAGAACATGTGTTTTAGAGAGAGAGAGAGGAGGGTACAGTCAGAACATGTGTTTTAGAGAGAGGAGGGTACAGTCAGAACATGTGTTTTAGAGAGAGGAGAGGAGGGTACAGTCAGAACATGTGTTTTAGAGAGAGGAGAGGAGGGTACAGTCAGAACATGTGTTTATGAGAGAGAGAGGAGGGTACAGTCAGAACATGTGTTTTAGAGAGAGGAGGGTACAGTCAGAACATGTGTTTAGAGAGAGAGAGAGGAGGGTACAGTCAGAACATGTGTTTTAGAGAGAGGACGGTACAGTCAGAACATGTGTATTAGAGAGAGAGAGGAGGGTACAGTCAGAACATGTGTTTTAGAGAGAGAGAGGAGGGTACAGTCAGAACATGTGTATTAGAGAGAGAGAGGAGGGTACAGTCAGAACATGTGTTTTAGAGAGAGAGAGGAGGGTACAGTCAGAACATGTGTTTTAGAGAGAGAGAGGAGGGTACAGTCAGAACATGTGTTTTAGTGAGAGAGAGGAGGGTACAGTCAGAACATGTGTTTAGAGAGAGAGAGGAGGGTACAGTCAGAACATGTGTTTTAGAAAGAGGAGAGGAGGGTACAGTCAGAACATGTGTTTTAGAGAGAGGAGAGGAGGGTACAGTCAGAACATGTGTTTTAGAGAGAGAGAGGAGGGTACAGTCAGAACATGTGTTTTAGAGAGAGAGAGGAGGGTAGAGTCAGAACATGTGTTTTAGAGAGAGAGAGGAGGGTACAGTCAGAACATGTGTTTTAGAAAGAGGAGGGTACAGTCAGAACATGTGTTTTAGAGAAAGAGAGGAGGGTACAGTCAGAACATGTGTTTAGAGAGAGGAGGGTACAGTCAGAACATGTGTTTTAGAGAAAGAGAGGAGGGTACAGTCAGAACATGTGTTTTAGAGAAAGAGAGGAGGGTACAGTCAGAACATGTGTTTTAGAGAGAGGAGGGTACAGTCAGAACATGTGTTTTAGAGAAAGAGAGGAGGGTACAGTCAGAACATGTGTTTTAGAGAGAGGAGGGTACAGTCAGAACATGTGTTTTAGAGAGAGGAGAGTACAGTCAGAACATGTGTTTAGAGAGAGGAGAGGAGGGTACAGTCAGAACATGTGTTTTAGAGAGAGGAGGGTACAGTCAGAACATGTGTTTTAGAGAGAGGAGAGGAGGGTACAGTCAGAACATGTGTTTTAGAGAGAAGAGGGTACAGTCAGAACATGTGTTTAGAGAGAGAGAGGAGGGTACAGTCAGAACATGTGTTTTAGAGAGAGGAGAGGAGGGTACAGTCAGAACATGTGTTTTAGAGAGAGGAGAGGAGGGTACAGTCAGAACATGTGTTTTAGAGAGAGGAGAGGAGGGTACAGTCAGAACATGTGTTTTAGAGAGAGGAGGGTACAGTCAGAACATGTGTTTAGAGAGAGGAGAGGAGGGTACAGTCAGAACATGTGTTTTAGAGAGAGGAGGGTACAGTCAGAACATGTGTTTTAGAGAGAGGAGAGTACAGTCAGAACATGTGTTTAGAGAGAGGAGGGTACAGTCAGAACATGTGTTTTAGAGAGAGGAGAGGAGGGTACAGTCAGAACATGTGTTTTAGAGAGAGAGAGAGGAGGGTACAGTCAGAACATGTGTTTTAGAGAGAGGAGAGTACAGTCAGAACATGTGTTTAGAGAGAGGAGGGTACAGTCAGAACATGTGTTTTAGAGAGAGGAGAGGAGGGTACAGTCAGAACATGTGTTTAGAGAGAGGAGAGGAGGGTACAGTCAGAACATGTGTTTTAGAGAGAGGAGAGGAGGGTACAGTCAGAACATGTGTTTAGAGAGAGGAGGGTACAGTCAGAACATGTGTTTTAGAGAGAGGAGAGGAGGGTACAGTCAGAACATGTGTTTTAGAGAGAGAGAGGAGGATACAGTCAGAACATGTGTTTTAGAGAGAGAGAGGAGGGTACAGTCAGAACATGTGTTTTAGAGAGAGGAGAGGAGGGTACAGTTAGAACATGTGTTTTAGAGAGAGGAGAGGAGGGTACAGTCAGAACATGGGGTGGAAGTCATGACATTTCTCACTGGCTGAAAGGACAGAGGAAAAGAAGAGAAAGGATGGTAAGCCTTGTGTTTGAGAGACAAATTGTGACGTTTGACATTAATGTTCTCTCTACCAGAGACTTTTACACTGGATGTTTGGATTTTAGGTGGGAAACGCAATTATCTAAAGATCTTGCAACAATTTACAGGTCGACTGGCAAATGCTCAAGTTCGGCATTACATTTTTAGGTTTTAAGGAGGCATCAGGGGATCTGAGGTTTAAAGACCTGAGACTGAACCCGCCTTTAATTAAATGAAGAACTCTTGCATGATAATCTATACATACATAATCCTTGAGGTTATGAGAACAAAGACGTATCAAGCCCGGTTATCAAACCAAAGCTAACCAACCCCTCGCCTGGCATGGAGGCAATTAGCAAACACTGTTCCATTGAATATTTTCAAAACGCTTTATATCTGCATACTGCATACTTGTATTTTAGATTCACTTGTCTTTCATTTTTTATTCACTGATGTTGCATCCCTGAATTTCAGCGTCTAAGACTGCCATGTGAGTACCGGAAACATGAACTTCAACTGGACTACGTCCCAAGAGGCACCCTTTTCCCGAAAAGTGCACTACTTTGGACCAGGGCCCAAAGGGACACACTCTAATCTAAAGTCAGTGGTATAAGAGCCATGAGTACAGAGATTCCCCATGGGTCCAGATATACAGTAGCTATACACATGTTGCCCCCTTATGATGAACTAAGACACTTCCATTCAGTTGATTATAGAATGAAAGCGATGGTTGTCGGCACACACGCTTGGCTCACGTTCCAGCCATACTTCAATACCCACATGGATGGCTGACTCATTCCTACACAGTTTGGACATGTATAGGCTTAAGTAGTGGGTGTATGCGTGTGTGAGAGCGCGGGATCGGAGCGCCATGTCTATGTCCAAAAGGCTCCTTAAGAGCTTCTACCCCCAAGCCATAAGACTGCTGAACAACTAATCAAATGGCCACCCAAACTATTTACATTGTCACCCCTTTGTTTTTACACTGCTGCTACGCTATGTTTATTATCTATGCATAGCCACTTTACCCCTACCTACATTATCAAATTACCTCGACTAACCTGTACCCAAGCACATTGACTTGTACCGGTACCCCCTGTATATAGCAGTGTTATTGTTATTTTATTGTGTTACTTTTTGTTTCATGAGCTGAAATAAAAGATCCCCAAAATTTTCCAGATGCACAAAAAGCTTATTTCTCTCAAATGGTGTGCACAAATGTGTTTATATCCCTGTTAGTGAGCATTTCTTATTTGCCAAGATAATCCATCCACCTGACAGGTGTGGCATATCAGAAGCTGATTAAACAGTATGATCATTACACAGGTGCACCTTGTACTGGGACTTGAAAGGCCACTCTAAAATGTGCAGTTTTGTCACACAACACAATGCCACAGATGTCTCAAGTTGAGGGAGCATGCAATTGGCATGCTGACTGCAGGAATGTCCACCAGAGCTGTTGCCAGAGAAATGAATGTACATTTTAGAGAATTTGGCAGACCACATGTAACCATGCCAGCCCAGGACCTCCACATCCAGCTTCTTCACCTGCGGTATCGTCTGAGACCAGTCACCCGAACAGCTGATGAAACTGAGGAGTATTTCTGTCTGTAATAAAGCCCTATTGTGGGGGGGGGGGGAAATCATCCTGATTGGCTGGGCCTGGCTCCCAAGTGGGTGCCTATGCCCTCCCAGGCCCACCCATGGCTGCGACCCTGTCAAGTCATGTGAAATCCATAGATTAGGGACTAATGATGCTTTTTATTTATTTTGATTATCCCTTTTCACCCCAATTTCGTGATATCCAATTGGTAGTTACAGTCTTGTCCCATCGCTGCAACTCCAAGCCGCACTGCTTCTTGACACACTGCTCGCTTAACCTGGAAGCCAGCTGCACCAATGTGTCGGAGAAAACACCGTCCAACTGGCGGCCGTGTTTGCGTGCATGCTACCGGCCTGCCACAGGAGCCTCTAGATCTCAATGAGACAAGAACATCCCGGCTGGCCAAACCCTTCGTTAACCTGGACGACACTGGGCCAATTATACGCCAACTCATGGGTCTCCCGGTCGCGGCTGGCTGCGACACAGCCTGGCATCGACTCCGGGTCTGTAGTGACGCCTCTAGCACTGAGATACAGTGCCTTATATCGCTGCACCACTCGGGAGGCCCTTAATGAATTTATTTGAATTAACTGAATTTCCTTATATGAACTATAACTCAGTAATTGTTGAAATTGTTGCATGTTGCATTTATATTTTTGTTCAGTTAACATTACACATTTCCCTATCTGTTCAATTTGTCTGGTTGCATGTGCCAGATGGCAGCCTTCTATACTGGTTATTCTTCAGGGACTAGGCTCCCTAGTCTGCCTGCCTACAGACACAGTTCACAGGGAAAGTTCTCAATGATCCAGAACGTGGAACACACATTATGGGCCTTTTCTGTTAACATTTCCACATGCATCTACAACAGAGACGAGACAAAGAGTTATTCTCCTGTACTGTGTGAGAGGTTGAAGGCTCTGAATACTGCACAACTCTGATGGGAGGCTGTGTGAGAGGTTGAAGGCTCTGAATACTGCACGACTCTGATGGGAGGCTTCATGTGGTGATTAAAGGGAATGGCTCCTTCCTTCTCCTCCTTTCCAACCTCTATCCTCCCTTGTTCTCATCCTTTTTCCTCCCTTGTTTCCCCTCCTGTCCTCAGCCAATGGTGTGGCCAGAGAGCTAATCTAACTGTTTCCTGAGGGAGCTCCATTAGAGTGCATTAGACTGCATTACATACACTGGGAGGGAGAAATCACTGTGTGTTTATTGGGTTACCGGATTCATCATAAACTCCCCACTGAGAGGGACATTTGGTTTCTCAGCTCAATCCATCTACCGTGCCTTCAGAAAGTATTCATACTCCTTGACTTATTCCACATTTTGTTAAGTTACAGCCTGAATTTAAAATGGATTAAATATATATTTTCCCCTCACACATCTACACACAATACCCCATAATGACAAAGTGAAAACATGTTTTTTGAAATATTTAATTTACATACAGTACCAGTCAAGTTTGGACACACCTACTCATTCAAGGGTTTTTCTTTCTTTTTACAATGTTCTACATTGTAGAATAATAGTGAAGACATCAAAACTATGAAATAACACATGGAATCATGTAACCAAAAAAAGTGTTAAAATATATTTTATCTTTTAGGTTCTTCAAAGTAGCCATCCTTTGCCTTGATGACAGCTTTGCACATGGGTTAAGTGTGCCTTGAATTCTTAATAAATCACGGACAGTGTCACCAGCAAAGCACCACCCACACCATCACAACTCATCCTCCATGCTTCATGGTGGGAACTACACATGCAGAGATCATCCATTCACCTACTCTGCTTCTCACAAAGACACAGCGGTTGGAACCAAAAATCTCAAATTTGGACTCATCAGACCAAAGGACAGATTTCCACAGGTCTAATGTCCATTGCTTGTGTTTCTTTATATTTGATATTCTTCAAAGTAGTCACCATTTTCCTTGATAACAGCTTTGCAAATGCTTGGCATTCTTTCAACCAGCTTCATGAGGTAGTCACCTGTAATGCATTTCAATTAACAGGTACGCCTTGTTAAAATGTATTTCCTTCTTAATGCATTTGAGACAATCAGTTGTGTTGTGACAAGGTAGGGGTGATATGCAGAAGATAGCCCTACTTTGTAAAAGACCAAGTCCATATTATGGCAAGAACAGCTCAAATAAGCAAAGAGAAACAACAGTCTATCATTACTTTAAGACATGAAAGTTTCTTCAAAGGCAGTTGCAAAACCATCAAGCGCTATGATGAAACTGGCTCTCATGAGGACCACTACAGGAAAGGAAGACCAGAGTTACCTCTGCTGCAGAGGATAAGTTCATTAGAAATTGCAGCCGAAATAAATGCTTCACAGAGTTCAAGTAACAGACACATCTCAACATCAACTGTTCAGAGGAGACTGTGTGAATCAGGCCTTCATGGTCAAATTGCTGCAAAGAAACCACTACTAAAGGACACCAATAATAAGAAGAGACTTGCTTGGGCCAAGAAACCTGAGCGGAAACCTGGGTGGAAATATGTCCTTTGGTCTGATGAGACCAAATTTGAGATTTGGATTGTGCAACATTTGCCCATTATTCTTTTCAAAATTCTTCAAGCTCTGTTGTTGATCATCACTAGACAACCATTTTCAGGTCTTGCCATAGTAGATTTAAGTCTAAACTAACTCAGCCACTCAGGAACATTCACAGTCTTCTTGGTAAGCAGCTCCAGTGTAGATTTGGCCTTGTGTTTTAGGTTATTGTCCTTCTGAAAGGTGAATTAATCTCCCAGTGTCTACTGGAAAGCAGACTGAACCAGGTTTTCCTCTAGGACTTTGCCTGTGCTTAGCTCCATTACGTAAAATGTTTTATCTTGAAGAACTCCCCAGTCCTTAACAATTACATACCCATAACATGATGCAACCACCACCATGCTTGAAAATATGAAGAGTGGTACACAGTTATGTGTTGGATTTGCTCCAAACATAACACTTTGTTCTCAGGACAAAAAGTGAATTGCTTTGCCACATTTTTTGCAGTATTACTTTAGTGCCCTGAAGCAAACAGGATTCATGTTTTGGAATATTTTAATTCTGTACAGGCTTCTTTCTTTTCACTCTGTCAATTAGGTTAGTATTGTTGAGTAACTACAATGTTGCTGACCTATCCTCAGTTTTCTCCTATCTCAGCCATTAAAATATGTAACTGTTTTAAAGTCGCCATTGGCCTCATGAAGAAATCCCTGAGCAGTTTCCTTCCTCTCCAGAAACGGAGTTAGGAAGGATGGCAGTATCTTTGTAGTGACTGGGTGTATTAATACACCATCCAAAGTGTAATTAGTAACTTCACCATGCTCAAAGGAATATTCAATGTCTGCTTTTATTTATTTTTTTGACCATCTACCTATACGTGCCCTTCTTTGCGAGGCATTGGAAAACCTCCCAGGTCTTTGCGAGGCATTGGAAAACCTCCCTGGTATTTGCGAGGCATTGGAAAACCTCCCTGGTATTTGTGGTTGAATCTGTGTTTGAAATTCACTGCTTGACTGAGGGAGCTTACAGATAATTGTATGTGTGTGGTACAAGGTTTGAGGTAGTCATTCAAAAATCATGTTAAACACTTATTATTGCACACAGAGTGAGTGCATGCAACTTATTAAGAAAATATTTACTCCTGAACTTATTTAGGCTTGTCATAACAAAGGGGTTGAATACTTTTCAGCTTTTTATTTTTAATACATTTGTAAACATTTCGAAAAACATAATTCCACTTTTACATTATCGGGTATTGTGTGTAGGCCAGGGACAAAAAAACTCTCAATTTAATCAAATTTAAATCCAGGCTGTAACAACACTGTGAAAAAGTCAAGGGGTGTGAGGATACTTTCTGAAGGCATTGTACATTCTCCAGTGATATAACACCTTAAAGAAAATTTCGATTTTGTAATATTTCAATCAGCAAGGAAACTTATAGGAATTTTTATGTAGGTAAGGGTAAAGCGACTATGCATAGATAATAAACAGCGAATAGCAGCAGTGTAAAAAAAACAAAAAAAAACGGGGTAGCTTTTAATGAGCTGTTCAGCAGTCTTATGGCTTGGGGTTAGAAGCCTTTTGGACCTAGATTTGGCGCTCCGATACCACATGCCGTGCGGTAGCAAAGAGAACAGTCTATGACTTGGGTGGCTAGAGTCCTCTGACACCACCTAGTATAGCAGTCCTAGATGGAAGGAAGCTTGATCCTCCTTTTCCTGAAGTCCACGATCAGCTCCTTTGTCTTGCTCATGTTGAGGGACAGGTTGTTGTCCTGGCACCACACTGCCAGGTCTGTGACCTCCTCCCTATAGGCGGTTTCATCATTGTCGGTGATCAGGCCTACCACCGTTGTGTCGTCAGCAAACTTGGTGTTGCAATCATGCTTGGCCACGCAGTCGTGGGTGAGCAGGGAGTACAGGAGGGGACTAAGCATGCACCCCCTATCGAAATCACCATGGAGACCAGAGCTTTGTGAAAAGGGTCAGCAATAACCCAGGGTGTAATGATTGGCAACAGGTCTTGGCATTCTTTATGAACTACAGTACCCACTCCTCTTTCTCGGTCTTTGAGAGCTGATTGAGGAGCTGCCTCAAGTTAAAGGTCTCTGAGTGGAGCAGCCATTAACATAGTCTTGAGGCATCACAGCAAGGTGCCCCGGCTCCGACCGGGGCCACGGAATTGCGTCAACATTGGCAGAAATTGAAATTTCACGGAATGATTTCCACAGGGGCTCTGGTGTCGGCCGGACCGTGTGGGCCTGTGATTTGGAGCGCTGTGGATGTGGCTCGTCCCGATTCCTGGAGAACGGAGCCATTGCCAGTACATCAGTCAGCTGAGAGAAGAGTAGAGACAAAACAAGCAACACCACCTGCTTAGTGGACAGGAGGACACATTTCCCCTGGCTGGCAGATTGGGAGGAGAGTGAGTGAGGGAGAGCGGTTAGGAGAGTGAGGGAGGGTGAACGGGGTGAGTAGAGTGAGGGGAGTGAAATTGAGGCAGGGTGAGGAGGGAGAGGACGGTGAGAGGGTTAGGGAAGGTGAGGAGGTAAAGAGGGGGAGGAAGGGGAGGTAGAGTGAGATGAGGGAGAGTGAGGAGGTGAAGGGGGTGGAGGAGTGTGAGGAGGTTGAGGATGACTGCTCTGGGGGTGTTAACTGATGGGCCGAGCAGGGGAACGAGGAAGGGAGGTGACTGACTCGCTTCAGACTTTCAGAGAGCCAGGAACGGGTGGGTCTCAATACACTGGGACAGGGTGGCTGCAGAGCTGCAGTCCTGAAGCTCTCTACTTTGTGATGCATCCTGGAGTGTATTCAGTCATGTGAAATGTTCTGAACATTGCAGATAGAAATAGAATGAATAGAGCCGACACGATTTCCTATTCAACCTTCTACACAATATTTTTCTATCTGAATGTTCTGTAACACCCTCCCTCCCACATCGCACAGACACACTTGCGGTGACAATTGCTGGCATGTTTAGAACATGGTTATAACATGTTCATAACATGTTCATAGTGTCTAAACAACCTGACCTTTTCATCCCCATGCAGAGAAGTTATTTTTTTCTTCACGTTGTATTATTCATACTGTTACTCTCCAACTAGGGTAATGTCTCCTGAATGGTAACTGAATATTTAAATCTAACCAACACAATTCTCCCACGCTGAACAAATAATTGAAGAGATAAAGAATTCATCTGGGCTATTCTACGCGTGACAAGCGATTTGATGACAAAACATCTTAACTCTGTTAAGAGTGAGAATATGGCCCTCAAGGGAAGTCAGCAGGTAATGTGAGAACTGATAATGACCTTTGTATTGAAGAGGTTACGAGTTACGCCCCAAAGTCTTGATTCTTACAACACTTGATGCACTTAGATTTGTAATGGGTGTGTCACAACATAATGAATGGAACAAATACATTACTGCATAACACAGTGTTACATAAGCAGTAACGCCCAAGCAGACACATCGACGGCCCTGAAAGAACTTCATTGGACTCTATGTAAACTGGAAACCACATATCCTGAGGCTGCATTTATTGTAGCCGGGGATTTTAACAAGGCTAATCTGAAAACAAGGCTCCCCAAATTCTATCAGCATATCGGTTGTGCTACCAGGGCGGGCAAAACCTTAGACCACTGTTATTCTAACTTGCGAACAACAACATTGTCGAATACGCTGACTCGGTGTGCGAGTTCATTAACAAGTGCATCGGTGATGTCGTACCAACAGCGTCTATTAAAACATTCCCCAACCAGAAACCATGGATTTATGACAGCATTCGCTCAAAACTGAACCCGTGAACCACTGCTTTTAATCAGGGCAAAGTGACCAGAAACATGACCGAATATAAACAGTGTAGCTATTCCCTCTGCAAGGCAATCAAACAAGCTAAGCGTCAGTACAGAGACAAAGTGGAGTCGCAATTCAACGGCTCAGACATGAGAGGTATGTGGCAGGGTCTACAGTCAATCACGGACTACAAAAGAAAAAACAGCCCCGTCGCGGATCACGATGCCTTGCTCCCAGACAGACTAAACAACTTTTTGCTCGCTTTGAGGACAATACAGTGCCACTGACACGGCCCGCTACCAAAACCTGTTGGCTCTCCTTCACTGTAGCCAACGTGAGTAAAAAATGTAAACTTGTTAACCCTCACAAGGCTGCAGGCCCAGACGGCATCCCCGGCCGCATCCTCAGAGCATGCGCAGACCAGCTGGCTGGTGTGTTTACAGACATATTCAATCAATCCTTATCCCAGTCTGCTGTCCCCACATGCTTCAAGAGGGCCACCATTGTCCCTGTTCCCAAGAAAGCCAAGGTAACTGAGCTAAATGACTACCACCCTGTAGCACTCACTTCCGTCATCATGAAGTGCTTTGAGAGACTAGTCAAGGACCATATCACCTCCACCCTACCTGACACCCTAGACCCACTCTAATTTGCTTACCGACCCAATAGGTCCACAGACAAAGCAATCGCCATCACACTGCCCCAACCTATCTGGACAAGAGGAATACCTATGTAAGAATGCTGTTCATCGATTACAGCTCAGCATTTAACACCATAGTACCCTCCAAACTCGTCATTAAGCTCGAGACCCTGGGTCTCGACCCCGCCCTGTGCAACTGGGTCCTGGACTTCCTGACGGGCCGCCCCCAGGTGGTGAGGGTAGGTAACATCTCCACCCCGCAGATCCTCAATACTGGGTCCCCACAAGGGTGCGTTCTCAGCCCTCTCCTGTACTCCCTGTTCACCCACGACTGCGTGGCCATGCACGCATCCAACTCAATCATCAAGTTTGCAGACGACACTACAGTGGTAGGCTTGATTACCAACAACGAGACGGCCTACAGGGAGGAGGTGAGGGCCCTCGGAGTGTGGTGTCAGGAAAATAAACTCACACTCAATGTCAACAAAACAAAAGAGATGATCGTGGTATCCAGGAAACAGCAGAGGGAGTAGCCCCCTATCTACATTGACGGGACAGTAGTGGACAGTAGTGGACAGTAGTGGAGAGGGTGGAGAGTTAAGTTCCTTGGCGTACACATCACGTACAAACTGAAATGGTCCACCCTCACAGACAGCGTGGTGAAGAAGGCGCAGCAGCTGCTACTTGCCCTCCAGGACACCAACATCACCCGATGTCACAGGAAGGCCAAAAAGATAATCAAGGACAGCAACCACCCGAGCCACTGCCTGTTCACCCCGCTAACATCCAGAAGGCGAGGCCAGTATAGGTGCATCAAAGCTGGAACCGAGAGACTGAAAAACAGCTTCTATCTCAAGGCCATCAGACTGTTAAACAGCCATCACCAACATTGAGTGGCTGCTGCCAACATATTGACTCAACTCAAGCCACTTTAATAATGGGAAAATTGATGTAATCAATTTATCACTTGCCACTTTATATTATTTATATTAGATAATGTTTACATAACCTACATTATTCATCTCATATGTATATACTGTTCGCCATACCATCTACTGCATCTTGCCATCTTGATGTAATTAAATGTATCACTAGCCACTTTAAACAATGCCACTTTATATAATGTTTTCATAACCTAAATTACTCATCTCATATGTATATACTGTACTCCATACCATCTATTACATCTTGCCTATGCCGTTCGGCCATCACTCATTTATGTATTTATATGTACATATTCGTATTCATTCCTTTACACTTGTGTGTACAAGGTAGTTGTTATGGAATTGGTAGATTACTTGTTAGATATTACTGCATGGTCGGAACTAGAAGCACAAGCATTTCGCTACACTTGCATTAACACCTGCTAACCATGTGTATGTGACAAATACATTTGATTTGATTTATTACTGCATAACACAGTATTACATAAGCAGTAACGCACAAACAGAATGGAACACTGTGATTTGTAAATATACAGTTTAAATTCGACAGACCCAAATATCCTGGGACATTGGTAGACTATTTGACTATTTCCCTTCAGTCAGTTGTGTGTGTGTGTGTGCATGCGTGTGTGTCCGTCCCTCTTTATCCACGAGGTTAGACTCGAACAAAAATAAGACCATACAGCGACGTTCTATAAAGAACAAACAGCCATCAATCTTCTAAACTGTCATCAAGGCAAAGGGTGACTACTATGAAGAATGTCAAATATAAAATAGATTTAGATTTGTTTAACACTTTTTTGGTTACTACATGATTCCATATGTGCTATTTCATAGTTTTGATGTCTTCGCTATTATTCTTCAATGAGTAGGTGTGTCCAAAATTGACTGATAATGTGTGTGTGTGTGTGTGTGTGTGTGTGTGTGTGTGTGTGTGTGTGTGTGTGTGTGTGTGTATAGTTGAAGTCGGAAGTTTACATACACTTAGGTTACCTCTTAGGGATAGGGGGCAGTATTTTCACGCCCGGATGAAAAACGTACCCAAATTAAACTGGTTACTATTCTTGCCCAGAAACTAGAATATGCATATTATTAGTAGATGTTGATAGAAAACACTCTGAAGTTTCTAAAACTGTTTGAATGGTATCTGTGAGTATAACAGAACTCATATGGCAGGCAAAAGCATGAGAAAAATTCAACCAGGAAGTGGAAGATCTGAGAATTGTAGTTCTTCTTTCTAATCACTATCGAAACTACAGTGTCTGTGGGGTCACTTTGCACTTCCTAAGGCTTCCATTGGCTGTCAAAAGCCTTCAGAAAGTTGTTTCATCCGTCTCCTGTAACCTGGCAGAGTATAGGAGCTCAGTCAACGAGTGGACTGGCTATGGACAAAGGGATTGGATATGCACGATCCCGCGAGCGCACTGTTCCTTCTTTTTCTCCTTGAATGATGCCGCTATTGTCCGGTTGGAATATTATCGCATTTTTTAAAATACCATAAAGATTGATTTTAAACAACGTTTGACATGCTTCTAAGAACGGTAATGGAACATT
Organism: Salmo salar; assembly: GCF_965601325.2. Lineage (NCBI taxonomy): Eukaryota > Metazoa > Chordata > Actinopteri > Salmoniformes > Salmonidae > Salmo > Salmo salar. The sequence goes on from NC_138317.1 coordinate 34,228,407, forward strand.
TTGACTTTTCGTCTCTGGTACTGCGCTTGCGCGTTATGCCTTTGGATAGTGCTCTGTACGCACGAACAAAACGGAGGTATTTGGACATAAATATGGATTATTTCTAACAAAAACAACATTTCTTGTGGAAGTAGCAGTCCTGGGAGTGCATTCTGATGAAGATCAGCAAAGGTAAGAGAATATTTATAATACTAATTCTGAGTTTAGGTAACCCCAGAACTTGGCAGGTGTCTGTATAGCTTGCTTTGAGGGTGGGCTATATACTCAGAATATTGAAAAATGTGCTTTCGCCAAAAATCTATTTTAAAATCTTACACAGCGGTTGCATAAAGGAGTACTGTATCTATAATGCTTAAAATAATTGTTATGTATTTTGTCAACGTTTATGATGAGTATTTCTGTAATATGTGTGCTCATTGTGCTCATTCACCGGTGGTTTTGGAGGCTAAACATTTTCTGAACATCACGCGCCAATGTAAAATGCTGTTTTTGGATATAAATATGAACTTTATCGAACAAAACATACATGTATTGTGTAACATGATGTCCTAGGAGTGTCATCTGATGAAGATCGTCAAAGGTTAGAGCTTCATTTAGCTGTGTTTTGGGTTTTTGTGACATATCTCCTTGCTTGGAAAATGGCTGTGGTTATTTTTGTCCATGTACTCTCCTAACATAATCTAATGTTTTGCTTTCGCTGTAAAGCCTTTTTGAAATCGGACAATGTTGTTACATTAAGGAGAAGTGTATCTTTAAAATGGTGTAAAATAGTCGTATGTTTGAGAAATTGAAATTATGATATTTTTGCTGTTTTGAATTTCGCGCCATGCTATTTTGTCAAATGATCCCGTTAACGGGATCCTGTCTCGAAGGGGTCACTAAGATTAAGACACGTTTTTCAACCACTCCACAAATGTCTTGTTGACAAACTATAGTCTTGGCAAGTCAGTTAGGACATCTACTTTGTGCATGACACAAGTCATTTTTCCAACAATTGTTTACAGACAGATTATTTCACTTACAATTGACTGCATCACAATTCCAGTGGGTCAGAAGTTTACATACACTAAGTTGACTGTGCCTTTAAATAGCTTGGAAAATTCCAGAAATGATGTCATGGCTTTAGAAGCTTCTGATAGGCTAATTGACATAATTTGACATAATTTGAGTCAATTGGAGGTGTACCTGTGGATGTATTTCAAGTCCTACCTTCAATCTCAGTGCCTCTTTGCTTGACATCATGGGAAAATCAAAAGAAATCAGCCAAGACCTCAGAAAAAAATGTTAGACCTCCCCAAGTCTGGTTCATTCTTGGGAGCAATTTCCAAATGCCTGAAGGTACCACGTTCATCTGTACAACCAATATTACGCAAGTATAAACACCATGGGACCACGCAGCCATCATACCGCTCAGGAAGGAGACGCGTTCTGTCTCCTAGAAATGAATGTACTTTGGTGCGAAAAGTGTAAATCAATCCCAGAACAACAGCAAAGGACCTTGTGAAGATGCTGGAGGAAACAGGTACAAAAGTATCTATATCCACAGTAAAACGAGTCCGACTAAACTCCCGACTTCAACTGTAATTGCAAAAGGGTTTTCTAATGATCAATTAGCCTTTTAAAATGATAGACTTGGATTAGCTAACACAACGTGCCATTGGAACACATGAGTGATGGTTGCTGATAATGGGCCTCTGTACGCCTATGTAGATATTCCATTAAAAATCAGCTGTTTCCAGCTCAAATAGTCATTTACAACATGATCAATTTTATGTTATTTAAATGGACAAAAAATTAAAAATAATTCTAAGTGACCCCAAACTTTTGAACGGTTGTGTATGTATATACATATAGTGAAACACTATCATTCCACTATTACTACAGATATATTAACAACATTTTCTGAAATTACAATGCAAAAATATGACATGTTGATCCTTTGAGCCTGCTCTGGGAACGTCAGATGCCACAACCCATCTCCCATCTATCCTCAGCTATGACTGGGTGATCTGGGCCCTGGAGGTAAAAGTTCGCTGTAATCTCAGAGACTTCTGTTTGATTTAAAGGCGGTCCACGAAGGCTTCAGAACATTGACGCCTGTCTGGACATAGCTAATTAGAGCTCAACAAACAGAGCAAACACTAGCCACACAGATGTGACCACGGAGGGGAGAGGTGACAGACAGGGAGAGAGAAAGGAGAGGAAGAGGGGGTAGAAAGGGAGGGAGAGAGTGTGTGTCTGGGTGTTGGTGTGTGTGCGAGAGAGAGCGAGAGAGTGAGCGAGCATAAATGTGTGTGTAAGAGAAGGTAAAAGACAGAGTGCGAGTGTGTGGGACCTGCAGGGAGAGAGCCTTCCTGACATCTGTCTGAGCCCAGTGAGATTAAAGGGAGAGAGAAACAAGAGGAGGAAAACAGAGAGGAGAGTCACCTTGGAGCGAGGGAGGGAACCAGCATGACAAATAGACACTGAAAATGTGTCTTCCTCACTCCAATTACCACGCCAGCAGGCCTGGACGTAGGGCTGGGCAATATATAGAATTAATTCAAATGTATGTTTTTTTTCTCGTGATATTCCAAATGCCTGTTTCACAGAATCAATGTTTTTTGTATTTTTCGTTTTTCTGAGCGTTTATGGCCGCTTGTTCTTATGTTGTCTTTTTGGTCTTGTCTTGTTCGCTCTTTCTGTGCTGTGCACCTTCCCATTTACACCAGAGATCTGTATGTAATGACTAGATGCTCATGTCTCCGCCCTAACAATGGGAGTCGTTGTACAAAAGGCAGGCGACAAGGTTAAAAATAAGCACATAGAAACGCATTGGGTTTATTTTACAGATTTTGGCGAGTGAAACCTCTTTCTCCCAAGCCCCTCCCATTCACAACAACAAAGATGATTGATCACTGCTTTCTCTCTGACAAACGGTTAACTTGCTATTTGCATTTGAGGTTTGGTCCAACAGAATCGGTCATATGGACACCAAAACATTATTTTACTGTAATAGAGAAGTTAACCTGTCTAACCATATCCTGTTTATGTTTCAACTCCTCAAATTTTGAGCTGAGCAGACACTACTAAAACTAATGTACCAATGAACATTCATTCTGGAAAATGAATGCTCAGTTTGTCGCAAGCGCATAACGGTATCATGTATCGCTAGCAGCATTTTAGTCAAATAAAGATTGTTATACTAGCTGTTTAGCATAAAGCATAAAACAATGCAGTGTATTTTACCTTTAATTGTACAACAAAGCTTATTTAGAGAAAACATTAAGAAAATAGATATATATCGTGAATCGACGATAAGTTTGGAAAAGAAATGCAGATATGAGTTTTAGGCCATATCGCCCAGCCCTACGTGGACGTCCACTTGCAACAAGGGGAGTGTGTGTGTGTGTATACGTGTAGGGGAGAGTGAGGTGTGTGTGCATTCGTGTGTGTATGTGAGAATCAGCATCAGCAACACCTTTCAGGGCCAGTCAGTGTCAAGGCCAGTCAGTGTCCACGCTGGCAGGAGGATACTTTTGTCCCAAGTTGCACCTTGTTCCCTATTTATTGTACTTCATTTGAACAGGGCCCATAAGGCCTGGGGTCAAAAGTAGTGTACTGTGAAGGCAATAGGGCACCATTGCTCCCTATGGGCCCTGGTTAAAAGAAGTGCACTACAAAGGGAATAGGGTTTCACTTGGGACTCAACCATGGTGAACAGCTGAGTTTCCATTCCCCTTGTCATTAACAGAACTGGCTTTTAATGCTGCCATTAATGCTGCATTTAATGTGAGAACTCAGTTGAGTAAGATCAGTTGTATTTATTGCCATATGGAAATTACATTTGAAAATTGAACTTTAAAACAGTGGGACTTAAATATTTTAACACAGTTGTGGTCAAGAAAGACTTGATCAGTTTTCATACAGTACACAGTTTGATGTAAGGTATAGAGTAGTAACTCTTCAGGACTCTTCAGTAGTGTGTGGAGAAGAGAAGAGTCTGAGACTGGTTAAGATGTATTAGATGGCGAGAAGGTGACTGACGACAGGGAGAGATATCAGGGCAGGCAGGTAACCCAGTGTGGTGAAAACAACAGACCAGAGACTGAGACCCACAACAGCTCACAATATACAGTTGAAGTCGGAAGTTTCCATACACCTTAGCCAAATACATTTAAACTCAGTTTTTCAGAATTCCTGACATTTAATCCTAGTAAAAATTCCCTGTTTTAGGTCAGTTAGGATCACCACTTTATTTTAAGAACGTGAAATGTCAGAATAATAGTAGAGATAATTATTTATTTCAGCGTTTATTTCTTTCATCACATTCCCCGTGGGTCAGAAGTTTACATACTACCAAATACTAATTGAGTGTATTGTCTTTAAATTGTTTAACTTGGGTCAAACCTTTCTGGTAGCCTTCCACAATAAGTTGGGTGAATTTTGGCCCCTTTCTCCTGACAGAGCTGGTGTAACTGAGTCAGGTTTGTAGGCCTTATTTTTCGCACACGCTCTTTCAGTTCTGCCCACAAATTTTCTATAGGATTGAGGTCGGGGCTTTGAGATGGCCACTCCAATACCTTGACTTTGTTGTCCTTAAGCCATTTTGCCACAACTTTGGAAGTATGCTTGGGGTCATTGTCCATTTAGAAGACCCATTTGCAACCAAGCTTTAACTTCCTGACTGATGTCTTGAGATGCTGCTTCAATATATCTACATCATTTTCCTTCCTCATGATGCCTTCTATTTGGTGAAGTGCACCAGTACCTCCTGCAGCATAGCACCTCCACAACATGATGCTGCCACCCCCGTGCTTCACGGTTGGGATGGTGTTCTTCAGCTTGCAAACCTCCCCCTTTTTCCTCCAAACATAACGATGGTCATTATGGCCAAACAGTTCTATTTGTGTTTCATCAGACCAGAGGACATTTCTCCAAAAAGTACAATCTTTGTCCCCATGTGCAGTTGCAAACTGTAGTCTGGCTTTTTTATGGTGGTTTTGGAGCAGTGGCTTCTTCCTTGCTGAGCAGCCTTTCAGGTTATGTCAATACAGGACTCGTTTTACTATGGATCTAGATACTTTTGTACCTGTTTCCTCCAGCATCTTCACAAGGTCCTTTGCTGTTGTTCTGGGATTGATTTGCACTTTTCACACCAAAGTACGTTCATCTCTAAGAGACAGAACACGTCTTCTTCCTGAGTGGTATAATGGCTGCGTGGTCCCATGGTGTTTATACTTGCGTACTATTGTTTGTACAGATGAACATGGGACCTTCAGGCATTTGGAAATTGCTCCCAAGGATGAACCAGACTTGAGGTCATGGCTGATTTCTTTTTATTTTCCCATGATGTCAAGCAAAGAGGCACTGAGATTGAAGGTAGGCCTTGAAATACATCCACAGGTACACCTCCAATTGACTCAAATTATGTCAATTAGCCTATCAGAAGCTTCTAAAGCCATGACATCATTTTCTGGAATTTTCCAAGTTGTTTAAAGGCACAGTCAACTTAGTGTATGTAAACTTCTGACCCACTGGAATTGTGATACAGTGAATTATAAGTGAAACAATCTGTCTGTAAACAATTGTTGGAAAAATGACTTGTGTCATGCACAAAGTAGATGTCCTAACCGACTTGCCAAAACTATAGTTTGTTAACAAGACATTTGTGGAGTTGTTGAAAAACAAGTTTTAAATGACTCCAACCTAAGTGTATGTAAACTTCCGACTTCAACTGTCACACACACACACACACACACACACACACACACACACACACACACACAATCCTAACATCCATCTACTAACACACATCTATCCTAAGATCCGACAACTATTGGCTTTATAGAGAAAAACAGGCAGGGAAATCAGATCATTCTCATGAGAAAAAACAGGCAGAGAAATCAGATCATTCTCATGAGAAAAACAGGCAGAGAAATCAGATCATTCTCATGAGAAAAAACAGGCAGAGAAATCAGATCATTCTCATGAGAAAAAACAGGCAGAGAAATCAGATCATTCTCATGAGAAAAAACAGGCAGAGAAATCAGATCATTCTCATTTAAAAAAACAGGCAGAGAAATCAGATCATTCTTATGAGAAAAACCAACATCTATTATTCCACATCTGACAGCGCTGCCCAAATACAGACAACATTTTTCCTGAACGAAGAAATACACACATCCATTCTAAACCACACAGCCCTGTCCAATACAGAAATAAGAAGCAGACAAATCAAAATCATTCTTATTTCAAATCCTTCTTCACATCTATTCATTATGCGACAGCCATCCTCAAATACAGAGGAATAGAGAAATGTAACGTATGCAAATAAACACACATCTCTTACAGTCTACTACTACCAACAGCTGTCCCGGGTAGAACAAACTCAGATTCTTCTTCTGTGTGTCTCTCTCTCTCTCACACACACACACACACACACACACACACACACACACACACACACACACACACACACACACACACACACACACACACACACACCACACACACACACACACACACACACACACACACACACACACACCTTTTTCCTGCTCAGAAAAAAAAAGACGGAGCAATCTCAACATTACAATGCATCTAATCTACATCAAGCATTTTGTCAGTGTGTTTTGTTAACCGAGCTGAGGAATGAGTACACAGTACTTTTTACTTTATATTTCACTGCATTAGCAGTCGGTAGGAAACAACCCATGCTTGTGTATATGCTCACTGTCTTTTCAAATAGCTGCTTGTTCTCAGCACAGGGAAGAGCTACTATGCTCATTGTAGATGGGATCCGTCTCAAAAGTGCAAAGTGGCGTTCTTTCCTTCATTAGCAATCTCCAGGAGTTGTCCTCACCGTGTGACCTTACCAGGAATACCCAGGGGCTATAGTTGTGGGCTATAACTACGACCCCCGAGTTGTTACCCTGGAAAATAACAAGGTCAGGAAAAACTCTGGTGATAGGAGTGGATGGGATTACACCGTACTGCTTTCACCTGTCAAGTCACTTTAGATCAGAGCGGATGAAGGAAGAGATAGGGACAAAGTGGGAAGATAAACCTCTAGAAAATGTACATCATCCACCCCTTTAGTCTCATCCTCTTCACCCGTTAGAACATCCGTAAGAGGATTTACTGGCTAAAACCACAGGATTTAACTAGTCACTTCAAATAGGATCGTTCCTTTAAGCTAATGTTCAGATTCTCTGAAGTTCTAACATCAAACCTATTGATGACCTTCTCAGCGGCAGAACTCATTCTAACCAGGCCTGAATCTCCATTGGCCAGGGTTTCACTCTTTAGTCAATAGTAGTAACTGCTTCTCTGTGTACTGGAAGTGACCCCACCCAATGATGAAAGTAAGCTATAAAGCACTAAGTGAACCCAGTAAGAGGAAATGTAATGTATTGTCTAAAATGTGTGTATGCTTTCATCCACACAGCAGCAGTCTATAAACTCAAATACTGTGGTCTCTGATCATTTATTGAAGAAATAAGATTTTATTTGGCTAATCATTAGGGAGAGTAGAACAAGCTTCTAAAAGCAACAAGCTCCTTCCCTCTTCAACGCCAATTTCTCACTTGGAGGCAGACCAAGAAGACATTCACTCCATCTCTCACTGTTTGTATGTGTGTCCGTACCTCTGGCCGACAGTGCTGCTTCACTAAGGAGATGGCTGGAGTATCCCCTGTGGCATTTTACTAACCAGTCCAAACACATCACGGCACACCTACAATCAGGTAGGTGACTGTGTGTGTGTGTTTATTTAACCTTTATTTATTTAAGGATGTGTTACTGCTAATCAGTTTGAGACCCAGCTGAGTTCACAAGCACACAGCAGAGAGGAGCCTCGGAGGGAACAACAGTGACTGGACAACAACCTCACAGGTAACAGCTGATGACATCACTCAATTCCAAACAGTCAGACAAAACTGACATCACATGATTCATACTGGTTTGTGTTCACAAGACTGTGTTAAACCGATGAGCTAAAGCCTAGGCATTATTTCAGAGAGGATTCACGGTAGACATTGTGCATGTTGTCTAAATCGTAAACTACCTTAAAAGGTCAAGTTCTACGCGTCGCCCTACAGAATGATACCAGCATCCAGGAGACAGGCATGGAGAAGGCCATGGTAGGTCTGAGACCTGCCCAGTCCTGTCTCTCCTGTCCTGTCCTCTCCTCTCTGAACCCACAAATACAATCTGTCCTGCATCTGAAGGAGAGGAAATGCCATGAATCAATAACCAGGACACTTTTCACCGCCACTACCAGCCGCAATCTAAATAACTTCATAAATATTACATGGGCCTTTTAAAGAGGAAGAAAGAGAAATAGAGAGAGGGCTGCAGCCCACCTGACCGCATGCCCGCCCGACCGCCCACCCGATGTGGATTCCATTAAGACCTGTTCTGGGGAAACATGCTGGGCTGCTGACAATAAATCTTTTAAGATCTGCGGTGGGGTGCTGGAGAGGGGACTCCTGGACACCTGGAAGGGATCATGAATAATGCACACAGAGCCAAGCAGCAAGGTGACACACACACACACACACACACACACACACACACACACACACACACACACAGGGAGCCAGCCCAGCAAGCTCGCCCAAACAAGCCCCATGCATTCACTTCCACTCCCAACCCGCTCACCTCACATCTGCATACAATATATAAATACAAACCAGAGAAGTGTCAAAACAATATTTATTTATGGTGGCGACTGTGGCAACTGAACCTCGGGTAGAATGGAAAAATTCAAGCGCAATGCACATTGTCGTTGCTGTCTGCCACCTACCAACGATCCCAGGAAGGAAAACGGAGAAAAGGTTCTTTCAAACTGATTTGTTGACTTGAGAATGTTCCAGAATGCCCTGCGTCCTTCATACGAGCTCTGACCCAGCAATCTGCTCTGCGGCGGTTGTTGTGGTGGTGTTGTCTGAGTGGGCGATATTAAGCCACAGCACCCTATTTAAAAAATGGCAGTAGGCTACAATGACCTCAAGGTATAAGCCAAGGGGTGTGTCCCAAATGGAACCCTTTTCCCCTATCGTCAAAAGAGGTTTACTATATAGGGGATAGAGTGCTATTTGGGACGGAGATGTTGCTCTATTAAAGAGTGGGATGGGATAGTGGAGGGACAGAAGGGATGGAGAATTATAGGCTAAAACTTAAAAGGCCTAAAGATGCCCAAGCACTGGCAGAATCCTGTTGTGTGATTTCCCTGGGTAGATGGGGAACTAAGAAGTCCAAAACCCACCGGAGGTTTATTGGCATTTCACGGCAGCAAACGAAAGTAAATGATCCGAGAATTTTTTTTTGTCACGGTTGGCGCAGAGATGAATTCCTTATCGTGAAAGAGCTATGGCTTTGAATGTTACTTTCTCCTCCACGCTAACATCAGGGTGTTTCATTTTCTCTTTTTTAAAAGGCAGACCATTACTATTTCATGAAGAATTTTGCCACTGCTTCCCTTTCGGACTTAATTTAACACTGTTTTGGTGTCAGTGGAGGGTTGCGTCAGTGTCTCTGCCCTCACACTTTTACAGTAAATCATTTAGGAGGCATCCTAGGCTGCAGCTAGAGCACGGCTCAGAATGACTTCATCTAACTACCTCTACCCATCCTGTCCTAACTCCTTTCCTATAATAACCTCGATTTGTGAACATTAAAACCACCCCTTTTCCATTTCCCTCCTAACTTCCATATGCTTGGATGCTCTGTTGAATTATACTGAGTGCAACTCCCAAGTGTCATAATGACTCTTTAAAATGCTACGCTTCTGTCTGTTGGTTTGCATTGAGACTGAATGAAGACGTGATGCCAAATTCTATGTTGTCATCTAGTCACTAATAAAATGCTTTGCTGTACACTGAGGGCACAAAACATTATGAACACCTGCTCTTTCCATGACATAGACTGACCAGGTGAATCCAGGTGAAAGCTATGATCCCTTATTGACGTCACTTGTTAAATACACTTCAATTCAGCGTAGATGAAGGGTAGGAGACAGGTTAAAGAAGGATTTTTAAGCCTAGAGACAATTGAGACATGGATTGTGTGTGTGTGCCATTCAGAGCGTGAACGGGCAAGACAAAAGACTTAAGTGCCTTTGAACGGGGTATAGTAGTAGGTGTCAGGTGCACAGGTTTGTGTCAAGAACTGCAATGCTGCTGGGTCTTTCACACTCAACAATTTCCTGTGTTTATCAAGAGTGGTCCAACACCCAATGGACATCCAACCAACATGACACAATTGTGGGAATCGTTTGAGTCAACATGGGCCAGCATCCCTGTGGAACTATTTCGACAGCTGGTAGAGTCCATGCCCCAATGAATTGAGGCAGTTCTGAGGGCATAGGGGGGGTGCAACTCAATATTAGGAAGGTGCTCTTAATGTTTTGTACACTCAGTGTATATGCCTGGCTATGAAAGACAATTTAGTGTCACTGTCATCCCGTACCCCTCCCCCCCTCACCCTCAGTGTCTCTCTCTGTCTGGAATATGTCGTGTCCCAGGCCTTGACATGGACTGGGGGGGGACGGGGGGGGGGGGGGGGGGACGGGGGTTCTGGTGGGTTCCACTAATTCCATGCCATTAGTCATTCAGCATCTTTTTTTTAGCATTTCGTTACACCCACAACAGCATCTGTTAAATATGTGTATGTGACCAATAAAATGTGATTTGATCTAGGACAGCTACCTGCCAGCCCCATATACCATCCATCCGCTTAATGAAGCCATTATACATACAGTACTGTAGTCATCAACATTTAATGCTTGAGGAAGAGAGGATAAGACATCCACAACCATGAGGTTTTTACACACATATAGCATGTCTGAACACAAACAAAAATGTGACCAACATGAACAAAAACTTTCAGGGAAAAATTATAAATGTAATTTATTCAACAATTATAACACCAGGTGTTTGCCATTGACATCAAATATTTTTTTGTTGGGACACATGCCAAGTAGGCACAAAAATAGGAGAAAGAAAAGTTGTGCGTGTTCCAGACTGTGATAAGAGGGGGGCAGACAAGCCTGTCAGACACAGACCAGTGGAGCGTACCTCCAGACAGATGGAGAGGGGCGGAGAGGGGGGGGGGGGGTTCACCCCTAGGGGCTCTGGTGTCACCTAACACACAGGGCCCTCCTCCCCCCTCTGAGCTGTTTCAGCCCCTGTTAACACCTCACACCAGTCTTTGGGCTCGATCTCATTTGAACTTCATCAAATCAGAAAGCTAACTGAATACAATGTATGGATTTAAAAAAACTCCTCATTGAAGATAAATGGCAGTTTTCAACTCATGATTGAAAATCAATGAATCAATTGAACACTGCCATTGACTTCTTGAAATGACTGACTTGAAATGGAATTGACCCCAACCCTGCTACATAATCTACTGCGTCTGCATGACCCCTTCCATGGCCATCAATATTAATGAGTATAAAGGCTATTAAAGTTAGGGTGTAGAGTTACCACAAACTAACCAGAAACATGCATGAGCGTCTAGGTCAAAACTGACATGTGATTTTAATACGGAGAGTCCACAGCTGAATCCCAAAGGAAATCAGAGATAGGATATAGATTTTAAGGTTTGGATTTCAATTCCAGAGGTTTTGGATGACAATGCAGACTCTGAGTACAAGTCTTTCCAAACCCTAACTGTCAATCAGTTCAATGCTTCACAGATCCTTACCAAGAGGTGGTCTCTTTTTCTTAACACAGTATCACTTCTAAAATCAAGGTTTATTTTTTTAGGTAGGCTACATTTACAACCTTTCCATCCCACTATGATGAAGTTAGCAGATAGTACATCATGTAAGGTTGAAGAGCAGGCCTAAGGAGTGGATAAGGGGTGTAGAAGTGTAGGGAGTCTTTTCTTTTTTCTTGACTGGAAGTCGAGTCCCAGACGGATTCAGTGTATTAGGAGGGGGAATAGGGCTCACTTGAAGTCTACTCACTTCATCAAGAATTGATGAACTCCAGCACAATTACAAAGTATAATGGGTCCTTTTATCTTCACTGCAGGAGACAGAGTTTACTCTTCTAGTCTGACTGAGACGGTAAAATGCTCTGGAGGGTATTTCCATCCCTCTCTCTGTCTGAATGAATATGGCTGGGCTTAATGTGATAACAGGCAAAGAAGATGCTTTTAACCCTTGTATATTAAAGTGCCCTTTCCAACCCCTTCCTCCACTAACAATCAATAGGGTTAGAGGTCAATGGAGAGAGCTGAGTCACACAATCTGCAGTAGTTCAGAGAACATGTGACTGTTGGAGCTACACTCACCAAGCACAAGCCAATCAGATTTGGAGATCATGAGGAAAAATGTGGCCACAGAGAAACAGTCCAGGTACTGTGGTACTTTTGTGTTTGTTTCCTTGGTGTTTTTTGGTTGTTTGTATTCAGAGGACCATAGAATGTGACTAACCAAGATAAAAAAAAGCATATTCTGTGCATCAACTCGTTCAAATACCTTCATCAGTGCACAGATACTGTCTGGTACTCAGCACCCATACAATCCACAGAACACCATTGTCAGTAAATCAGGGTTTTCATAGTAGCAACAGAAAACAAAACAAACGTTTATTATTGGACAATTTCAGGTAGTCCCTCCCCGTTTCGGTCCGTTTGGTTGCCAGCGAATACGACCCTATAAGCACACTATGATCTAATAGCGAGGCAATGACATGACACCAGGCAGGTGTTGAGGGGAGGGTAGTTAATACCAGTAAAGACTTACGCAGCTCTCCCACTTTGAGGATTTCACACAGCATCTTGGTCAGCTCGATGCTGCTGCGGCCGAACGGACACTCGTGCTTGTCCTCACGACTGCTGTTCTCCAGAACAATCTGGAACAAGGACAGAGAGTCACTCAATCTATCAATCCATCAACGTTTTTGCAAATACTTTTGTCAAGTTTTTAACAGCTACCCAGGCACAGACACGCAGAGACAGACAGACATAAAGACAGACAGACATGCACACAGAGACAGACAGATCTCAACAAGGGCCTTTAATGAACTTTAACCATGTGACCCTTGACCTATTAATCCAGTGAAACCACACACTGAGGTCATAGTTGACAGAGATGATTCTCATGGAGAGAGTCGGAGCGGGATAGAGAAACCAGAGGCAGCAGAAGGTCACCAACAGGACAAGGAACTGGGACACAGCTAACTGGATTATCCTATCTCCATGGTACCATCTTAATTAAATCAAAATCAAATCCACTTTTATTTGTCACATGCACCGAAATACAAGAGGTGTAGACTAACAGTGAAATGCTTACCAGCCCTTTCCCAACAATGCAGAGTTAAAAAGTAAGAACAATTTTCAAAAAATAAAAGATAGCAACACAATAAAATAACGAGGCTATATACAAGAAGTACAGGTACCGAGTCAATGTGCTGGGGTATGAGATAGTTGAGGTGATTGAGATAATATGTACATGTAGGTAGGCGTAAAGGTGACTAGGCAATCAGGATAGTTAATAAACAGAGTAGCAGCAGCATGTGTAAAAGAGTGTGTGTGTGTGTGTGTGTGTGTGTGTGTGTGTGTGTGTGGGCGTGTCAGTGTAGTATGTGTGAGTGTGTGGGTAGAGTCCAGTGAGTGTGCATAGGGCCGGTGTAAAGAAAAATAAATAAATAAATACAAAAAGGGGTCAATGCAAATAGTCCGGGTAGCCATTTGATTAACTGTTTAGCAGTCTTTTGGCTTGGTGGTACAAACTGTTCAGGATTCTTTTGGTCCCAGGCTTGCCGCTCTAGTACCACTGGCCGTGTGGTAGCATAGGAACAGTCTATGATTTGGGTGGCTGGAGACGTTGGCAATTTTTAGGGCTTTCCTCTGACACCTCCTGGTATAGGAGTATATTTTGGCCCGGGTATATATTTTTTGGGATTCCAAGATGGCGTAGCAGTCAGACGTCTTTGTCCTCGTCTTGTCGTGTCCCGTGAATATATATTTCTTCTTCGCATACATTTAAAAAAATATTGTTAACCTCAACTTCCACATACTCTCCTGCAATCCGCCTCACCCAATGCGGTGTGGATCTGCTATTTTCTTTACTTTTGAACAAGAACCCCCAACAGAAGC